>NW_012149897.1:1051316-1090853 GCF_000956105.1 Propithecus coquereli
CAAGGAGAAACTGTTAGAATGAAAACATTTCTTTTCAATTCCTGATTTGGCCTATTTATATCTCCAAAGTCTTTTTTTTAAACCCCTCCACCCCTGGGGGGGCGGTGGGTGGGTGTTATTATCATCCTGAGGGTTGACTTTGCTTTTAATCGGCTTAAGTGCCTTATCTAACAGCTGTTCAAAATACGGGATCTACATTTGATTTGAGGTCTGGTTTCTAAAGAGGAAGTTGGACCAAGTAACACACTGCCCCTTTCTATCTGGATACTTTCTGGGTGGACCTGGAGCTAATAATCACAGCCTGCAATACAGGATAAGCAACAGAGAGTGTGATCACTGTTCTCCTTAGCTGATTCTACACACTTTAAAATGATACAGCAGAGGGCCCCAGGGGGCAGCTTGGGGAGAATTATTTGCACGGCTCCTAATTGAATGTGTCGACCATGACTGATGACCGGTCTCGCTATTTGATGAACACACCGAAACCCAGGCTAGTGATGCATGGGGCCCAGCTTCCCTGCCCCCACAACTGATGAGGCGGGTGACCACAGGGGGCTGGAGGCAAAACTGGAAAACAGGCAAAATTGCTTTTGATGCCTTCTATTTTCACTGCACTTACAGCACTCCCTGCCTATGTGAGCGTGGTGCACACCAGGAAAAGGTTTGCTCTTCCTTCTTGCTGTAATGCCACAGCAGGCCTGGAGGGCTGCCAAGTGCCCATAAGAAAACATTATGCTTTGCTTGATGGGTTACTAGCGTGAAGCTTGCCCTGTTAACGGGGTTTTTTGCCCCCTAGGAAACCACATGTATAACAGATTTTCTTAAAATTCACCAGAAGAGCTAACTCATGTATTTATAGATTGTTTCAATGAACTTTTATCAAGTGCTAATATGTATCAGGCACTGTGCCGAGCGATAAGGATCCAAAAGTATTGAATAAATACATTGTTTTATGCCCCTCAAGAAATTGAGACAGAGGCTGTTTTTACAGTGTATCAGTTCTGACACGTCATGCTGGGTGCAGTAAGAGACAGTGCTATGAGAACAGAGAGGGGCCCTAACCCAGCCCTGGGGTGGGGATAGGTAGTGCCCCAGGAGCTTCCCAGCACTCAAAGAAAAAAAAGCCTAAATAGTCATCAAACATACCCCCAAGGGGGAAAAGTCATTAGGCTTCACCCTTCTTGTGAAATCTATAACAAAAGGTCATTAATGAGATTCTGTGCTGGTAGAATGTCCCTTAGGCTGCAGAGACCAGCTGTGGCTTCCCCAAATCACAACAGGCAAAAGTGAAGGTGAATGAAGTTTGTTTCTGGAACCACTCTCTCCTCTCTAGGAGCGGAGAAGAGCCTTGGTTACTCACCTTTACGTCCTGCCTGATCAGTCATGCTCACAGTGTTTGCTACTTGGAGCCCCAGGCTCACCTCAACCTCATTCTGTTCCTTCTACCTGGAAAGCCCTGATCCCTAACTCCACCTCTTCATCTTCAATTAATTCCTTCTTGACCTCAGGGCTCAGAGAAGCCACTAGTTGCTCCAGAAAACATTCCTGCACTCATCCGTAAAAGTGTTCCTGTAATACCCACTGCTTGGTTTCTTTCAGTCTTTCCACAAATTACACTAGTGACCCTGTCTTAGATTTTCACTCTTGTCTGATTTAAAAAGACACATCTTTATCTTCTTCTTTGGACACAGTGCCTGGCAAATAGTGGCTGTTCATAACACAATTATAGACTAGGTGGATGGATGGGAAGGTGGCTACGTGGGAGGATGGGTGAATGAAAGAATGTTGTGCCGTTATTTTTTCATCACCTTTAAAGAAACCCTAAAACTTCCAAGATTTATCCTACTCAAAGTGTAATTGGTGCTACATTTCTCCTTCCTTACATTTGATGCATCCCTGTAAATCTGAAGCATATTTTTTTCTATTAGAAGCGAGACACATGATTGGTCATGGAAATACATGCACTACACATTCATTTAGGAGAGCTACAAAAGAAAATTAGAATCCAATGATCTTCAATTTGTATTCGTGGTGTTAATAATCAGCCCACGGCACTTGCCGATGCACTGCAGCTAATAAACTTTACAGAGAGAAACCTGTTCAATTTCACTCAAGCCTGAATGATCCTAATATGTCTACTGACTGCCTTGTAGCCATACTCAAGAGGTTTCATCTGAATCATGTCTCCTTTCTTTTCCTAATGTCTCCCCTGCCTGGGACACTCTCTGGGAAATTAAGTTTCCCAAATGACAGCCGCTTTTTATCATAAATCACTTTCTCATTAATGTTACTTGACTCTCAAACTACTAAGTTTGGTTATTAATCAACAAATAGCCAAATCAGCACTTCATTTGTGCTGTGTAAATGCAGTTTTGAAGGAACAGGCTGTCCTCACCGTGTGCTTCTGTTTAGCTTTTCCAATTCTCCTGCTCTGGCCCGCTTAGGAACATGAAAAAGACAGAGCACAGAAGCCTGCAATAAGAGTCTTTCTGCTAGCATATGCCATTGTAATGATTGCTTTTCATATTGGTCAAAATACTCTAAACATAAACACCAGAAATAGCATGAAAATGAGGAGCTAAATTATAAATGAAGAACAAGGAGAAACTGTTAGAATGAAAACATTTCTTTTCAATTCCTGATTTGGCCTATTTATATCTCCAAAATCTTTTTTTTAAACCCCTCCACCCCTTTATCCAAAATCTTAAACTCTGATCTTGACCTCATGAGACTCACTATACAACTCCATTCCACAGACACTCAAACATCACAGTCTAAAATGGGACTGTCTCCTTAAAAATGACTTTTTCTTCTTGCTCCTGATGTCCTCAGATGTCATAATTTTGACTTATTAGTATCTTCCACCTACCAGGCAGGCACTGGGCTAGGCATCTTATACCCATCATACCACTAAATTCTCACAGTACCCTGTAAATTCAATATCACTATACCCATAAGGGACAACTGAAGCTCAGAGAAGTAATTCCCTTACAATCACCCAGCTAATAAGTGGCAGCATTAGGATTTAAATCCAATTCCATTTCTTAATTTTAGGTGACTGTCTGACTCAATTTGTCATAAAATAATAGGATCTTTTGTTCTATTATTTCACATACATTATGTCATAGGAGGCTAGTAATTTACGAAAAGTAAGAACAGTATTGTTCTGACAATTTAAACACACTTAGATATAGATGAAAATTGGTGACAATTGTCTTAGTTAATATTTTGTGATCTGCATTCAGTTAGTTCTATGACTTGGGCAATACTGTGGCCAACTTAACTTGGCTTCCAACTTCTATAAATAATAGAAGAATAATTCCTAAAGATATAGAGAAAGGGGTAAAGAAAAGCTATTCTTTACTTGGGTCCAAAAAGTAGCCGCAGGTGTCACCAGAAGCAGAATAGCTGAACATGCATAAAAATAAACTGGCCAACTGGTATTTGTGTCATTTATCCCAAATTCAGTGGAAAAGAATTATTCCATATTAAAGTAAGATTGGGAATTTTAAAAGGATGATGCTCTTTTAGCTGTTACAACTCTAAGTATCTGCTAGTGTGCTCAACCACATGCTCCATACTTGGGAAATCTGTTACGACATGACAGGTATCAGATTCTTGATGATATGTAATTGGTAATTAGCTGTACAGGCAGACTATTGGCAAATGTACCACATTTTCCTTTTGGAAATTTAGGCAAATTGCACTCAGCTGAAAACATACATTAAAGTGTCTGATTTGGCTTCCAGGTTGATGCATGATTGAAAGTAATGATTTTCTACCTTTCAAGCCATCACATGTGACCTTCTAAATTCACTATTGTAAATTGCCTGTTTCTGAAACCATGCCTTTGTGTGGCCACATCCAATTAATTACTACAACACTACTGAAAAGGTTTCCTGCCTCACTTTCCATAAAATAGTACATTAGCTTTGCAGGGATTTTACTTCAATACTATATTTAGTTTGCATTCCCTGGGATGTTGCGAAGAAAACAGTGAGTTCCCTATGGAGAAAGCACTGGGGTTAGATGAACAATCAAGAAATACATATCTGGATTTTAAAATGTTCTTGGTTGTAAAGAACAAAGCAATATAAGGGATGCTAGTAAGTCAATGGCACTATTTTTCTAATAGACTTTTTCTTACACAATTATTTCAGGCAAGTCATACGTCAGCTTTTTCTAACAGGAAAAACACACTGAGAAGCTCAGGGAGTAATATCTGTTATTATTGTTGTCATTTTAATGCTTAGAATTTTATTTAGGCCTGGTATTGAATCCTGATAAGTACAATGTGGTTGTTGACTAGACTTGCTAACTGTATTAAAGGGGCAAATAGAGTTAATGTGAGAAGAGCATTAGCAGAAATCATAGTTATGAGAGAGGAAGCTAAGGTAGTAGGAAAATCAGTGGGTGTTGAGTCTGGTCAGATGGAATGTCCAGCCTTGGTACTGCCACATGCAACCTCATGTGAACTACCTCAGGTCTCTGTGACTCAGTTTCATCTTCCATGAAGCTAAGATTTCTCAAGTCTCTTTTGGTTCTGGTATTTTACGATTCAATAATAGCTCAAACCAGTTCACCATGTTTAAAATCAACATTAGGTTAATAGCCAAAGCACCCCTTCAAGCATGTGATGTGGCTTAATGATAACAGAAATGGCTGATAGAAAGGAAGTTAGGCTAGACCAGGTGCAGAGTGCTCACAATGGCTCTGTGAGTAGGTGTGACTGTTATTGTCCCCATTTTGTAGAGGGGAACTGAGGCACGGAGAAGTTATTTTATGTGCCCAAGGACGTACAGCTGATAAACTGTAGAGCCAGGATATGGATCTAGGAAGCCCATGCCCTTAACAACCACACTTCCCGCAAGCCAGCATTAGTCAGATACATTCCAGAAATTTTAACAACATAACATAAATAATAACTCTCTTTTCTATTTGAGTTTTGAAAAAACAGAGAAAAAGAACAAAATAGTTAACAGATGGAGTTAAAAAATCACCTTCATTAATTATAAAGTTGATATTGGAGACAATGGCTTAGATGTGAAAAATCCAGAGTTAGACAGACTCCTTCCCCAGGCACAGAAGGGTCAGGTCCTCGTGAAACCTGCAGCCCTGTGGAGGGGGCCATAGAGTGAACTCCTGCAGGAAGGTTTTTGGTTTGTTTGCGTTTTTGTTTGTTTTCTCCCCCAACTCACTAATCAGATGAGTCACTCGGGTAGTGTTGAGTGAGGAGTAGAGAGAGGCCAGGAACACTCCACTCACTAATGGCCCCCTAGTTGGAAGGAAAAATCAGGAATCGGGAAGAAATGTTTCTATCCCAACCGTTTCTCCTGGCTCTTTGTTCATAATTTAGTTCTCCATTTTCATGCTATTTCTGCTGTTAAAATTATTTAGACTATTTTGACTAATATGAAGAGAAATTGTTACAAGGAGCTACCATTGTTGCAGTCTTCTGTGCTCTCTTTGTCACATTCATAAGCGGGCCACAGCGGGACTGGAAAAGCTTAACAGGAGCACACAGTGAGGACAGACTGTTTCCTTAAACACCACATGTACAGAGCACTCTGCACTCTATTAACTACTGCGTACGGCCTGCACCAGCAATATACCACCCCACCATTCTTTCAGGGTCAACAGATTTTCCACTTACACATTAACCTTGTTCTGATAAAAATTTGACAAAGCACACCAGATTCTATTATACGGAGTAGATTGCAGGTGATGACAGCCAGCCTGCAGGAGAGATCAAAAGCAGTTATTCACTAACGTGACTCCAGCATGGCTGATTTGATGGGATAAATCACAATCCAAGGAACGATCTGATGAAGAAAATATTTATTTCCTTTTTCCTACAACAAGAGTACAAAATACCAGCAACGTAACTCAAATAAAATTGTCTTTTGGAAGCCTCTGCTGTCACATGTTTGGAAAGTTAGTATAATTATACTATCATATTAGAGCCCAGTTTATAGCAAAAGAATTGCTGTCCTCATCGTATAACATAGTTAAAGGTGGCTAGCATCCTGCAGGAGAAAGTTCTTTGTTCACAACACTGCCCTGAAAGATATCTTTCTATTCTGTTCTTCCATTTCAGTATCCTTTGGCCATGCTTATGAGAGTATTTTTAGAGTCAGATATTTCAGCTGCATCTTACATACCACCTGAAGCAAGGCAGCCTCAAATAAAAACAGCACAGAACATTATGGAAGTAATTATTATTTATAATTACTTCCTCACAGTATGTTGGCTCATAAATTTTAATGGAGTGCTCTCTGCAATGGTGATTGCCAACTTTCCTGGCATTTATGAGATAAATGTTTATCCAAATAGGAATAATACAGTCTGAGTAATTTCATGGCCAGCCTGAATCTTCCCTTCCTCATTCCACACTCCAGGCCATTTTAAATCCACAGGGTTTGCGGAAAAGGGAGAGGGGATGACTATGCTGCTTTGCAAGTTCTGATGTGCATGCAGCAACTCTTGATATTCATCTTCCTGGCAGAGATATAGGCCATGCAAAACAGCTCCAGGGTAGGCAACAAATTGACTGCCAGCAGCTGGACATTCATTCATTCTAAGAGCCAGGAATGAGCTTGACTTCAGGAAGGAATCAAGAAAGCCTGCTCCCCTTTCCCGCTCTTTATTCACTGTAGGCTGGAAAGGGGGTGGGAATGAAATCAAGAACACTTTAAAAAGGGACTAGGAATATAATGTGTCTTTACAAAAGGAATACATAGCATGATTGGACTTTTGCATTATACCCATGTGTTCAGTAGATTCCCATTATGTAATGAGCTTCTCTTATGCATTTAAAAATCATTGATTATTTGACAGACCCTGTGCATACAGAGATTGGAAATGTCAGGAATTCCCGACAATGAAACATCACTGGGAAAAGAAGAGATAAGTAACATCTTTACAATTATAAAATAGATCTTTGATAAATTATGATTTTATATCATCTAAGCATAATTTATATATTTCTAAGAAGACACTGTTTGATTTGAGTTCCTTCAAAACTGAGCCTGAGAACTTGGTGGTAGTGGCTTATTTGAGAGGTGATTCTGGGAAACAGGAGTGAAGTAACAGGGAATGTTAAAGATTGAAAATTTACATCCCCCCAAAATTCATATATTGAAGCCCTAATTCCCAGTGTGATGGTATTTGGAGGTGGAGCCTTTGGGAAGTAATTAGGTTTAGATGAGGTCATGAGGAGGTGGCCCCCATGATGGGGTTAGTGTCCTTATAACTTCTTATAAGAACACTAACTTCTTACAAGGACACTATAACACCAGAGCTCTCTCTTTCACTCTCTCTGGCATGTGATGACATAGCAAGGAGGCAGCCATCTGCAAACCAGGAAGAGAGCCTTCACCAGAAACCAAATCTGTAAGCACCCTTATCCTGGACTTCCCAGCCTCCAGAATTGGGAGAAAATACATTTTTATTGTTTAAGCACTTAGTCTCTGGTAAGTCATTATGGCAGCCCTAACAGAGTAAGACAGGGAGAGTGAGACAGGACAGGAGAAAAAGACAACATAAAGATACATTATCCATGACCTTGATGATACATCATTACAAAAGAATACTGAAGTCCTGGACAGTACTTCTTTACATTGTCTTTTTCTCCTTTCCTATCTCACTCATTTCAGTGAGCAAAGGTGTCTCAACACTGCTATAGTATCCTGAAAAGCATACAGAAGGATTTCCAGACTCGTCCACCTGAAAGACAGAAGGCTGGAGGATTTATCCACTAGTTCTAGTCCTCAATCGGGGGCTGTTGTGAGGGTGGGGGTGATTCAAGACACTACATTTCCAGACCATGCTTCCAAGCGTAGACCTGGTGAGCTGTGCTGTTGAGAAAGCCCTAGCAGGTACAGAAGGGCAAGCGTGGTGTGCTTCAGGTGGGACACTGAGCATGCACAGGTCTGTCCACTGTGGCTGGGGCTAAATATCAGAAGCAGGCCAAGGAACTGTGTAGGTACCTCAGAGGGAACCCTCAATTAATAGAGGACTAGAACCAGTGGATACACACATAACTAAGTAAGGAAAGATCATTTCCAAATGCTGTCAACTGCTTTGAGAGCTTTCAACAGTGTTCCATATTTTTCCTATTAAAGATTTGTACATGACCAAGTGAGCTTAATCCCAGAGATGCAAGGATGGTTCAACATATGCAAACCTATAAATGCAATTCACCACATAAACAGAAGGAAAACAAAGACCATATGATCCTCTCAATAGATGCAGAAAAAGCATTTGACAAAATTCAACACCTTTTATGAAACGAACACTTAACAAAATAGGCATAGATGGGGCTTACCTAAAAATGATACAAGCCATATATGACAAACTCACAGCCAACATCATACTGAATGGGGAAAAATTGAAAGCATTTCCACTTAGAACTGGAACCAGACAAGGTTGCCCACTATCTCCACTTCTATTCAACATAGTGCTGGAAGTCCTGGCCACAGCAATCAGGCAAGAGAGTGGAATTAAAGGCATACAAATGGGGACAAAAAAGATCAAACTCTCACTATTTGCTGATGATATGATATTATATCTAGAAAACCCCAAGGATTCAACCAGGAGGCTCCTGGAATTGATAAATGAATTCAGTAAAGTCTCAGGATACAAAATCAATACATACAAATCAGAGGCATTCATATATGCCAATAGCAGTCATACCAAGAACCAAATCAAAGATCCAATTCCCTTCACAATAGCAAGAAAGAAAATAAAGTACCTAGGAATATATTTAACTAAGGAGGTAAAAGACCTCTATAGGGAAAACTGAAACATTGAGGAAGGAAATAGCAGAGGACGTAAATAGGTGGAGAACCATACCATGCTCATGGATCAGCAGAATCAACACTGTTAAAATGTCTATACTACCCAAAGTGATCTACAGATTCAATGCAGTCCCTATTAAAATACCAACATCATTTTTCACAGATATAGAAAAATTAATTTTATGTTTCGTATGGAAAAAGAGAAGACCCCGTATAGCAAAAATAATCCTAGGCAATAAAAACAAAATTGGAGGTATCAATTTATCAGACTTCAAACTTTATTACAAGGCTGTAGTAATCAAATCAGCTTGGTACTGGCACAAAAACAGAGTCATTGACCAGTGGAACAGAACTGAGAATCCAGATATAAAACCATCCTCATGTAGCCATCTAATCTTTGACAAAGCAGACAAAAACATACACTGGGGAAAAGAATCCTTATTCAATAAATGGTGCTGGGAAAACTGGATAGCCACATGTAGAAGACTGAAGCAGGATCCACACCTTTCACCTCTCACAAAAACCAACTCATGCTGGGTAACAGACTTAAACCTAAGGAGTGAAACTATTAGAATTCTAGAGGAAAATGTTGGAAATACTCTTCTAGACATTGGCCTAGGCAAAGAATTTATGAAGAAGATCCCAAAGGTAATCACAGCAACAACCAAAATAAATAAATGGGACCTGATCAAATTAAAAAGCTTCTGCACAGCCAAAGAAACTGTCACAAGAGCAAACAGACAACCTACAGAATGGGAGAAAATTTTTGCGTGCTACAAATCCAATAAAGGGCTGATAACTAGAATCTACTTAGAACTCGGGAAAATCAACAAGAAAAAATCAAACGACCCTATCAAAAAGTGGGCAAAGGACATGAACAGAAACTTTCCAAAAGAAGACAGAATAATGGCCAAAAAACATATGAAAAATGCTCAACATCTCTAATCATCAGGGAAACGCAAATCGAAACCACAATGAGATATCACTTATCTCCAGTGAGACTGGCCTTTATCAATAAGTCCCAAAACAATAAATGTTGGCATGGATGAGGAGAGATAGGAACACTAATGCACTGCTGGTGGGACTGCAAACTAGTGCAACCTCTGTGGAAAGCAATATGGAGATACCTTAAAGAGATACAAGTAGAACTACCATTTGATCCAGCAATCCCATTACTGGGCATCTACCCAAAAGAACAAAAGACACTCTATAAAAAAAAGACACCTGCATCCGAATGTTTATAGCAGCACAATTCACAATTGCAAAGATGTGGAAACAACCCAAGTGTCCATCAATACATGAGTGGATTAATAAAATGTGGTATATGTATACCATGGAGTACTATTCAGCTTTAAGAAACAATGGTGATATAGCACCACTTGTATACTCCTGGACAGAGCTAGAAAACACTCTACTAAGTGAAGTATCCCAAGAATGGATAAATAAGCACCACATCTACTCACCAGTAAATTGGTTTCACTGATCAACACATAAATGCACATATAAGAATAACATTTATCGGATGTCCGGCAGGTGGGAGGGGGGAGGAGGGGATGGTTATATGCATACATAACGAGTGCGATGTGCACCACCAGGGGATGGACACGCTTGAAGCTCTGACTTGGGGTGGGGGGGAAGGGCAATATATGTAACCTAAACATCTGTACCCCCATAATATGCTGAAATAAAAAAGATTTGTACACATTTGATGCCCAAGGTGATGTATATTATAATATCTGTTTCCTGCTGTTTTCAATTTTGAACTTTGTGTCTCTGTTCTGACATTATGTTTCTACAGGTTCTTAATCTTCATTGAAGTTTCCATTATATTTATACCTAACTCATCTATGTAAGTTGTAAAGTGGGTTATAATATCAATAGAATAAACATATTTTTTATTTTATAATGGTTTTGACATTATTATGGCTTATCTTTTGGAAACACTTATTTTTAAGGAAATAATTGATAGATGTGACTCTATAAAAATGAAAAAAAATAAGTATGCCCAAAACATGCCATAAACAAAATTCAAGGCAAATAATTAGAAAAACGTATTTTCATGAAAACGAGCTTATTTGTAGGAGGCAAATGTGTCACAAATCAATAAAAATAAAAATGCACAGGACAATAGAAAAGTCAGTAACTTATGTAAGAAAAAATGCAAGTGATAAATAAACATTTGACAAAGACAATCCAAGAGATAAATGGGAAAATAAAATGAATCTACAAGTGACAATCAACAGAATGATCATGACAAGTGTTGCAGGGTTTGATGAAATAGGCATTTCATTCCCTCTTGTTGGAAGTGTAAAAACATACTAATTAGGATGTCTGCTTGGGAACATAGCTGTAAGAACCCCAAAATTATATTTTCTGGTATTTATCTACACAAAGAGTATTTATACCATTGAAAATTCTCATTATTTATAATGGCAAAAATCAGAAAATAATAGAAAAGCCAGCAATAAAGAATTGGTTAAATAAATTATTCCTATGTTGCTAATTATAACCAGGTTTTCAAGTATATTTAAATATTTTAGAAACGATCCATAACATATAAGTGAAAACACAGTTGGTGATATAGCATGTATTTTGTCTTTAAAATATGGAATATATACATAGAAATTGGAAAGTTATATGCCAAATAGTTATCTTTGGGTAGTAACATTTCTGGTGATTTTTCTTTCTACTTTCCTGTATTTGCAGATTTTCTACAATGAACATATGTACCTAAAATACTAATAAAATCTAATTATTTTTCAAAAAATCTGCTTCAGTATTAAAATAAATTATGACCACACCTTAAGTGGTGACTCCAACTATTTTTTCTGTCTTTCTACCTTTTAATTTTTTTGTCTCTTAAAGGAATATATTAATTTTGGACTTTATAGTATATCTAAAATTTAAAGAGTTACACTAAATTCTATTTTTCTTCAGTTAAGTCCTTTTATGGGAAATTCCAGAAAGAACTTGAAGGCATCAGGGACAGAGATCACAGATCTTTTATGGTTCTAGCACTAGAATATACAGGCATCATGATTAGTCATTGAGAGGAGGGGGGGAGAGAGAGAGAGAAGAGAAAGAGGTAGCAGGAAAGAAAAAGGGAAAGAAAACAGAAGTACCATTGAAGAGAAAGAAAAGCAGATACAGAATTACAGAATATAGTTTGTATGTTCAGCATTTGTCTTGTTTCCATTCTTGAGCCCTAAAAATCAGAAAGCCTATTAAAAAATGATCAAATCTTTTGGTTTTCCAAATATGATGCTTTTGTGACATTGGGATTGGGGAATGAGAAGAGAAATATTAAAATCCACTCAAAACTGCAAAGTAAAAACGAAAAAAAATTTTTTTGAATTAAAAAAATTGGATTTTAATGCTTTTCAATATGCCCAAGTTCTTTCCATGGTTACTATCCATTAATTATGAATTTGGCAAAAAAAGTAACCTGATTATATTGCCAAAAATTTCTTTCCTAATCATGCTTCTGATTTTCTTATGCACCTTATCAGTTTTTCCAAAATTTTAGTGTGATATATTCAATGTTCGAATATTATACAAAGGCATGAACTTGAGAAGAATGTGTTTGAATGGCTTTGACATAACCCCAAATAAGGAAGTGGAAATTCTCATATGCTCTTCCTTTCTTTTTGGTGGTCTGTCACTGCCTTCTCACTATAACAATGTTCCCCTGGAAATTGAAAAGGAGACAAGTTCAAAGAGTATGATTCACCATTTTATGGGTGATTCATTTTTCATCCTGGTCTGGCACATTTTATTCTCTTTGTTTGATCTTTCCTCATTAGAGGAGGCTGGCACAATGATCTTAACATAATTTAAAATAGACTGGAGGAAGAATTTGGTGGATGTGGATGGAGTCCAAACATTGAACCCATCTACTAGAGAGTTGGGATAGAATATAAAGGAACTTAGTTACAGGAAATTGGGATACCAGGAAGACCAGGTAGAAGATCTATTTGAAACTTAGCAAGTGAATAAGTATGTTTTGATTTTGTATATTCCTCTCACCAAAGAAGAACTGGTCTTTAAGGAGGGGTGGAGGCAAAATAATAAGTAATTATTTTGGCTGTTGTAAGTTTGCAGGTTTGAGACAACCTGTTTCAGGAAAGAATACTAATGCTAGGGGACAACTGTTCTAAGGGTAAGGTATGCCTTAAAGTACAGCCTCAGGGGCTAGAGGAGGAAGTCAGGGAGAACCCCAGGATGTACACACTCTGGTCCTAATAGGCACTTGTCCCAGCCAAGTCCCAGGGGGTTTCTAAGTCCAGTCGCAATTAGTCTGATTTTGATTCACAGGTTGACAATTCTGCTCGGCTTAAAAATATCCAATTCTGTAGAAACCATTCCTGTAATGGTTTCTACAGAAATCTATTCTGCATGACAGATGATGCAACTCAAAAAAAGGTTTTCTTGAAGGCAGGAGCCTTTATATTAATAAGTGATCAATTTATTACTCTACATTCTTTAAACCATTGTACCCATATTAAGATGCATTCATTTGGAAAGTTTCCATTAGGGATGAATTGCGACCTTCCCCATATAACTCCCCATGTTTGACAAAACAAGACATTCTTCTTTAGGCATTTGACCACAAGCTTTTCACTCCATTACTTTAGCACATCTCTTCTTAATTTGTTTTCAGGGAAAATGGAGTAGAGTTGATTACCTTTACACACAGACTAGTATTCCAGTGTTGTGTCTATGGACACGTGATAGCTTGAGTGTCTCATTCCTGCAACTCATGCTGAACATAGAGACAATAAATTTCTTTGTAACCTCTTGGAGTGCTTTTACATCAAACATACACCTACTGTGGCACCCAAATTTAATTGAATTCAACAATGAACTTGAAATGAAAAGTGTTGCTCTGTAGCATAAATTATTTCACATTCTGTCCCTTCCTCACTATCTTTATGATTCTTGTTTTAGTCCAACTGTAAGTCTTTCTCTTGAATGACTATTTCCTCTGCAAGAAGATTGTTAACCTCCAATGTATTGTTACTAAACTGCCTCAGCATTTTTTCCCACTGACCTGGGAACAAGGGTAGACTCAGGTTCTGTGGAGCCTGAAGTGTATACAATTGGGGGAGTGGGGGATCGGCAGCATCTTACAGACTTTCGATGTTTTTCAGGTAGGGAGTCAGAGAGGTATGTCCCTAGGTGGTGATGGTGGGGCACTCTGATGTAGCAATCTTATATTAACAGGGGAAAGTTTCAAAATGGCAAAGCACAACTTTCTAAGATTGGGTGTTGAGTTTTTTTTTCTAGTCCAAGCCACAAATAAGAACTAATATTACTTGAGTCTTTAGAAGGTTCGGTGTTAAATTAAGTACATGTTTTACTCTGATTATTCCTCATATTCATAATATGAGGTAGGTATCTTAATTGTGCTTTTTGCAGATGAAGAAATTGGAATTGAGGGAATTTAGGAAACCTCTAGAATGAAGCTGATTTAGGATTTGAAACCAGACAATTTGACATCAGGGCCTGTGGTTCTAATCAGAATGCTATCCTGGCTCCTGGGAGGCAGAGTTCTTCCAGGCAATCTTTCCTTGTGTAATATTTCCTCCAACTTTTCAAAGATATTAATAAATATCCCTCAACCTGAACAACTGCAATAATAGCAAGGAAGAATGGTGATGATTATGAGAACTAAAAACATGTTAATAAAGTTTAGGAGTACAAACTTTGTAATTAAATTTTTTTTCCTTTTTATTTGTATATATTCATGGGGTATAAATGCAATTTTTCTACATTGGTGTATTATACTGTGGTGAAGTCAGGGCCTTCAGTGCCTCCATCACTGGAGTAACTCACATTGTACCAAGTTACCTCTCATCAACCAGCTCCTCCTCCGACCCCTCCAATTCTCTATAATCCATCATTCTATACTCTTCTTCCATGTGGGACACATTATTTAGCTTTCAGTTATAAGTGAGAACATGTGATATGTCTTTTTGTGTCTGAGTTGTTTCATTTAACGTGTTGCTGCAAAAGACACATTTTTATTCTTTTTATGGCCAAGTAGTTTTCCTTGTGTATATATACCAGATTTGCTTTATCCAATCCTCCATTGATGGACACTTATGGTGATTCCATATCTTTGCTATTGTGAACAGTGCTGCAATAAACGTATTGGTGCAAGTATTTTTTGGTTATAATGATTTCTTTTTGTTTAGGTAGATACCTAGTAGTGGGATTGCTGAATTTTATAGTAGTTTTATTTTTAGTTCTTTGAGAAATCTCCATACTGTTTTCCAGAGAAATACTGATTTATATTTCCACCAATAGTATATAAGAGTTCCCTTTTCTCCACATCCTTGCCAACAACTGTTTTTTATCTTTAATAATAGCTATTCTGATTGGTGTAACATGATATCTCATTATTTTAATTTGTATTTCTCTGATGATTAGTGATGTTAAACATTTTTTCATATGCCTGTTGGCCATTTATCTTCTTTTGAAAAATGTTTATTCATCTCCTTAGCCCACTTTTTAATGGGGTTATTTGGTATTTTTTTGTTGAGTTGTTTGAGTTCCTTATAAATTCTGGATATTATTCCCCTATGAGATGTATAGTTGCAAATATTTTCTCTCATTCCACAGATTATCTGTTCATTCTTGATTATTTCTTTTGCTGTGCAGAAGCTTTACAACTAAATATTTATAAAGTAAATAAGCATGATCATAACTCTGTTAGACATAACTATACTTATTCGTGTATTCAATATGTCCTAATATTTCCTGTGGGCCAATCATGATAGTTGCTGAGATTCCCAAGTTAAATAATGCACAGTCCATAATCTATGGACGTTCATAATTTAGTGGAGGAGACAGATAAGAAAAATCAAAATCAGAATGACAGATTGTCCACATATCTGTTAATACAACTTTTATTCAGATATGGCAGGCTTTAACTATTGCTTTCATCTTGATTTGTTATTATTCTCTATCTGGAAAAAGTGTTGATATTAAATGTTTTTCCTTGCACTATTTACTACTGAATTCTCATCACACAAATACACAGATTATATTAGGATTAGGGTAGAGTCCATGAGATATCTTAAGCCTATGCCTCTCCCTATACTTTCCTTCCTATTGCCTAATTTTAAGACACCCTGGGCTCCTTCCATAAGATCTACCATATTTCCATGGGATTGACCCCATAGATGGAGTCATGAGAGATGTGTCTGTATGTTTCCCAGCACCGATCCTAAAAGATACTTTAGAGCAGTGGTTATTTTAGGCTGAGCCCTCCCTGCTTTTGTCCAGGTAAGAGTTTGGGAAGTTAAACAAATGAAGCTCTGGGCTTCCTACCCTCCTTGAACAGGTCAGTTCCCACTAGTTGTTGGAATTTTGCATAGGCCTTCCTTTGAAGACATCACTCCATGACTTAAGAGACATTTGAAAATCACTGTGGCAAATGCCAAAAATCTTTGGTTGAGATAGAAACAGTACTGAAACCTCCCCATTTTGGTTCATGTACTATTCAGATTAGAAAACTTAGTTGAAGGGGAACTGAGAGAAAATGCTTCTAGACTTCAATATCTAAGAATGTAGCAAATAGGAGGGCAAAGAAAGAATCAAAAACAAAGTTAGCAACCATTTGGAAGTGAGACTGCATGAGGTCATAAAGAAAGGAAAGGGTGATAAGTTGGTGGGGAAAGCAAGAAGACCCATTGTCAGGTACAATATGATAGAGCCCTTAAACCCTTAAGCTTAAGCCCTAAGCCTTTAAGAATAGCGATGCTATTCTTCAGGCACCTATATCTCTGTCCCCAGCCACTCCAAAGAATAGGCTTCTAGCCAGCAGCCATATTTGGGCCAACCTAAGATTGTTTTCTGGCTCCATAAATCAGGTGGAGGTCTGAGAAGAGTACCTTAGTCTGCCTAGATCTATCCCCAATCTTGCCTTCAGTCTGCATTAGCAGACACAATGTGATAAGAGGCATTTTAGGCCACTTGGGACCTGTTCCTTACAATGGCAGTTATCGTATGGGAAGCTTATTGAAAATCCGTATTCCCTGGTTCTATTTACAGAGAGATTCTAATTCAGTAGGCCTGAGATGAGGTTCAAAATCTACATCTTTAACAAATTCCCCAAATGATTCTAACAAGGAACTGACTTCAGGACCACACTTTAAGGCCTGAAGATACCATGGTTTCTACGCTAAAGTCATTGACCAGACACTCCTCTGGAAAACAATGGTGCTTATAAACCCCAGTGTAAATCACTGTTCACTCAAGCCCCTACTTTCTATAGCCTTCTTTGTCTGGTTGCTTTCATACATGAATCTCTCTCACATTCTTAGATCAGCCCATTTGCAAACTTGAGTGCCTCCTGAGTACAGAATTGCCTTCATGTTGCTAGAGTCATTGTCATCAAGAGGCCAGGCTAAATGGTCTCAGCAGGTCTTGATTTTTCACCAGTCTCTGAGTAAGGGAGCCTCTCTCCTCTAGTCTCTGTTTTCAGTCTTTATGCCATTACAAGACTCAATTTAGAATTTTACTCTCAAAACCACACATAAAGACCTTGTTACAACATTCATGGAAGCCAGCAAAATGAGAAAAATGCTTTCAATTTTCACTTTCTTGTTTCCAATTGATTATAAATTTGTGATAAATTAAATGGTAGAGATAAAAGTCTTCTGAGCTTTGTCTTGACCCAAAGGTTAATTGCTTTGTAAAATTTGAACAGGGAGTGGCAGGGAGAACTTCTTTACTTTTCTCTTTCTCAAAATAGAAGAACAGATCTATTGGATTAACTAAAATGAAATGATTTATATAACCGGGGAGTATAATTTGAAGAATCCAGGGAAGGTGACCCCACCATTCAACTTGCTGCTGTAATCTCATTCATTCTTTTGGTTAACAAACTACTATTTTAAATTTCAAATACCATTAGAATATTTGATATATTAGTCTATCAGTCATGCATAACTTCATGTAAATCAACATTTAGCTCCTGATAAATTTTGAAAGACTATGGTTTCAGAATCCAGGAGCATCTTTTCAACAGCTATGCTCCCTGTTGCTCAAAATTTTGCCAGAAATCCAATGGCTTCTCCACTCAGTTCCCCAGTGTGCAAACTAAGTAGAGGTTGGGGGAAGGAGGGTTCATCACATTCATCGCCTTCCTCCCTTCCCAGAATTGGGGAGATTGCTGCTCCAGTGAGCCAGATTTGAGCAGTGAGGGTGAGCCCATGGGACCTACTTTCCAGTCCTTTGTACTTGTTGTTGCCATATGGTTGAAAATAGCTAGGTATATAGGGCATGCATTTGTGCTGTCCTTTACTCATTCTCTCATTCACATACTGCTGAAAAATAAAAACTTCTTTCTGGTTCAGTTTCCAATTGCAAGACTTGCATTCTTTGCCCTGAGCCTCAAACCTGGCTTCCAGGAAAGCACCTAAGGCTGGGTAATTAATAAAGAAAAGAGGTTTATCTGGCTCCCAGTTCCGCAGATTGTACAAGAAGCATTGTGCCAGCATCTGCTTCTGGTGAGGGCTTCAGGGAGCTTCCAATTAAGGTGAAGGGGTAGCAGGTGTGTCACATGGCGGGAGAGGGAGCAAAAGAGGGAGCAGGGGGTGCTCATGATCTTTAAACAACCATCTCTCCTGTGAAGTAGCAAAGTGAGAACGCACTCATTGTGGGAGAGCACCAAGCCATTCATGAGAGATCCACCCCCATCCCCCAAACACCTCCCACCAGGCCCACAGTCTACACTGGGGATCAAATTTCAACATGAGATGTGGAGGAGACAAACATCCAAACCATATCAGCCACGTATTGTCAGAAGACCTCCTGTCTTTAATTTGCCAGCATGTGGGAGTTTTCTAATCATCGACTTTAAGGCCTCTTTATAAAGATGGACCTCTCTATAAAGAAGTGCCCCTTGTAATATATGCCAACACTGCCGTAATCCTTGGCTAGTATTATTAATAATTTATCTGAGCACGTTCTGTAGCCTAGGGCAATAGTACTAAAAATGTGGTCTGAGGGTCTCTAAACCCTTTTAGAGGATCTCTGAGGTCAAAACTACTTTCACAATAATACTAAGTTTTTATTTGCTTTCTTCATTCTCATTCTCATGAGTGTACAGCGGAGTTTTCCAGAGGTTACATGGTGTGTGATACTGGAACAGATTGAATGAGAAAGCAGCTTTGAAAACCTAGCTGTCCTCTATTAAGCCAGATATTAATGAGATTTGCAAAAATGTAAAATAATGGCACTCTTCTCATTAATTTTATTGTTTTTCAAAATGTAGTTATTTTTCATTAAAAATATATCTAGGTGTACATGCAATGGGTTTATTATTGTTATTTTAAACTAATATTTTACATTTTTTTCAGTTTTATTTATAATACAGTAAATATCGATAGGTATAACCCACACACACACAGGTCTTTGGTGTCCTCAACAATTTCTGAGAGTGTAAATGGGTCCAAAAATATGAGAACACTATAAGATGCATATAACATATATTGTAGCATTTCTTAAAACAACCATACAAGGCAAATATTATCCTCATTTTATAGAAAATGAAAATCAGTACATTATAAATAATTTGCCCGGAGTTGAACTATCAGACACGCCAAACCCGTTATTTTTTCTTTGTGCTGTCTCTCTCATTTCTCTTATTCAAGTTGGCCCTCTGTTAGGCTTACCTGTAAGAGACTAAATATATAAATGGACAACAGCCAGATCATATATAAAAATAGAACTTTGATACACAACCTGCAGCAACTTGCCTAGGAAACCAACCTCCTTATCTATAATAAAAACCAGGAAGCCAGCCTTCCAGAAGTGAGACTTGCAGGAAGCCAGACTGCTCTAACTAGTGACAATCCTGGAAGCTAAAGAAAAACTTCTGTAACAATCAGCCCAAAAGGGCCAGGACTTGATTAATAACTAACAGCTTCCCTAGTTTTCATCCTTGCTTCCAATTTAGGACCAATCAAAACATGCCAAATGTGCGCCCTTAGCCAATCACATAGGATGGCCTGCATCTAGTTAGCGCAGCTACAGCTTTTCCACGCCAACAGCCTCCAACTAGGGCATACCCGAAGGTTCTCCTTTTTTCCAGTATAAATCTTTCCCACTCCTCTGCCTGCCTTTGAGTTTCTGCCAAAATGCAAGTAACAGGGGCTGACTCCCTTGCTATAGCTACGCTTGTTGGTCTTCGTTTATTTCCACACTTGTTTCTGTGTTATTATCCTGTAAGTCACTGGAAGATAGAAAGCTTAAAAACCCTCGACTCCCTTGTCTTCAGAGCTGAGCACTTTGCATAGCACATAGAAATCACTCACAAATGTCTGATGCTTTAAGACAAAACTGCACCAGGAGTTGTCAGGGTAAAACACAGCCACTGCCTGGCTCTCCGGCTATTTTCTCTCCAGACCCAGGGGGGGTCTATACCACTGTACCTCCCCCATCACTGGTTCCCAGATATTCTGGGCTTCTAAGACCAAAATGATGTTAATAATAAATAAATACAAATGGGTAATTGAGAGACGATTGCCATTTTCTTCCCAAGAAAGATTTTTAAAAAATCTACCATCCATCAAAAGAATGAAAGGAATTAACTATAATAAATAATATTATTTTAATTTAAAGTGTTTCTTAAAATTGAATAAATTTAATTTTATTAAAAAGCACATTGCCTTGATCTTCCTTTGGTGGCACATTTGTCAGAGGCAGAAATCAGCGGTTGGCGTTTGGGAGCATTGCTCATGCAGCAGGGAGTGTGCTCAGCCTCACAGAACAGAAGGCCGGCTCTGAATCCCCTCCCTTGCAGGGCTCACAGGCTCTCCTGGGCTCTCTGGACTAAGCCATAAGTCTCATTGGCTTTTTTGTTACTGAAGTTCTCAGCCCATTTTTTTTTTTTTTCCTTTTCAGAGGATATTGGAACATCTCAGGGAGGGTTAGATAAAGGACCCAGATTCCCTGGCATTTTTTTCCATGCAGACACTCACCCAGTTTTAACTGAAAACTACTTTATTTCTTTATGAAGCAGACAATAATAGCCATATATGTGTTCAAAGTGCCAATTCATTAGCAATTGCTTGAGCCTTCAATAGAATTATCAGATAAAAACTCACTATAATAATTAAGGGGGACCACATGGATAGCACAAGCAAAACAAAATAGAAACTGTAAAACTTACCATATTATTCAAATTATCAGGGGTATGAACATCAAAAGACAATGCCATATAATATCTAATTAAATTTCCCGAAAACACGTATTGGGGCTCTATGCCTTCTCATTTGATAATCAAATTCTTTTATACAGGAAATATTCATCAAAAATTACCTTTCTCACTGTGCTGGATGTGTTTCTTTGCCTTCCAGATCCACTCTTTACCCAATCTCACCCCACTCTGTACTCTACGAAGCTAACTTTTATGAACTACTAAAGTACAGAAGTTCCCACCCTTATTGGCTAACCTCTAGGTGGGTTCAGCCAATGAGAGGCACAGGTCAGAGATCAGAGGACAGGCTGTATGAGAGGTCAGGTGCATGCCCTTGTACTTCCCTGATGTAACACTGATTGGTAGTGGCTGTGTTCTAATATCCCTCTCCTACTGCTACAGCTACAGTTGTCTCCTGGGCCTAGTAACTACTCCCTCCCTGCTCCCTTCATTTGAGGAGGGGCTTGGTAATGACTATGATGCTAGCTCAGGTCTGCACCATCCCTTATTACCTCCCTAAGCCCTACACACGCCTTCGTAAATCATTAAATTCTTCTAAATTATCCCTTTTATTTCTTCCCCAAACCCTGTCTGATATTTTACATACTTCAATTCTTTTCAATTTTACGTCTCCTTTGTACTTTTATATTAGTTTATTTGCCATTGTTTTGTACATGATACTTTACAAAGATTCTAAAATCGGTTTAGTTGTTTTTAAAGATTGTAAACTCCTTGAAGGTGGATACCTTGCTTTTTATTTCTTCATATCCATCAGCAGCTTGAGCAAAGTGATTTGTATCAATTGCTCACATTTGCTATCACGTTTATCTTGCTAATGAGCGGCCACGATGACAATGTCCACGACTGGCAAACTTAGTGTTACAGGTGCAAAAGCAGAAGGGTAAGAAGAACATTCCTGAAACTAAGCCAGGAAAATGCTGTGCTTTTTCCTTAAATCTGACTTGAGAAACAAAAATATAGTAATTAAATGCTTAATTTGTACCTAATTTCAGCTGCATTTATATAATGCCGGAACAACTGGTCAGTTCAGTGTAACTTTAAATGAATCAGCAGAAAAATAACAACAGGTGACTTGGTGGCATAGACACAGCTCACATCTTAGGCCAGTAGCTACTGGCATCACTGAGCAGTATCCTGAGGAAATTATATTCCAGGATTTGAATAACAGCTCTCTATGAATCCAATGATTTATAATTATTTTGTTCTAGGGCAGGACATCAATTTTATGAGCATTTAATAAACATGCTGTATGGGTTTGCCTTCCCTGTGCAGTTGATGGCTCTATTTAAATGCACAGATGGCTCTGAAACACCAGGAAACACCTCAACAGCACAGCTGACTGCACTTGGGCCTATTAAAATTTACCAGTGGTCTGTGAGGGGAACTCAGGCTTCCAGAATATACTTCCCCTCGTCAGTAGGCTTGTACATATCATTATGCCACGGAACCAAAATTGAAGTTCCTCATATAGATGTTTGTGGGTATTAGAACTGACAATTTATGGCCCAAAAAATCTATTTGCAATCCCAGAAAGTAAGATATTAGATAAGTGAACTCCATATTGGTAAAATAAAGGATGTTGAGAGAAATAATGATGACTGATTTATCAAGCACTTACTATGCGTTAGGTACTGTGCTAATAACCTTATCTTATTGTTTACTCTTTGCAATAAGATGATATTATTACCCCCAGTTTACAGGTGAAAAAACTGAGGCATAGAGAAGTTAACCAACTTGCCCAAGGTCACAGCATTCGTAAGTCTTACAGCCTGGCCTTGAAGCCCATTCTTAATCACTAAACCACTACATGGTATTGTTGTCTTAGGGGAATTTAACACCAAGTAAGTCTAGAATAGGTATAATGTCAAACTAACACCAATGTGTTCAGGCAGGTTAAACATGTTGGATGGTAAATACATGGAGATTATAATACAGTAGCAAAGGGAGGCTTCTGTGAGATCCAATTGGACTTCCCAGTACCCGTACACGAAAGCTCGTGAATATTAATAAAAACGATTTTCATACTCACACTCTGAGTCACTTTTTTTTTCAATTTGGTTAACAATAACAATGAATATGGCTTATAAGAAAACAATATAATAAAAGTAAAAAATTAGAACAGGAAAGGAAAGCAGCCAGACACATGAAGGGTGACAGACACTGAAGAAAGAAAACAAAAAAATGCAAGTAAACCTAAGAATACAGAAAACATCACTGGATGACCACAAAGTGAAGTAGTCCTCCTCAAGGGATTCATACTGATAATCCTAAGAGTCAGTTTGGCTTATCTTTCATGGTCTTATTTGCTTTTTGTCCTCCTAAGGTAAACAAACGTGCAATACATGTTAGAAGGATTTTAATTAAAAAATTTAATTTGTTTAAAGTTTTGGCAGTTTGAAGGTTCCGGAACTTCAGTTATGCCATTCTTTCTGGTGGCATTTCAATTTTTAGAAGGTTTGAGAGCTGCTTAGCAAACTTGGGATCAAAGTCCTGTAGGCACTAGGCTGATTGGAGGATCACGAAAGATATCAATCTGGAAGGAATATAAAGTCATGATTTGTCCATGTTTACTTTACATATTTCTAGAAAAACTTTTTTCTCCATGGATTGTTGGCTACATTCTGATTTTTTATTTTAATCAGAGTTATAAAGTTTAAAGCAGTGGAGAGAGCTATGTGACCAGGGAAAATTATTTAACCTCTCTGAGAATCGGTTTCCTCACATCTTTAAAATGAATGATATTAACACTGACATTCCAAGGTTGTAAGCATTGCAAATAAAATATGTACAGTGGCTGGTTCAGAGCAATTGCTCAAACATAGCAATTCTAGAATAAGGTTGCAGCAGAATGGGTTAAGAGATAAAGCTCCAAGCTCAGATCTGTTAACTACTTGTTAGCTATATGACCTCGGGCAAGGCATTCACACTCTCTATGCCTCACTTTCCTTATCTGTAAACTGAAGAAAAGAACAGCATCTATCTCATAGGGTTTTTGTGAAGATTTTATGACTTACTACCTGTAAAGCATGCACAGCTATACCTGGCACATTACACACCAGAGATCATTGAATGCCAGTTTTTTTTTTGTTTTTTTTTTAGTTGAATTCATTCCCTTCATTTTACAGATCAGATAACTGATGCCTACAAAGATACAGTTATTTGCACCAAGATTACACAGAGAGGCCTGGAATCCAGTCTCCTTCCCTGATTCTCCTTCTATATCCCACTATCTTGACACACCTTGCCCACAAGTCCGCACTGTGCATTGCCCTTTTGCACTATGTAGCTGCTTCTCCTCCTCCACATACAACCTTCAGTCCCTATAGCCATATAGGTAAATTTTCCACAAAGGTAGAGGTGAATTACCATGAAGCTGATTGAAGATTAGGCTTTAGGTTCCTTCCAAGTGACCCCAGCCATGTGTTCACATGGCCATCTGCTTTCTGTCACTGTTGCATAAGTAAGATATTTTTGTGCTAAAAATATTTTTCCTTAGGAAGGATCAGCAAACAGTAAAAGCTTCAGGCCCTGATAGTCTAAATTCATCCCTGCTCAAATGGAGGGCAAAATGGGAGGAAAGTCTGGATCTGAGAAAGAAACAGTAGGCAATAAATGCTATATGTAGAAACTGTGGTGGAAAAAGCAAGCAAACAAACAAGCAAAAACACATACCTCTCTCTCTCCCCTTTCAAAAGTGAAATCTCACCTTCATCCTTCAAATGGCTGGTTCCCTCTTCTTCCCCAGGGCTCAGCTTAGCTATCATCTTGCATAAACTCTCATTGATCACCTAATTAAAACAGGTTTCCTTGTCCCTGTTCTTGTGTTTCATTTATCGGAGTGTGCTTATTATTTCTCCATGGTGCTTATCATAATCTATATATTTTTTGTATGCATTTACTTTCAATCCCAAGTTCCTTCACAGTGTCTGGCACATAGTAAAAACTCAATAAATGCTGACTGAGTGAGTGACTGAATGAACAAATAACTTTTTTTCATTTGTCAGTTCTCAGCTCAGATATAGATGCTCCCAGAAAACTTTTCCAGAGTCCCCAAGACTGGGTTAGGCATCTTTCCTGCGTATCCTGTGCTCAGGCCTTTCGGACCGTTTATAACAGCAATGGGCTTCTATCTGCCATCAGATGGTTGGCTTCCTACGGCAGACCCTGTGCATCCTTTACCATTCTGTCCCCAACACCTAGCACAGTGCCTGGCACACGGTAGGCACCCAACAAGTATTTGATTCAATTAAATTACTTGAGTACAAAAATCTAAATGTCAGTACACTATTTTTAGAAAAGAAGAAAACTAACATTTATTGAGTGCCTGTTTCATGCCCAGTATTGAACTAAGTATAAGTATTTATAACAGCAAATACTTAATGGCTAAGGGGTAGGTGTTATCCCCCCCCCAATTCACAAATGAGTGAGTCGAAGCACAGAGAAGTTAGGGTTTGAGGTCACCCCACTAGCGAGAATCAGAAGCAGCACTTGGACCTGGTCCCTGCTCGAGTCGTGGGGCCACTCTGCCCCTCAGCAGAGAATAGTTACGGATCCACAGGGTGAGCCTGTCTTCCACATTTGTTTTCCTGTCTTCCTGCATAGCTGGTAAGCTCTACCAGGCCAGGAACAAAGTCATTACCATCCTTTGTATTTTGTCAGTGCTGTGAAGAGTGGTTTAAACACAGCGGGATGCGGGAGCCGCTGCTTTCCGCTGCCTGACAGAGTGAATGTTTTCATGCATCTTGACATTTCACACACAGTATCAGCTTCCTCTCAGGAGTGAAACCAAATCTTGCCTTTCTCAATCTCTCAGGAAAAGCAGATGCTAAGTTAAAAGAAATGTGATGGGGGAAAAGAGCATACAAATGACAGCACCAAGAATGGTCTTGGCAGCTGTCACTGGCTTCGCTGGTTTTCTTGAGGCGCTCGCCTGGGCAGAGAATGTTGGTTCCTTATAAATAGACCAGAGGATTCGAACACCATCCTGCAGGGCAACTAGACCACATGAGCACCACATGCAAGTAGTACAGGCAAAAATATTTTCCCACAGGGATTCATTCCATTTTACTCAGACTTCTTCTTCCACACACACTTCTTTGCACGCACGTTCCCCAACAGTGAAGACGGGTGTTCCAGAAATGTGCAGGAAGAACTTAATTGGATGTGTTCCAGTTCCTCCTTCGGTGCATATCTATGTGTTTTAAACACAAGACAGATAATGCACAAAGCGCTAATGCCAGTATATAGTAAGTTCCAAGCAAAACAACTGATTCTTTTCTGCAACTAGAAATAATATCTTGGGCAGGTAATAAGGGAATACTAAAGATATCGAACAATGACATAGTGTGGAAAAAGTATTGGATCCCTGAAGATTCACACAAATCACTTGGCCACCCTGGACTATGGGTCAAGCACATGGGATTTGGACTCAATACTCCACTAGTTACATATCCTAGATGTGACCTTGGGCAAATCACTTTGGCTTTCTGATTCTCTGTTTCTTCATTTATACCACCTACCATCAGTGGGTTGTTGTAAAAAATAAATTCTCAAATGCATATAAACACAAAGTGCTTACTTTACAGGTTAGCACTGGGCTTGATGAAATATGCTATTACTAGTAGCATTCTCAAATGAGGAAGTTGGGCCAGAAAATCCATAAGATCTTTTGCTGACCCAATATTCTAGGTTTCCAAATACTGAGACCCAAAAATGCACTGAGCCTGTGGTAAGAGTGTTGGAATCATAGCATTTGTCAGCGTGGGATTAGTGACAGAGGCCACTCCTAGGGCTCCAAGAACCTGCCCTCCATACTGACTATGGTTTGTTTTGGGTTTTTTTTTTTGTTTTTTTTTTTGTATTTTGATGCTTTGACATCTGGGAACTCATTGATCCTGGAGGGACTTCTCTTCCCAGGGTTAGCCAATTCCTAGAGACAGTAAACAACTTACAGGAGTGCTCTTTTCAAAAGCAAACCAACCAATCCAGAGCCCGCACCCCCAAACACCTCCCTTATGGGGCTCTCACACTCTGGGCTACTGTCTACCTGCCCTAATCACACCACAGCCATGTGCCAGACAACTAGGGATAGCTCCTATGTCCCAGAGCCTGCTGAAATTATTCACACTAGACAACGCTAGACCTGCTACCCTGCCTCTCCCCTTCTTTCCTGCAAAAACCACACTAGAGGCTCTTGCTCACTGCTCCTCCCCTCCCTCTGCCTCCTGATGGATTCCAGTGGTAACTCCCCCGTTCCCCATGTGCCTCACCTACCCTCAACTATGTGTCCTTCTCATGGGATCTGCTAGTATAACTATCTTTTCCTTGACAGTCATCTCCCTATCTGTTGGCTGTGTCATATCTAAATAATAATAATACTTTTATTTTAACAGCCCTCTTCCTCTAGGCCTCCACCGGGAAGGAAGAGCTTCCATCCTTCACTTGGTTTACCCCACCTCCTTCATTAGATCCTGACGTGTCTACTGCCTGCATATGTGGTTGCTATATGGGAATCAGAATCCCCTTTCATTGTAGGCAGAACAGTAGACACATAATTGATGAGCAGATGGCACCTTTATGGAAAGGAAAAGTTCTCCCTTCCTGGAGGTACACGCAGCTCTGACTGAGTGCACAAGGCTCAGCAAGGGGTGCCCCAGCTGACAGTAGCCCATCTTGACTTGTTGGCTGGCTCCTTGTTCAGTGCACGATGTGTACATCTCTATGCAGCCCTGGCCTCTGAACATCAACTCAGCCAGGCCAGAGCTCATAAATGGAATAAAAAGGGGGAAAGATGGACGGAGGGAGAGGAAAAATAAGGAAAAGGAGAAAGTAAAAATAATAAAGCTTATTCTAATTCTTAAGGAAACAATAATCCCCTCTGCCAACTTGCCCCTGCCCTTTTCATTATTATCATTATTATTATTGTTTACAGACAGGGTCTTACTCTGTCACCCAGGCTACAGTGCAGTAGCTCACTGTGGTCTGAATCTCCTGGCCTCAGATGATCCTCCTGGCTCAGCTTCCCAGGTAGCTGGGACTACAGACATGTACCACCATGTCCACCTAATTTATTTCATTTTTTGTAGAGATTGGGTCTTGCTGTGTTGCCTGGGCTGGTCTAAAACTTCTGACCTCAAGCAATCCTTCTGCCTCAGTCTCTCAAAGTGCTGGGATTACAGGTGTGAGCCACCACACCTGTCTTGCCCCTGACCATTTTAAACCTACATTCTTTAATTGAGCTGTGGGTTTTCTTGGAGAGGCTTACATTAGTTAGAGTCAATCCTAAGTTTTGGATTTGAACAGTGTAAACTCAAATGAACAAGAAAATCCCTGTCCTTTCTTGAAGCAAAGAAATTTGTCATTTACTCAGAGGAACCACACTGTCAAATATGGCCACCCAGACAGTCAAATTTCAACAACTGTTAGGATTCTTTAGTCTGCAAATATTTCTCTAAGCCTCAAAGTTCTTATACTAGTAATCTAGACACTGAAAATAAATACTGGTGGTATTCTTCTCAGTAATGGATACTATACTATTTTTCAATCTTTTCCTTGGGAAAAAAAATCCATTTAACATAGCCTTTCTCAAGACTAAACTGTTTTTTAAATTAGAAGCAAAATATAGATCCCAGCTGTGAAATATTTTCCTATAATTAAAGTGAAAAACCACTCCAAATTTCTCTCCAATATATTCATAATAGCATTAATGGCAAAAAATAAGAGAGCCAGCCCAAATGTTTAGAATAGCT
Source organism: Propithecus coquereli (assembly GCF_000956105.1). Taxonomy (NCBI): domain Eukaryota; kingdom Metazoa; phylum Chordata; class Mammalia; order Primates; family Indriidae; genus Propithecus; species Propithecus coquereli. Next base: position 1,080,095 of record NW_012149897.1, read on the forward strand.
AAAGTTCTGAAAATTTTTTATTTGAGAATCATAAAAATTATAATAAAATAAAAATGTAATAAGAAATAGTGATATAATAAAGGATAGAGAGATTTATAAATATATACCAATGGAATGCAAAGTTTATAACTAAGTGTAAATGAATGATGATATTTCTCTAAACAAGTTCATTCCAAGACAGTAATGAACTTCTACAATGAGGAGGCATAACATGTCAAGAAAGAGATGTCAATGTGTCTAGTAGCTGTTAAAATGCTTTATTTGAATATGAACTGTCACAAATTCAGTAATTCAGTTTGTGGAATTAGAAAATCCCTATGCAGCACATGGAAAAACAGCAAACCATCAAGTGAAAAACAGGAGAGCCTTCCCATCCAGGCTCTTCCCCCCGATATTAGACATACTACTTGAAATATGGCCTCAAGTTTGATCTTTGTATGCCTAGTGGATTCCACTGACTGACAACACAGATGTGAGATTCATCACAATTTTTGTAACACAACACTTACCTGGAGAGTGAACTGTATAGTAGAAATCAGACTGGCCAGGTAGCAGCAGACCTGAATTTTAGGCTCTGCTCTGGTTTCTAACTGTGAGGTAAGGTCAAATCACTTAATCTCTCTAGGTCTTGATTTCCTAACTTGAAAACAGTTCTATTTATGGGCAGCTTAAAATTAATAGAGTGATCTGAATCATATCACTATCTGAAACCTGTTTTGGTAAAGGTAATGGTACAGTGTACTAATCCTTGATGGTTTTCATACCATGAAACCATTTTGCTCTTTTGTTTTGAAATATATAACAGCCTAAGATGATGCGGACATCTTAATTAATTAATTACACATTAATAGAAGTGCATAAGAATACTATAAGTTGGGAAGAACAGTTAATTGGTTATTAAAACACAATGAGATGACCAACTATCAGTGTTAAATATATCCCCAAATAATATATGGGAATATATTATATATAACAAATAATATAACAGCTTGTCAAAGCTGTTAAACAATCATAACTATACATAACTAAATATTTTCCAGCACGCTTATATTATTGCATAAAGCTAGGATCCCTAGAACTATTACAGGAATGCCTACACTTAAGCATACCACTCCTTATTATATCCTCCCCCACATGACTTAATTCACTGTGATGATCACCTCTTTCAACATCTTTTCAACATCCCAAATGCATCACCCAAGATTGCCATCTTCACAGAACCAATACCATATTCAAGACTTCTTCTTAATTATAGCAGCATGGTGAAGGGGTACAAGCTCAGCATTAGAATCATTAGACCTAGCCTGGAAATGTCCTCTTAGCCACTTCCCATGTGTGACCCTAAATGAGTTATTTAACTTGTCCCATCTTCAGATTTCTCAGGTAAAATAGAAATAATAAAAATACAAAGTTGGGTGGTTGTGAGAATTAGAGATGAGGTATAGATAAGGCCTAGCATACGGTATTTTAATATCTATTTAATAAATGCTGTCTATGTATGATATTTTTATAATTTGGTATTTTCTTGCAGAAGTACATAATTATGAATGTTAATTTCTTTCTCCAACTATACTACAAGTTCAACAAGCACAAAATCTTTGTCTGGTACTTCTTTTGAATGTCTCACAATCTTCTAGGCCAGTTGTTTATACAGTTGTGTAAAACTAATTTTCACACCCCCAGAATCATATATGCCTTAGGAGCACTTAATGTACCTAAAGAGAAAGAAATGAGATTATGTTTTAATTGTGATGATATTAATGGTCATTAAACTACTGCTGTGACTAAGGAGAGGGAAAGTTATGGATTTCCAGTGTCTGACCTCTGACGGGAGTTGGGTGTCCACAGAGCAGGAGAATGGAGGCCCTGGAATGAGGTCCCAGGTTGGAGTGGCTGTGAAGAGCCCTGAAGGTTTTAGAAAAATGGTGGATTATGGAAGATCAGAGGCAAACTTGAAAAGAATGATATGCCAGAGAGTTTGGTTGGCTGAGAGAAGAGCCACATTCATCCGGAAATAAGACATAGACAGAAATAACTTATTTCAGTGCCCAAAAAAGGTGAATGAATTAGCTCTGGCCTAGTATCAGCATTGTTTTAGGGAAAATATTTTTTGAGCATGAGAAATAATTTATGTTATTCGAAATATATCTGGTTTACATTAAGGACAGATGATTTTGTACTCCAACAACTGTCAAAAACCTAAATTGAAAAATTGCTAGAAATTATAAGACTGGCTTAACACATCATCACATCACGTTGACGTTTTATCTAAATGACTACAACAACCATTTTTAAATACCTCTAAGACACAAAGAAGAGAGGAGAAACTATGAGTTGTCAGCTACGAGAGTGATTGTTCTTTCATATTAGCAGAAAGAACATTGTCATAGAGTTAAGAGATGTGTAGTTACCAAATTAATTTAATTTTCAATTCACCAAAGCCTCTGAGATTTAAGGGCCCTTTCTTAAACCTTAATATGAAATTTATCATAAGACAATTGGTTGCCTGAAGCTCAAAAGAAAAAGAGTGAACCGGGACCCAGATGTGAAGCAATGAATCCTTCTGTCTCCATACACAGGAGTGTGTGACTGGTAGCCACATTGATTGAGGTCAAGTTCCTAAAGAGGGACCCTCCCAGCAAAAATGGCTTTGGGAAATGGTAGAGCAGTGGAGATGCCCAGCCCAGGGCCTACTTGTCCAAATTTTTATGTGAGTTCTAATTAGACTCGGAAGACTCCAGAGTTAGAAAAAGTAAAACAATAACAATCTATTGTAAACTACATAAGAGGACACCTGTCTATGAATATGTCTGCATTTTTAAATTTTACTTTAAATATCTATTTTAATAAGACCTGTAAAAGGTTTAAAGGCCATTCAGTCTATGTAGATATTTTAGTGAAGGGCTCTTTTATTTTTTAAATAAGTTTAAATGCTGCACTCTAGGATTTTGTCTTTCAACATTCCGTATCTAAGAAGGGAGGTTTATCATTAGTCCTAGAAATTAATCCTGGCACCGGCACCAAATGGAGGTAGTTGTTGGAAACATCTCAGAAGGAGGTAGGAAATACCTCTTGAGAAATGCCTAATTACACGTTAAATCAATCTGAGTGGCAGGGGTACAAATGAACAGAAAAAGGAGCCAAAACTGACTATTGAAACATTCTATGTACATATTACAATGTCCATAAAATATTGACTACATAAAGTCAAGTCTTTTTGGTTACTTCATCTCTTATATTACCTTGGATCTATTGCCCACATACATTTTTCTTCTGTTTCTTGCTCACTGGTCTTTTAAATTTACCCCAATCATTTAGTTACGGAACCTCTGATCTTCTTCTTCTGGGGGTACGTAGAGGCAGAAAACTAGCCAAATGGTCTCAAAACTTGTGGAGAATCTACTATAAAGGAAGACCATGTTTCACATAAATATTTTGTATCATTTGTTTTATTTTATTTGAGTGTATAGATAAGCACAGCTCTTAGAGCTGAAGACACAAAATCTGCAAAGTATAAATAGACTATGTTCAAAGTTATATATGGGGCTTTAGGAAGGGTCTAAACTTAAGCTTTCCTTATATTTGGTTGTTCACCTTCTTTTTTAAAATGCCCAGGGCAGGTTGCTTCCTGTAACCTGAAAGGCCAGATCTTCTTTGCCTATTTTATAGATTACAAAAAAGTGGCATAGAAAGATTCACAGACTTGCTCGGGGTCACGCAGATCACAGAAGGCAGAGCCAGACATCTCATTGAGTGTTTCTTCCACCACCAAAGAGATAGAGGTTGGATTTTTTTTCTTCTGAAGACTCTTAAAAAGCAAAACTTGACAACGAGACATAGTAATTCGGTCTCCACATCTTAAAGAGGTATCACTCCCACTATCTTTGGAACACAATGTTCTGCAGCAAAGAAGCTGGAAACTGAGGCTTACGAACGCCATGGGAACAGAGCAAGGCAGAAAGTTTTTCTCTTACACACTTACATGTCATTACCCTGGACTGAAGAACACTGCCAGTTCAAAGCCACTTACCCAAATCTGAAGCTTGATTCTTTTTTCATTTTTGAATACAGTTTTTACTTTGAAATCGATCCCAACTGTGCTGACGAATGCAGATGTAAAGGAGTCATCTGCATAACGGAACAGAAAAGACGTTTTCCCCACACTGCTATTGCCGATGATGAGCAATTTGAACATGTAGTCGAAATTCTGATCAGAGGAGTCTTTCTGGCCATACCTGGCATCTTGGGCAGAGGCCATCTGTGGTAAAACAAAAACAAAACAAAACAAAAGAGCTGTAGATCAGTCTCTCGTCTCATATAAAGCCAGTAGCACACTCATTATTGGCCTTGCCAGAAACAGCTGTCAGACATTCAGGAGGCAAGTGAAGAGTGTTCCCCAGTCTTCCTCTGATACTGGTATCCATGGCAATAATTCCCTGCTGGAAGACAGAACAGTGAATCTTACAGCCCTTTCCAGCTGTGTTGGTGCTTGTCACTGCTCAGCATTCAGAACCAATCAAAGACACCAAAGGAGATATCTATAAGGGTAACATGAAAAGGAAAGATAGGAGGAATTGGCCACAGCTCGTGGGCTCTGAAACTTTGTAATCCTAGTGATGGAGACACCAAAGTGGCTGAACAGCAGGGTATTTCTTCCTGAATTATCTCAGTTATTAGAGTCTCTCTTATTTCCCAGGGAAGCATACCCAAAGTATGTCCCTATTTCATTTAACATCATATCAAATCAACATCCTAACATAAATGGCAGTGCCTTTCAAATTAGAAATAATGATGACGGCAAATACAGATAGTTCAAATAGTGCGCCAGGCATCTTAACTTATTTAATCCAGTCTGATGAAATGGGTATGTTTATAATTTTCACCTTAAAATGAGGAAATGGAGGCTCAGAGATATTAAATAACTTCCTCAAATTTGTACAGGTGGTAAGTAGTAGAGGCAGGCAGGATTGAAATCAGGCAGTGTGGTGCCAGGGTTCATGTTCTTGGTCCTGCCCTGTCTCCCAGTGATAACTAGGGAAACATGCGCAGTGCTCTGGAAGACTCTGTGGGAAAGGTTCATGGAGAGATGCCTCAGTGAAGAACCCTCCCTGGGTTCAGAATCTAGCGCCACTACTTACTGGCTGTGGGACCTTGGGTTTGTTATGTTAAATTGGTTTGTCTTATATGAAATGGGAAAAAAATCTAACTTGGAATGCTTGTGAAAATAATAGATGATATATCTGTAAAGCAGATACATAAATAACCTAGCATAGGTTAGAGAATAATCCCTATTATTAATTATAAATGTTTTAGGTGGATGTTGATTTTTTTCTCTTTTTTGATGACCATCTTAACATCTATCAAAAATGATGCTGCATTATTTCTAAGTACCATTTGGCCCATTACAGAAAGGAGGTATTTAGAATGTTGAATCCCATGGGTTAGTGCATTTACTTGGTACATTTTCTGATGCTATAAATTCTTCAGCAATTGTGCTGTACAATAGCTACGGGTCACATATGGCTATTTAAATTTACATTTAGAACGCTTGGCTCAAGATGCAACTAGTGCGTACCTCTCCCACAGAGAGGGGTCAAAATTAGTGAGTGGATATTCATGCTTTGAATAGATAGTCTAAGAGAGAATAGAGAAAGCCACTAGAGAAGTGACACAGATTGGAAAGCAGAGAAGAGCAAAGCCAGACACCCTGCTTGGCTGGGACTGATAGGAAGACAAGAGAAGATCCCTGATGGGGGTAAGGCGTGAGTGAGAGATTCTTGGGTTTCTGCACTCCTCCCACGGACTTTTAAAATCCTAGCTACAGGAGAACCTCCTAGCCCTTGCAGGCCTCCAGACTAAAGCAAGTGGCTTCCTAGAGGGAATGCAGAAGCATTGCTCGAGAGTGAGCCCCACAGGCTTTTGAGCCCTGAGGCATTCAGAGAGCCCAGTCCCCAGAGGTCTCTGTTCTGCTCTGGGGATACCACCTGTGTGGCTGCCACCACAACCACAGGGCCACTGAGGGAGCGGGCAGGAGGGGCAAGCACTTTTGTAGGTTTTTTTGCACGTCCTCAGTGCTGCCACTGCTGAGGGAAAGCAAGGTGAGCAGTCTGCACCCCCAGCTGCCTGCCTCTACTGAGAGGAACCTGCCCTCCCTAGAGGCCAGTCTGTGGCACAACTTCCTCTCCCCTGCCTGAGCATTCTAGTTGCAGCCCGCAACCATTCTGGGAGTTCAGTTCCCAATGGTTTGAGCTGCCTCCACCACCATCCCTGCTGCAAGGCCAAGGAGGGAGCTGGGAATCCAGGCACTTTTGTGACCCTGAAGGACAGAGGCCTCTGGCACTGCAGAGGGAGGGAGGTGTGAGCAGCCTGTGGGCCCCACAGCTGCCTGCCTTTGCTAATCCCATGAGAGGGGCTCACCCTGCGCAGTGGCAGGTTGGCAATACATCAGTCCTTCCCCTACCTGAGCATTCTTCTGGATCAGATCACCCCACCCCTCTCTATCCAGCCAGTGCCTGAACCCAAGGAGGCCTGAGGACAAGTTCACCAACCCGGTCTTGGTCTGGTCCCCCCTAGGACTCAAGCATGCTGTCCAAGGGCCTAGAGCCTTAGGATTTCCTAACGTAGTCTAGTATCTGTGGCACCTGAACACTCTCCCAGAGGTCTGAGGTACGGTAGACCCAAATTGTCAGCAACACCACAGTGGGTACTCACCTGCACCTGCCAAAAGGAAGTGCACCTCTGTCTGTCTACACAGAGAAGTGGTGTTCCCCACAGAGGAGAACAGGTGAGTTACAAAGCTGTCTGTTTTGGGTTGAGGAAAGAAGTTCTGCTCTAAAACTATTTAGGCAGAGAGCTGCAGGAAAGGCATTTTCTGCAGCTCTCAGAGACACCGTGGCCTAGAGATATATGAAAGGGTTTGACTGAACTGGGAGTCATGAGCCCCAGGACAGGGGCATAATAGGGAAGGAGATTGCTTTCCTGCCACAGACCAGTCCATCACCTGAGACAACAGAGAACCCCTCACTGTAAACAAAGTTTAAACACCTACCTGCTGGATTCTGCTACAGCTGGCTCTTACTCGAAAGTGCCACCTACTGGCCCTGGAGGTTGAAAAACACAACCCAACTTAATACCTGCTGTCAGAAGAGCATAATGCTGGAGAATGAGATAAACTACTTGAGACCTCTATAATTCCAATACTGCAGAAGGTAGCAAGGCCACTCATATAACCTGTACATCTCTACCACGATCAGTCTCTGAGAAAGCCACCATGCAAAGGCAACCCAGCAACTCATACAGAGACCTTGGCCCCCTGAAAGCTCTCAAAATCAAATCCAAACAACCAAACACAACATACAATACACTCACACCCTCAAAGGGGGAAAATAAAATAAAATAACAAAAGAATAAAAAAGTCCCATCCAAACAAAAGTAAATTCAAAAATAAAAAGCGGGAACGTGTCCAGATGAGAAGGAACTATTGGCATGAGAACTCGGCAGTATGAAAAAAACCAGACTGTTTCAACACCCGCAGAGGATCACACTAGCTCTCCAGCAATGGATTTAAGTGAAAAGGAAAATTTCTGAAATGACAGATAAAGAATTCAAAACATGGATTGTAGGTAAGCTCAATGAGATCCAAGAAAGTTAAAAATTAACACAAAGAAACAAACAAAAAAATAATCAGAACATAAATTAAAATTCACTAAAGAGATAGGTATTTAAAATAAAACATAACAGAACTTCTGGAAATGAAAGACTAATTTAGGGAATTACAAAATATAGTGGAAATACAGTGCAAAGTTTTAACTAGATCAAGCAGAAGAAGAATTTCAGAGCTTGAAGACAAGGCTTTAGAATTAACCCAGGCAGACAGGACTAAAGAAAAAAATTAAAAGAAATGAACAAAATCCCTGGCGGAGAAGAAGAAAAAGCAAAAGAAAATCTACGTGAGGGAATAATTGAGGAAAACTTCCCTGGGCTTCCTAGATATTTAGACATCCAGATACAAGAAGCTCAATGAACTTATGGAAGATTTATTGCAAAAAGTCCTTCACCAAGGCACATAAGTCATCAGATTATTTAAAGTCAATGTGAAGGAAAAAATCCTAAGAGCAGCGAGACAAAAGTATCAAACAATTTACAAAGGAAATCCTATCAGACTAATGGCAGACTTCTCAGCAGAAACCGTGCAAGCCAGATAGGACTGAGGTTCTGTTTTTAGCTTTCTTAAACAGAAAACTGTCAGCCAAGAATGTTGCATCCCACAAAACTAAATTTCATAAATGAAGTATAAATAAAGTTCCCTAAAGAAAATGCTAAGGGACTTTGTCATCACTATACCAGCCCTACAAGAAATGAGTTCTAAACATTAAAATGAAAGGCTGCTACATGCCAGTATAAAAACAGCTGAAGGTATAAAATTGCCAGAGCTTATTAAACAGTAACGCAATTGAGAAAACAAAACAACTAGGTAACAATCTAAATGATGACTGAAACAGTATCTCATATATCAATATTAACTTTGAATGTAAATGGTCTAAATGCCCCACTTAAAAAATATAAATTTGGCAGAATGGATAAAAAACACAGTGCAATATTTGCTGCTTTTAAGAGACACACATAACTTGTAAAAATTTTTATAGATTCAAGGTTAAGTGGTAGAAAAAATATCCCATGCAAATGTAAACCAAAGCAAGCAGGAGGAGCTATTCTTTTATCAGGTAAGATAGACTGTAAATCAACAACAGTAAAAAAACACAAGGTCACTATATAATAACAAAGGGATCAATTCAACAAGAAGAGCTCCCAGGTTCACAAAGCAAATACTACTGGACCTAAGAAAAGAGATAGACAACAATACAAAAAGAGTGGGGGACTTCAACACTCAACTGATAGCACTAGACAGATCATTAAGGCAGAAAATCAAAAAAGAAACACTAGAATTAAATTGGACTCTAGAACAAATGGAACTAAAAGACATTCACAGAATGCTCTACCCAAAATATGCAGAATGCACATTCTTCTCTTAAGCACAAGGACTATTTTCCAAGATAGACCATATGTTAGGCCACAAAACAAGTCTCCATTAAATTTTTTTTAAAAATAGAAATCATATCAAGTACCTTCTCAGACCACAGTAGATTAAAACTAGAAATCAACTCCAAGAGAAACTCTCAAAACTATATAAATACATGGAAGTTAAAGATATCTGATAACTTTTGATGCCCCAGAAAACCAAGTAACTATTTTATTTGGCACTGCTTTTCTGCAGATATTGCTCTTTCACCAAATAATACTCCCCTCCTATCAGCTGCGACATTCAAACAGGCCTGGAAATGGCCTTCATTAAGAAGATCCTTGTATCATTTTTCATATGAACCAGCCTGGATTCTGGAGTTTGGTAAACATGTTCAGCTAAGCCACAGCCATAAAAGAGACCCTATACATTTCCTAGAGCTGTCTATTTACTTGGCCTGATAGCCTACCATCTGTTGCACCCAATAACCCTCAGGTGGTATTCCAGCTGAGTCTTGTGGATCTCTAGGTTGTCTCAAAAAAATTATGTGATGAAGACTATCAATCTCAGGTCCTATTCTGAAATTAGGTTGATTCCAAAACCTGAAGAAGTAGAGCCATGCCTCATTACCCATGAGGGATTGGTTCCAGGACCTCCCATTGATACCAAAATCCGAGGATGCTCAAGTCCCTGATATAAATTGGCATAGTATTTGCATATAACCTATGTACATCCTCCCATATACTTTATCTAAAGATTACTTATAACAACTAACATAATGTAAATGCTACGTAAATAGTTGTTATACTGCATTTTCTAGGAAACAAGGACAAGAAAAAAATCTGTACATGTTCAGTACAGATGCAATTTTTTAAACAAATATTTTTGATCCACAATTGATTGAATCTACACATGCAGAAACCATGGATACAGAGGGTCAATTATATAGGCATCACTAACATATAGACTTTTAAAATGTAATTATAGGGATTTAGATGGAGAAAATCATAATGAGGTGGCAATGTCTTCAATTTCAAGGGTTAATTTACCTTGTTGTGCTGGCAGTAAAGAAGGTGATGGGCGAACAAGACGGTGTCCAAGACAAGGAGGTGGAGCTGGTGGTTATGTGTCCCCAGTGCAATTCTCCTCCCAGAAGAGTCTTGGAAGGATTAACTAGCAGTATTTACTAACCCACTCATTCTTTAAGACTGGTGTTTTTTGGGGTCTTTTTTTGTTTTTTGTTTTTGCTATTTCCTGATTTATATCTCTAATAAGAATCACAAAGAGCCCCAAAAAGTGTGCATTGGGAATGTATGTGTGTTTTATAAAACTTCAGAATAATGAAATAAGTCTTGGCTCAGAGGATGGAGAAAGAGACAGCCCTAATCTTGCTAAGGCCAAAAATGAAGCAATCTGACAGCATGTGAATGTCAAAGGTGCTTACAGACAGGCACTATGCAAATTTACTGACATCTCTAAATACTGAATCACGTGAAAGTTCTCAAGATTTTCATGGGGAAATAAAGCTGAAATTTGAAAACATGAACAGTCACGAAGTAACTTCCCAAAGAGCAAGTTGGGTTCCGTAAAAGCTACATACAATTAACTCTTCCAATGGTATTAATCTTGAATTTCAAAAAGGAAAGAATCAGGGCCAGTGTGGTGGCTCACGCCTGTAATCCTAGCACTATGGGAGGCCGAGGTGGGTGGATCACTCAAGGTCAGGAGTTCAAGACCAGC
>NW_012149897.1:1094693-1097503 GCF_000956105.1 Propithecus coquereli
CTCTCAGTCCATACAATAGTTCACTACTGATCTGGTTCCAGAGGGTTCACAGAAGGGAGAGAGACTGCAGTAGGGCTGGGCAGCAGCAGGGTAAAGGGCACACCCAGACCACAGAGAGCAGACTGTGACCAGGTCTGCTGGGAAGGGAACCGCAGCGGCTGGGAGAGCCCTTGGACTCTGACGATGCAATCCTGACAGCTGTTGTGATGCGGACCCTAGACCCAGCAGCCCCTGCCCATACTCACAGATGCTGAAGCCAGAGGGTCTTTAGTGCTGTTCTGGGATGCCAGTGATCACCCAGCTACTGGAAATCCAGGCCTTATAAATCACAGTGTGAAGAAGGGTAGAAAAATACCATTCCACCTATTTTCTGGCAGTTCTGAAATTAAATGCATGCAGGTGCATCTGTGAAAAAGAGTATTCCACATCCTTGGTGTGATGTGAGTATGGGAATAGAGTACATGCTCTGTAGTCAGGCTGTCTGAGAAGAAATCCCAGGTCTGCTACTTGCCACTTGCTACTCGTGTAAACTTGAACAAGGCTTTTTTTGTTTTGTTTTGTTTTTTAACCCATTATATGCTGTAGTTTCCTTATCTATGTATATAAATAGTGAGGTCACCGAAGTAAAATCTTTGGTGTGTATTAAATGCTCAATCGAAGCTCCCATCATCATCTTTGACATTCCCCTGTTGTACTGAAATGATACGTGAGCCATTCTCTTTCTTCCCCAACACCTACCAATGCAATTCTCTGAAATGGAGATGGTCAGTTTTATAAAATATGCTTCCTTCCATTTCCTAACTTCAGAGGGCAAGAGGTTTTGACATTCAACACTTCCACTCTGTAGACTTTCATAATTACTGAAATAAACACCTAAAATTTCTTCCCTAATTTCAAATATTAGGACATGGAATGAAAAGCATTCATCAATATACCACTTGGAGTAGAAGCTAAGACATCGAGGGATCAGGGTGCAGACAGAAGTATTCTGTGACCCAGAGAGGCTGTGGAGAGGAGAGCATGGCCAAAGGCCATATACCCTCTGGTGGGACCTGTCCTGTAACACCGCCTGCCACGCAGTAACTTCTAAAAACCTACTAAATTCATTACATCCTTGAGTGTGGGTAAAATTTTGTAGAAATTGGAAGGGAGCTAAGTTTCACATCTAGACTAATAAGAGGCAGAATCCAAGTAATGCATGGTGAGAAAAGGATAAGGAAGGGAGCCCCAGGAACACACAGGACTGTGGAGAAACTGTCCTCTCTCATGGCCTTGGAGTGTTTATTGGGTAAAGTTTAATCTAACCTCTAATACTGAATTGGCAAATCACCAAAGTCCACAATATCATTATTTCAAAATTAGAAATCATTAGAAGGCATATATAAAATCTTACACATATGATGGTGATCTCCATCCTTTCCTAAAGTAAAAATCCATATAGACAAAGAGAAGTAGACAGGAGAGGTCAACAAAAGTTTTGGATCTGGAAGTGAACAGACTGGGGAAAGCAGAATCCCAAGGCTGCTGTGGAAGCCCACTTCAGAACCCTTACCTGGCAGGATCTGGAATGGCCTTGGGATTGGAGACACCAGGTGTCTTGATTATGGGGTATGGCTAGTGTTACCAACTGTTCTGGTTTGCCTAAGACTGAGAAATTTCATGGCACATGGCAGGATTTTCAGCACTAAAACCATAAAGCTAGGTGGTTGGTCACCCTAGTGTGGCTGAGGTGAGCCAAGAGGATAAATGGTTGAAAGCCCAAGCCTCACATCCCTCCCAATAGCCAAGCAACCATATTCCATATACAACTTTGATAAAACAAAATTAAGTTTAAAATATAAAAAATCACCAAATATTCTTGATATGCACACTCTCTACATACAGATGTCAATATATAAAAATAAAAAGGCCTCTCTTTTAACAACACAATGTAAAGAATCTTACAAAAGTTTTCTTGTGGACATAATAAAATATACATAAGCTTTCTCATCATTTCTTAGCAGCCAAAGATACCAGATATCATGTTTCCAAATACCTTTTCTCTCTAGTTGGATATACTTTTATTCAGGAATACAAAGCTAAATCCTTATAGGGTACAGTAGATCCAAGATTCCCAGACATGGGAACTGCACTCAAATTCTTCAGAATTAGAATATTCAGAGTGGGGCCAGGAATATGTCATTTTTATAGCACCTCATATGGTACCTTTGATCAGTCACGTTTGGAAATCATTGGCTTAACAAACATCCATATGGAAGCCAGGGCAGGTGTACATTGTCAAGGCCTCCGGGATATATGTAAGAAGAGATTGAGTAATCTGACATTTAGCCTGAGATCCCTGGGGACATGGAAATACGATCCTAGAGCTCTCCACCAGCTGCTGTCTTCTCCAGACACCCCTCATTGGTGGTACCGTGCAACAGATCTCACCATCATAACGACTTGTGTCCACAAGGGTCTACACCCTATAATGCCCAGCCTGCCTAGACAAGCTGAATACTGAGAAATGTGTTTCATCAATTATCTCTGCCCTGGTAAGAGCAAGAACCTTGTAGGGACTGGTGATGACTCACTGCAAGCACCCTATCAGACTACAAGAAGGTACAAACTAGAAGAAAGAGTAATCATGTTCTCAGAGCGTACACAACCCTGCTCTGCTTAATTCTGAAGAAGGTGGCCTTGACCTTCTCCACTGGTCATTTTTTAAAATAACACACAATTGGCCTTTACTTCCCCTCACTCCATTAGAAAGCACCACAGCTACAATTCAGCTTTATTTCCCCTCACTCCATTAGAAAGCACCACAGCTA
>NW_012149897.1:1097553-1099406 GCF_000956105.1 Propithecus coquereli
AGTTGTCCAATTAATTTCTTTCTAATTTTAGTAGAGACGGGGTCTCGCTCTTGCTCAGGCTGGTTTCCAACTCCTGAGCTCAAACGATCCACCCACCTCGGCCTCCCAGAGAGCTAGGATTACAGGCGTGAGCCACCGCGTCCGGCCCACTAAGCCATTTTGAGGAACTGATGAGAAAAACTCACTTTACAGTTACTATGTTCCAGCTACTACTACTGATAATAGGCTGAGGGCCAGTGGGAGGAGGAACAAGGGTAAATTATCCAGAAAAAAAAAAAAAGAAATGCAATTCTTCTTTGAAATTAGAGTGGTGAAAGTAAGGATGGGACATATAGATTGTAAGTGCAGAGGTACATAAAGCAGTTTCAAATCTCAATTGTCACCTGGGGAAAAAGAAAAGAAAAGCAAAAATAATTATTTCTGAGAGCTCCAAAGTAAAGACTAAAATTTTAAAGCCAAGAAAGAAAATATTAAAAGTTAGGATAGCCAAATATCTGTCATCTAGACCCCCGTCTGTTTCTCCTGGGGAAAGTCCTCTTCTGTGCACAAGTTTGCCTGCCTCCCTGTGTGTCTCTCAGGATGGATGGGAACTATGATGCTCTTTGCAATCTCCTGCCAGCAGTTTCTCCAAGTGTCTGCTTCTGTTTGTTCTGGCAGTAGCCAGTTGAGAAGCAGTAAGACACTACTCTCCTCGTGTCACTGTTGATAATTCACCATTGAGCTAAGAGGATGCTGTCCAGGGAATGGGAAGTGGCCAAGGCACTAGAAGATTTAAACTCTAACCCTGGCTCTAAAGGAAAAGCCCTGGGAAAAGTAGAGCAGCATTCAGAAATCTTCTCTGTCTCTTTCCTTGACTTTAGCAGGTAATAAATAACTATTTCATGGGACTCACAGAAGGTAGATGATGGTAGGCCAAATTATGGTAATGCTCTCAAGACGCAAATCACTATACATTTTAAAGGTATTCCTCAAGCTAATTTTTGCAGCTCTCCTTTCACCTTTTTCTGGATCTTCCTCTTATACATAGCTTCTTTAGTAGATGTGGATAACTTTCAACTCATGTACAGGAAAATGGTTAAATATTAATAATAGCAGCACAGCTCTTACATGCTCTGTCGTATGTGCTTTGTATGCATTATCACACCTAATCTTTTCACTGTCCCTAGGATGTCTAACTATTAGTATCCCCGTTTTAGAGGAACAGAACGCTCTGGTATATTTCAAAATGGCTACCTTCCCCCCCTCCCTGTTGGAAGCAAGAGGACATTTTTTTCTGTGATCTTCACTCTGAGAACCTGATAGAGCTCATGAAGGTAAAATTTACAAATGTGTAAGGGGCACCCTCTAAGAATGGGACCCTCTGGAATTTTCCTCTCTCAGATTGGTCCACCTGGGACCTCCAGCAATTCATCAATTACAGTTCAGGTTTTCCTGTACAGTAATGACTCGCAAAGTTTCTGCTCTGTTAAGCTGTGATTCTCAATATCTGCCTGTCTCTCTCTACAATTATGAGAGGTGGCAGTTTGCCTTGTGACCTTACTTCTCCGCTAGACTTAAGAAGAGTCATTGATTTTCAGTTTGTTCACCTTTTTTGCGTGTGAAGATGGGAGTGACAATTTCCAAGCTCCTTACATGTAGAACTGAAAGTCACCATCCTTATTTTAAAGAAGAAATTAAGGGAATTTGGGAGAAAGCTAAAGTGCAATGGTTCTTGTTTTTCAGGAGGTTATCTTTATTTCTCTCAGTCTGTGTACTGAGTCCTCATTACCTGGACCAAATGTGTTCTTTAAGATCTAGGGACACACAGGCTCAGTGAGTTCATTCTGCCCTTCACCAAACTAACAAGTCTGAAA
>NW_012149897.1:1115116-1115475 GCF_000956105.1 Propithecus coquereli
ACAGTTGGAAACTTAAAAAGCTCTTTCTCAGTAATTGACATAATAAATAGACCAAAAATCAATAAGAGAATATAGAAAACCTTAGTAACACTACACAGTACCATAACCTAACTGATATTTATAGACCACTACATTGCACAACTGTAGCACATGTAACTATAGATGGAATGTTCATGTTAGACAACATGCTGGCCTAAAAACACGTCTAAAAAATTTCAAAAGATTAAGATCTCAAAGAGCATATTCTCTAGAAGCAATAGAATTTAACTAGACATTGATATCAATAAAATATTGGAAAATGCTCAAGTATTTGGAAATTAAACACACTTTTAAACCCATGGATTAAAAAAAAATCACAA
>NW_012149897.1:1116100-1118280 GCF_000956105.1 Propithecus coquereli
AGGTTGTTGGCATAATTCAGTTGCTTGTGGTTGTAGGACTGAGATCCCTGCTTCCTGGACATACAGCCGTCTTCATTTTCAAGCCAACAAGCCATGTTTTGAAACTCTAGGTTCTCCTTCAACCACATCTCTTTGACTCCAACCAGAAAAAGTTCTCTGCTTTTAAGGGATTAGACTGGACCCAGAATAATCTCCCTACTTTAAATTTCATAATATTAATTACATCTACTAAGTCTTTTTTTGATATGTAATGTAACTTATTCACAAGTTCCAGGTTAAGGCCATGAAGACCTTTTGGGGGGGCTCTTCTGGTTACCACAATATACCAAAAGGAGAGGATAGATAGATAGACAGACAGATAGATAGAAGATAGAGATAATAGTTTATCAAAGAAATTAAATTTGTTATAAAAAAATTCCTCAAAGAAAACTTCAGGCTCTAATTAATTCACTGACGAACTCTATTAAATACTTTACAAACCAAAATACACCAATCTTACACAACAAAATTATTCAGAAATCTGAGGGGAAAAGAATAGTTTTCAACTTGTTTTATAAGCATAACTCCAATATTATAACCTCATAAAGGCATTAAGAGAAAAATCACAGCCAATCCCTCACGAACTTAAATTAAAAAATACTTAACAAAATATAATCAAACTGAATATAGCAATATGTAGAAAGGACAATAATACATCATGACCAACTAGGGTTTATTTAAGGAACACCAGATTAACCAAAAAAAAATCAATCCATGTAATCTAACAGAATAAAGCAGATAAACCACACATCACTTCAATATATGTAGAAAAAGCACTTGATAAAATTCAATACACACTTATATTTAAAAAAAATACTCTCAGCAAACTAGGAATCAAAAGAAATGTCCTCAATATAATAAAGGACAGCTATACCAAAACAAAAACCAAAATAACAAAACTTTACAGCTAACCTCACACTTAATGGTGGAAGTCTGAAGGCTTTTCTCCTAAGATTAGGGACAAGATAAGGATGTCTGCTGTCATCACTTCTGTTTGACATTGTACTGGATATTCTATTCTGTGCAATAAAGTATGGAAAAAAAGGGGGTTATTGGAAAGGAAGAAGTAAACTATCTCTACTTACAAATGATATGACTGTTTATGTGGAAATTTCTAAAGAATCCAAAAAAAAAAAAACCATCTAGAAATAACAAATAAGTGTAGCAAGGTCTGAGGACACAGTCGAGACAAAAAGATAAAAGAAGTACAGAGTCCAGATAAAGACCCCACCTACAATTAATTAATCTAGATTTTATCAACATCCAAAAGTTTCTCAACAAAAGGCACTATGTAGAATATGAATAGAATGAACCACAACCTGAGAGAAAATCATGTATATAATATATAAATATATATACTCCTATATGTGTGTATAGGAGACAAAGGACTAGTTTGAAGATTAAAGATCTCCTGCAACTAAACAACAAAAAGAAGCCCCTCAAATGGACAAAAGCCTAGAATAGGTACTTTGCAAGGGAAGATATATAAATGGCCAATAAGCACGTGAGAAATGTACTCAACACCACTCATCATTAGGAAAATGCAAATTAAAATGCAATGAGATACCACAAAACATCCATTAAAGTGGACAAAATTAAAAAGACAATTGACACCATATGTTGCTAAAGATGGGGAGCCGCTGGAACTCTAAGACATTGCTGCCGAGAATGTAAAATAGTACTACACTTTAGCAAAAGATTTGACTCTTATTAAGTTAAATGTACACATATCCTTTATCTCAGCAATTCTACTTTTAGGTATTTACCCAAGAGAAGTGAAAACGTACTATAAAAAAGGCCAATAGAAAAATATGTAGAGCCTTACTCATAATAGTCCCAAACTAGAAATTACCTCAAAGTCCATTGACAGGAGAATAGATTTGAAAAGTATAGTAGATTGATACAGCAGCATGATAGTTGGCAACAAAATAGAATGAATTATTGATACATGCAACAACATAGATTAACGTAATACATATTATGCTAAACAAAATAAGCCAGACTCAAAAGGGTCTGGAACATATGTTCCACAGTATGTTCATACTGTATGTTATATAGAACTATATGAAGTTCTAGAACAAACAGGACTGTTTTATGGTGAAAAAATAAAAAGTTTATTGTGTAAGTAGAGCAACTAGAAA
>NW_012149897.1:1118664-1124582 GCF_000956105.1 Propithecus coquereli
CTATACAAAAACATTTTTTGAAGTGGACCAGCTGTTTGTACTAAGTGACTTGAGTGCGTAAGAGTAGTCCCAAGAAAACCTATTCCTCAGCATAAAAATACATTTCCTTCTTGGAATATGATGGTGAGGAAAGGAGTAAGTTCCAATGCAAGCTTAGAATGGCAGTGAAAAATTGTGGTTACACCATGTGATAAATCCACAACTTCTTGGACTGAAAACAGTGGAAATGGAAAACCATTTTTATATCAAAAAAGTTAATTTTTACTATAGGTTAATTCCTCCTGCTATCCTCCACTTCCCTCTACAGAAGAGAAGTGGATACTTGAGGAATTAACCCAAATAAAGTAGGGAAGAATTTCTCATTTCTCCAAAATCAGTTAGGGATTTTCTCTGTTTTTATAAAGGATGATGACTAAATTTCCATTTCTCATATAGAAAATGATCATTGAGGATGGATAGGGCTAAAAATTAAGCAATTAATGAAAAACATTAAACGACAGCAAAATGCAAGGATGTCAATGTACTTTCCATAGCCAAATAAAACAGGGATATATGTATGTATGTGTATATTTACACATACTTTAGTACATCATGGCTATTTTTAATATTTGTCTAGTGGTTTTCACCTCAATTTCATCTTCAGTCTACATCCATATTCTTTCTTCAGTCCTCCTCATCTTTAGTCAAACAATCTTTTCTGACACTCTGCTCCATGCTTTGGGTAGATATTTTTCTTTGAAGTTCCCTAAATACTCAGAAGACCCTGCATTTATGAGATGACCCTGCATTTATAAGAAAGCTGGTGGATGACAAAATTGAAGAGTAAGCATTTAGTCAGAGGCAATGGATCCCACTTTGGTCCTGTAAGAGAATAAGTGAACCTGCAAGAAATTACACATCTGGGAGACAGAAAGCAAGCGATTTTTTTTAAACATTGGCCCTTTTGAAATATTTATTTCAATATTTCAATTTGAAATATTGAATCAAATGACAAATCAAATGACAATTTGTTCACCACAGTCTTGTCCTCAAGTCATGAGAACTGCTATTCCTCATGTCATGTGGCCCTTAGGATCTATGTATGCACCGAATGAGAAGACATAAATGACCGCCTCCTGCATTAAAATTCTAAGCTCATCACTTGGAGTACTTAACAAATATTATTCCTGGTTATTTAGTTAGAAAGGGAATACAGACATCAGAGACTATCATTGTATATTATTTTAGTTGTCACTATAAAAACAATTATTCTTCATTTTACATTAATTCAGAGAGAAATATGCTTCAGAAAATATGCATATATCAAAGACAACTACCTTGAACAGAACACCAAGCTATTTATATAGATACATCAAATGCTTTTTAAAAGACATTACATAATTTTTAAAAGCCTTCTTTGATTAAAGAAAATATAGTAAGTAAATTAGAAAATCAGCAAATAAATTAAAAAGCTCATTTTGTTTCACAACAAATGAACTAAACATTTTTAAAAGGAGAGAAAAAAATAGCTTACAATAATGAAACTAAAAAGTGAGGTTTTTGACTATGACTCATGTTCTAGAAACCTAAGTTAAAAATATTTGGGGCATATATTTAAAATGATGATGTGGTTCAATCTTCAAATGAAAGAAAAAATCAACTATTTATCTTGCTGTATTTTCATACATCAAACTCACCTAAAATGTGATTTATGATTCAGAAATATGGGTGCTGAGACATTACTTGTCACTTAAAAAAATTTAAAGCATTTTTATAGGTTTTATTCTTCCTATCATTATATATTTTTAAAAACCTGATAATAATGGAGAGGGAGTCCCCATAACAACAATTTACTAGCTAAATTGAATCAATGTATGTGCTTTAATTAATTATACTAAAATAGTCTTTTATTTCTTAACATGTGCATGTCATTCATAATAAAATCTGGAAATTTAAATTTTTAAATTTCAAAAATTTAGTCCAATGAATAAAATATACCATTAATATAAAAATAACTCCATCCACAAGCAACTTAATTTCACTTTATCTAATTTTTATATTAATATGTCATTAAAGTTCTGACTGAAAGAGGGAATTATAGTGCCTACTACATAGTTGGTGAACATACAAAGTAATTTAAAATATTTCCTAAAGCATTAATTTCATACAATTGTGTAACATTTTAATGACACTTCTGAACATTCTAAGCAAATGTAAGAAAACAAAAATCAATATACCATGTGGTTAATTTCTTAGTACTTTATTTTGACAGAAACATTTCAGTGCATATATGGAGTTGCCTTTAAATACTAACAAATCTACTTTACTTTTTATTTATTTATTATTTAACTTTGGAAATATTTTTCATTGTATAAATTACAGGTGTACAAATGATGTTTTGATATACACATATATAGTGAAGTGTGACAATCTACTTTTAACGTCTGCTGTTAATGTTTATTTACAATCAAATATGGTTAATTTAGCCAGTTGGCTCCTGATAGTACCTCCAGTAATGAAAAATTATCAAAAGCCAATATATCTTGATTGCAATAGCCTGTACCTTTTATTGTCTGTCTAGATTCTTTTCACATCAGCTCTATAACGAAAAGGTAAGTTACAAACAGAGGTATTAGAAGACACACAATGGGGTCACTGTTCCCTGGAACATATCAAAATATCAATAACTCATAAGGTAATTTGAGAGCTTCCATTATGTAATGCTTCAACAAACAATTAAATTCTATAGATTTTTTCATTTAACAGTCCAGCCAACGTACACATAATATACATAACCCATAAAATAAATTAACAGTGAATCAAAGCATATGTTTAAAGTCCTTGATTCGTGAAGAAACCAGTTGGAAAACGTTTAAGCCAAAATTAACGTCAAATATTTATATTGTTGGGTTTGGCAGCAGAGGTGGGTTCTCAAGAGAGACAACTCATTCCAAGTGGTGTGTTCTATTCTCCTCTCAACCCCATTCATAAAACGTCTGTTACGCAATGGGATCACTACTAGGTTAATGAACACAGGCTGGTGTTTAGCGTTAACTAGTACGTAGAAACGAGAACACCACTCATCTTTACTCAAACACAAAACTTAAGAGAGATGCTTAGGCAAAGGACTTTTGCACCGGACTCATTTGCGTTTCTCGCAGGAAGCAAACCTAAGAATGTGACTGAAATGGGTAATCGGAACGTACAACAAACGGGCACATACAGGCAAGCTTGTAGTTCTCTGAAACGTGTAAACCGATTGTGCGGACCGTGATAAATGGCTGGCATAGCTCTGGGATCAGCCAAGTGCCAGCGTGTCTGCTATTTTCTGCTGATACTGGGACTCTAATTGAAGAAAAGGGACTGGGGAACCCTAACATTGGTTTTCCCTTTCTTAATGCGCCCTTAACCAAGCGGAATTCTCTCTATTCCGACTCCAGTAAAGAGCTGGCAACCTCAAACCCTGACTGATCTGCCTTAAATCCGTGAGTTTGCACTGGGATCACAAACCGCGGAAGCCAAGAAGGAAGATCAATGTCAACACGAGATTGCATGTTCCTCTGACTTTTGTTTGCTCAGATTCTCATTTTAGACAGACACTCTTCCCCTCCCTAAAGAGCACGGAAAGATAATGAATACCCCTATCCCTCATCAAGACAGCCCCAATCACAGCCACACGGAGCGCAGAGGAACCCAACTCTGTCCCTAGGATCTAGTCGCAGAGTCGCATCTCCGCGGGTGGACTCCTAGACCTTCCCTTAAGCCGGGGCACAGTTTGTGTCCAGAGAGAAGGGAAAGCATCTCTTTCAATTCCTCCCGAGGCCACTCTTTCTTTACAGACTCACCTGCATGGGCGCTTCGTGTCTCATTGTTGGCAAATGTCCTTTCTCTCCGGATAGGACGGAGCTGGCCCGGGCGCCCGGTCAAGCGTGCACAGCCCGCGCGCTCCTCGCTCCACACTCTGCACTCCTGGGGTTCGCTAACCGGCTCCAACATCAGCACCGGAGCTGTCCTCTCCTGGCGCTGCACACGCGTACTAGCCGGGAGCCCCGTGCACTCCTGGGAGTTGTAGTCTCGTCCTGCAAGGCTTCCCGGTAAACGGGCGAGCTACGAACTACATCTCCCGGCAAGCAAACAAGAGCTTAAACAGGCTCGCTCCGCCAGTCGGACTCGGCCGCGGAGCCTCCCTTCTCTTTTCGAAAAGCTCCTGGCTGTTACCTCTCTCAGCCGCCCCTGCCCTTTTCCTCGCAAGGGGCAAACAAAAGTAACCCCAGCTTGTCTCAGCTGGAGACTTTTCTTTGCTAACTCTCGCCTTTAGGAGCAGACTGTGATTTCCTGGTTAAGAAACACATTATCCTGTGCTAATTTCCAACACAAACGAAGCCAGAGCTGCGTTCTGGGACTGTCTGCCCTACCCCTCCCCATCCCGAATCGGGAAAGTTTATACATTTTCCATAGGCACAGTGGGTTGATTTGACAATCTCATTCAACAAACGCAGGGGAGAAAGACGGTGAATGGCACGCACATAAGGACAGTGGTCTATGCACATAATTGCATAGAGAAGGCGCGGGCGCGTACACACACACACACACACACACACATACACACACACACACCCAATCCCACACACCAAAGTGCGTGAAAGCGAGATTTCTCGCTGAGGAACTCCCTTCTGCTTACCTTTCCGTACAGCTCCATTGCAACTCGAGGTTCGGAAATTCTCAAGTCACCTAGCTACAAAGGAGGTGAGGGGTCTTACGTAGCAAGCGGGGCTAAACCGAAAGACACAACACAATAGAAGGGGTAAGGGTGGCGTCTGGCTGAAAGAAAAAGGAGGGACGTGGGGAGGACAGCCGATTTAGATGGATGGCTTCTTTCCTCTGGAGGCGGGAAGCGTGGAGTCTTCAAGTGGCAGCTGCAGAGAAAGGGCTGAGAGTCTCTTAGGAAGTGCCAGGGGCGCGATTGCGCTGGGCAGCCCCTCCCCGGGCCCTCCCCCAGGCACCTTCCACCGTCATTAGCGCGCACACATAGCCGCCACTGGCCGCGGGCTGGAGAGCTGATAGGACACTGCGTTATTTACCCAGAGCAAGTCACATAAAATGAACACATTCATCACCGCAGCCCAGAGGCACCGTCACAGAATGAGATGGGGTCTCAGACCTCTGTTAAGTTATCCTGTCCTTTCTTTAACATAGACTCATTCCTTATATTACAATCGTACTCTTCCCAGACTAGTTCCAAAAAATGGTTTTTGAAATCTCGGAACTGTACTTTTGTTACCCTGATCTATTCTCCTCGGTTGACTAATATGTATGACTACACATGTCCTCTGTACCTATCTGTAGACAGCTCTCTCCACGTAAGAGTAAACGTTGATCATCCAGCAATGAGCCTTCTTGCCTTGGCATGAAGTCAAAATTACTACATTGGAGGCAGAATGGAAAAGGAACGATCGCGATATTAGCATGAAAGGAAGGAATAACTTGAATCAGCTTTAAATTTCATTGCATTAGACAAAGCAGTAGAACGGAGGTTCTGAAACTTAAATGTGCTTGAAAATGTGCTTGGGATTAAAATTCATGTTCTCAAGCCATGTGTAG
Organism: Propithecus coquereli; assembly: GCF_000956105.1. Taxonomy (NCBI): domain Eukaryota; kingdom Metazoa; phylum Chordata; class Mammalia; order Primates; family Indriidae; genus Propithecus; species Propithecus coquereli. Next base: position 1,124,245 of record NW_012149897.1, read on the forward strand.
AGATTCTGATTCACTAGATCTGATGAGAGGTCTGGGAATTAGCATTTTAAACACCTCAGGAATTCTGATGCAAGTGGTTCCTTTGTCATAATTTGAGAAACACTACCTTAAAACAATTTATATAGCAGAATTTTTTAAAGATATAAACCTCGAAAATTTCACAGTATGAACTCAATAATGCAACAGCTATGTATTGGAAACCTACCATATTCATAGTGTCCAATTAATTTTAGATTTTTTTATATTAACAAATCTACAATCTGTCTTCTAACCTTGCAACTAGTGAGAATGTAATGTGATATCATCTAGGTAAATAATTTTTATAATTATTCAGAAAA
>NW_012149897.1:1137402-1138478 GCF_000956105.1 Propithecus coquereli
CCTCAAGAGGAGATACTGGGTTGGAACATAGTATTCAGACCCAGGCACTTCAGCACTATTTGAATTGAACCAAAATAAATTGAATTTTGGTTTAACTCACTCCGTCTTCTTATTGTGTTTCTTGGTTTTGTCTGTAGAAAAAGGGGTTCGTGGGTGATACAACAAAGATAAAAAATGATACAAGATTTTTAAGGAATTGATTTTCTTATTCAGCTGACGAGGTGGATGGAATATGTAATACAATGTTGAAAGTACTTTCCAGTCTAACATGCAAAGCCAAGAGGGTGGCAGCTACTTGGTTATTTCATTAGCTTGAAGTACCAGAAATGATTATAAATTTCACTCATGCAGCTCAAATGATTTTCTGGAACATCAGGGATAAGGATACACAAGAAAAAGTTTTTTCCCCTGTGAACTTCATGTTTTATCTGCTCATAAACAATTGAGGCTCAGACTGCTTATTTCCTTGTTGCCTCATTCTTATGAATCACAAGTACAACTCAGAAAACGGCAGATCTAAGTCAATCTTTTTAGGCAGAAGTCTACCAATGCATGTAATAGCTGGATTTTCAGGAGAGTTTGCTAAGTTTTTACATGTGCCAATTTACCATTTTCCTCTCACATAAAATCCACAAGATCGATATTTAATGGTCCTTATTTATAGGTGAGAAAATCAAGAGCTAAGTGCTTATTCACCATGCCACAGGTCTCGCATAGGTGTGAACTGATATCTCCACCCCCTTATAAAGAGAAATAGTTTGCAAGATAGTTTCTGAAGCTCTTAGATGATTCCTTGTAACATCAGAGAGATAAGTTTGGCACTTTGTTCTAGAACTTTAGAATTTGTCAGTTTCTGAATTTTTACAAAATTACCCCCGAACCAGTGCACAAATTGCCAATTGTCCTAATTAAGCTCATCCTCAGAAACGAAATCTGGTAGAATTTTCCTGCCCAAGAATCTCAATTCTGCCTTCCACAACATAAATTTTGAATTAAGAAAATAATCAATGAAAAGATAATGAAAATAGAAACATAATGTCAGTTAAGTGTTTTAAGGGAGAAAAATATTCATTTAA
>NW_012149897.1:1138528-1140483 GCF_000956105.1 Propithecus coquereli
TAATAGCAAAAACCTCTTTAAAAGCTTGTTAAACTATTACAAGTCACATTTAGTGCAAATTCCATAGTAGCATAGATGAATACCATGTCTTTAAGAAGGTCAGCGTAGAAGAAAGACAGTGAGAGGGTCGTATTTATCTAAGACTTACTTTATACTAGGGACTGTGCTAGATACATCACGTAGTTTAGATTAATGTTTACACTAGCAAAAGGTAAATATGATTGTCTTCTGTATTGACAGGAAAAGACGGCGTGGTCAAACTGGGTAATTTGTAGAGAATTTAATAAAGGGACTATTTACAGAACCATGGACAGTGTTAGTGGAAACCAACAGAGGGAGAGCACAGTGCCCTGGGAATATAAGCAGCAGAGAGCCAGTGAAAAGTTCTAGCCAGAAAAGTCAAGGCCAGGAAAAGAGCATTTACTGGAACCAGGAGAAATTGCTGCTGAAAATGGAGTCCGTAGTGGAAGGAAATAACCAACCCTCCCACCCTCTGCCTCCTGCCAGCTCCCCACTGGCTGAACCCAATCCGAATGCAGAGCCTGGAGCCTGTGATGCAGTCCAGGCGCTGAGCCTCCTAAGACAGAGCCACGTGGAGAAGGGAACAGAAGGGAACAGGAGATATCTGTGTATCCTCCCTCTGCCGCCATTTTAAAGATGAACAAATTGAGAGCCAGAAGAAATAACTTTTGTAGGCCACAGGGGTAAAACAGAATGTAAACTCAAGTCTTTCTAATTCTCTTTGCATTTTATGTGTTCACTACCTTATTGAGTCTGATAAAGAGAAAAAAAAATGTATATTTTCACCATAAGGAGTATTTTCCAAAATTCCAACTCCATTCCCCCCATTTAACTTTTACCTCCGTATCATCCCCAGAACTACACAGTGAGAGATGGTTACTTTTTTATCATCACATTTTAACAGGACCCTTGAATTACCTCTAAATACCATTTCTCTTTCATCTGCTCTGATTACTGTTTCCTAATTGAATAATTCCACTACCAAGAGTTTCAGCTAATCAAGTCAATAAATGTTTATTAATTGACCAATGTATACTACAGCTGTTCGTTGACACTGTAGAGGAGACAACCGATACATATGGCATAGCCTGTACCTTTAAGTGCGTACAATCTTGTTTTTGCCTTTTTTAAGGCTCCATATGCTACAGGAGACCAGGGATCATTTCCAACTTGTTCACTACTTTTTAATCAGTACCCGGAAGAGTACCTAGCACATAGTAGGTGCTCAACACATACTGATGAATTAATGAATAATAGTGATATAAAATATTAGGAATCAAATATGACAAAGCTTATAAATATGTGACACGCATGATAAAGAGTTAAGAGTCTTGAGAGGATGAAGATTAGGAATGATTACCAAAGACAAAGGAAGTGTTGTCAAAAATGGAGGTGTCTGGAAGAGCTTTGTAGGATGAATGGGATTTAAAAGATATATCTGTAAATGGGAAGAGCATTCCAGTTTGTAAGGCTCAAGAGGGGAAATGGCTCAGGTCACTACATTTTTCCCACAGGAAATCAAGGCAAACATGATAAAGGGAACAGTTCGTTCTGGAGAAAATGACTATCCCCTTCCAGTGCCTTCACTGGTCCCTCCTTCATTCCCTCTCCTCCTCCCACTATGGACTGCCTCCTTCCTGCAGCAATGTCTGCTGTTTTAGGTCATACGATATTCAGGAAAATCCACCTGTCTAACTGCCCCTCTCAGCATCAGGCTTTGTTTGGTGGCTTCTAGCACTAAACTAAGAATTTGCTTGTTTTAAGATCTCAGTCTAGCTGTCACTCCTCTGGGAAGTTTTTCTCAACCCTTCTAGACTCTAGGTGTTTTCCATTCTGTGTTCCTGTAATGCTCAGAGGTTTGGCCATGACAGCACTTATTGGGGTGTATTGAAGTGCTTTGTATTTTAGCCTCTCTCCCCACGGTAACAGGCAAG
>NW_012149897.1:1140533-1142846 GCF_000956105.1 Propithecus coquereli
TTTAAAAAAACGAGTACACTAAAAAGGAATCTTACAGATAATGTAGCTGTACCCTTCCATTTTATGGGTACAAAATTAACCCCCAGAAAAGTGAAATGACCTGCCTAAATCCCCACAGGTCATCCGACAGAGTTATAAATATTGGAGAAAAGACAGCTATTCTAAGGTATATTGAAATTTATTAATGTAATCAAATTTTATGTGTATCAATACTTTTCATTAAATCATATTTAGGTTTACATATTATATTCTAAAATGGAAAGTCAAAAAGGATATAAGACACCATCCTCATCCTGAAGGGGGCTGCAAACTAGTTCTGAAGACCAGATACATAAACAAGTAACATAATAATACAAGGCATCAGTGGCAGAGATAACACAAAGCAGTGCCTGATTAGCTGCCTGCCCACTCTTATCAGTAACTGCTTTAAAGAGACAGTAATCAGTGCAATGATATTCTACAAGGAAGTAAATTATACCTCTAGATACCTTTAAGAAGATCATCCAATTATAAATGTAGAATGAGAGACATTGACTATTAGACCTTGAATGGAACTTAAAGATTATTTCATTCTTCTTTCTTAGTTTGCAGATAAAGAAATGAAAATCCAAAAATGAATAATGACTCACCTAATTTCACACTAATTAGGTAACATAGCCAGCACAAGTATACAATTTATGTCACTTCAAGTCCAGAGTTCTTTGTAAATACACAGCATTTCAACAGTCACTATTTTGGACTTGAACACTTATTTGCTATCTCATAACTTGACCATACTTTTGCTCAAAAATCATGAAATTACCACACATTAAATTAGAAGTCAAAAGCCTCATTCAGAAAGATAAGTGATCTCATCATTCTCTCTCCTTTGCTGATTGAGAAACAGGGTATAGGATCTAAGGAGAGTTGAGGTATTATACTTTCTCTTTCAAATAAGGGGTTGAAAAATATTTTAAATATTCGTATCTAAAAATTTTGACATATTAATTAAGCTACAGAACCAAAGTTTTATTATTTTTCTAATTAAAATTAAATTTGTCCCTAGTCCCCACACTTTAAGATGGTCATAAAATCCAATATCAACTGATTTGACAGAAACAACAAAGAAGTTCTCCCTTTTTCCGCCTTAGATCACATAGGAACCCTCAAGCATAGTATGGACAGGAAAATGGTAGACACTGGGCATCTCCGGGACCTTTGATGGTTGCTAATATTGCTCTTTTCAAGTCAACATGGCCCATTTGCAGGCAGGTAGCTCCATTTTCCCCATGCTGAGCTAAGCCACAGACATCCTGATCAAAGTGCCAAGGTCACAGGCACATAGTGTATCAATTAGTTCTGCGGTGCAATAAACAACCTTAAAACTTAGCGATTTAAACAGCAGCCATTCCTAGTTCATGACTCTGTGGGTTGACAATTGGGTCTTGGCTTTGCTAAGCAGTTTTTTCTGTCTTGATTGGGGTCATGTACGCCCCTGCGGTCAGCTATAAGTCAGCAAAGCCACTCTGGTTCTTGTAGATTGTCTGGCTGTTGGCTAAGGGGTGGGACAGGGACAGGGTCACATGTCTCTGATCTTCCAGCAGGCTATCTCAGGTTTATAACACCTAGCAACTTTGTAGGGTTCCAAGAGAAAAAGCAGAAACACATACAAGAGTTCTTGAAGCCTAGATTCAGAACTGGCATAGCATCGTTTCCACTGCTTTATATTGCCAGAAGAAGTCACTGTTCAGCTCTGATTCAAAAGGTGGAGCAATAGACTCCACATCTTGATGGGAGGAACTGCATATTCCAAAAGTACTTGGGAGATACGGAGCATGTGACCATTGTAGCAACCTACCACACACAGCCAAGCATCCTCAGGGAGGCTCTACCATTTCGGAGACTGTGCATTTCCTGAGTCTCTCGGCCTCTGCTGTTCTGGAAACCATAAATCCCACCCCCTTTCTGGTTTCAGGGATTCTATCAACCTCACAGGGTACCTCTTCAATCTTCTATCACAGTACCTCTGTTGATCAGTTTTCTCTCTGAGAAATTCAGTTTAATTATTTACACGGACCTAAGCCTTTAATAACAAAGACATGTTCAGGAAATTCCCTCCAGCAGCCCCTCAACGGCTGATTACTTCTCCTTCTGGCTGTTAAGCACCCCAGGAAGGTAAAGGAAGGGAAGGCTTCCTTAGAGAGAAGGGCTCACAGGTCTAGCCACCCCTACTGCAAAGAGAAAACACCTTTCATTCTTCCATGATCACCCTCAGAAAAAAAGATTCAGTCATTTCTTAATAGCTATTCTGTCACAGTAAATTCTTGATTAACC
>NW_012149897.1:1142951-1146106 GCF_000956105.1 Propithecus coquereli
ATTTTACTAAAATGACATATGTCCTCAGATGTCTTAGTATGTTATTTGTGGAAGAACCTATGAAAATTTAGTTTAAAAAGCTAGAGCTGTGAAATATTTTGGGGAACTTAATTCTATTCTGTTCATAATGTCTTAGTTGAGTATTTAAGTGGGTGGAAGGAGGAAAAAAATCTAGTCAGAAGTCAGCTAAACAAACAAAAATGTAAGCTATCTCCCTAAAATCAGAGCAGGATTACTTTAGCTTTGCTTGAGATCAGACCACTATCTATGAATTTCATTTCCAAGGTCACCAAATGGCTGCTGTAGTTTCAGATCTTTCATCTACATTCCAGCCAGCAGGAAAGAGGAAAGGATGAACAAGGGCATTTCTCTATCCCTTTATGTACAGCACTGCTCTTATATTCCCGTGCTTAGAATGTAATCTATGACCATACCTGTCGCAAAGGAGGCTAAGAAATGTAGTCTTTATTATGAGTGGATATGTATCCAGCTGAAAATCAGGAATTCTGTTATAAAGGGAAAAAGGAAGAAAAAGTTTTGGGAGACAGCTGGGAATTTGTCACAAAACATCAGAGGGACTGTAAGATAAAGCTTGCTGCTTTTTCCCCTTTGCAATTGTAGTGAAATGTAAATGTCTAATTATTTTAAAAATACCTATTCCCAGGGATCTTTGTAATTTAACATCAATTAAAGTCTTAAGATCAAAGGGTCACCAAAAAGTTAGAATATTATGGCTCTCGCTGAGGAAATAGAGAAAAAGGGAAACCTTCTCCATTTACATGTGAATCTGAGGTTATGCGTTGATAGTAAAAGACTTAAAAACACAGAATATATTTAATAGAAGAAAAAGGGGCCACCAGGAAATGTCAAGAATATGTGGCATGAACACCTAATCATATTAGAACATAGAGTAGTCCCAAAGGTCCTAAGGTCCAGAGAAGTTAAGTGACCTCCTGAGAATCACATAGACCTGGGGAGACATAACTGGGATGAGAACTCTTAAATCTTTGCCTTTAGGTATACTTTTCTTTTCATTGCCCTATGTAGCTATTCGTTATTAATTGGCTTTTTGCTACCCTGTGTTTAGCTAATATTTCCTAGTATTCACTTTGTTGTTTGTATATACTTGGTTCACCTATTGTCCACTTTGCTATCAGTCCATGTCTTTGTCAGCTTTATTTGTTTCATTTGGTTATTTGGCTTAAACAGAGCCGAGAACAAGGATACTTGAGAATTAATTAATAATGATGAGGTTAGTTAAACAAAAAATAGCAATAGATATTTTGTTTTCACCACTGTCATTACCTCTCTATTAAGCTGAAAAATAACACTATTGAGTCTTACTGTAAGGGATAAGGATGCCCCTGAGGATTTACTTCCTCCCTCATGCAAGCCTTACTCAAAGCCACAGTTCAAGGATGTGGCTAGGTATCTAATCTTAGGTATTTCTGGGATCATCTCCAATCGAGTGGGAGGTTTCTCTAGCCTGACCCCATTACCTTTGTCTGACTCACTGTATTGAGATTGGCTTTGATTTCAACTTTGTGCAGAATCCACACCAGGAAATTCTATTGATTGTCTCAGGTTCCCTTTAGAAGAAATTAAATATTCCCATGGCAGTACTGATTTTTAAAAATTAAATGGAAAAATTATTTTAACTCATTCTTGCTTATGATGTTTCCAAGATTACAAATAATCAATATAAGTAAGGTGTTTTGTAAAAAATAATTTAGTGCATTCAGACTGAATAGAAAGAAAATAATTCTTTCTTTCTATAACATAAATATGATACTATTAATGATAGCTATCCTTTCTTTAGCACCTACTCTGTGGTAGGTACTTTGTCTATATTATTATATTTAATCCTCAATAATACTGCATGGTAATATTATTGACCTTATTTAACAAAGAAGAAAACTAATAGAGAGGTTAAGAAGAGGTTAAGTAATTTGCCTATGGAATCCTACATAGTAAGATGCTGGGCCAAGATTTAAAGCCCAGGGTTATATAATTTCAAAGCCTAGACTCCTACCCATAGTTTTTCTCATGAAAGGTAATGTTGATTAAAAATGACTATTTTATAATCATTTACAAAGAAGTTTTACTGGATGTTGTTGTTCTTGTTGACCTTGCTTGGGAATAAGGATATTACACATAGCCCTCTCATGGAATTATAGGGTTACTTACAACTTTTACCTTTTAAAACATTTTAATATTTTGCTTGCATCTTTTAAAACAACACTTTTTAATTTGAAAACTGTCAAAAATTTCAGATAAATGTCAATTTATATGATTCACTAGCAATTTTATTAAGGAGCTTTGTAACAAATTTGGATCTTTTGGTAAAACGCACATATTATATTTCCAGCTCATAGAAGATAGTTTTGGAAAAAACGGATTATAACGATTATAATTGTGCAAATTATAAGAAAAACAGAGCAGTACTAAACAATAATCCTCACATTTTATATAAAGTACTAATTCAGCTACTTTCCATGTTGGTATACTTGGGTCAGGATCATGTGCCCTACATCTTTATTAAACCGTGATATATCTCCCAAGAGACATCTATCGTTATCTTTAAAATATCATTACTTTCATAAAGCTATTACAAATGTTGATAACAATTTTGTAATTAAGACCTGACTTAACTATGTGGAATTTAGTCATTAAACCCTCCAACTCTCAGGCTTTGACTTGTCCAAAGAGAGGCAATTCAGCATACTGGCTGCGAGAACAGAGAGCGGCCCTAGGCAGCATATCTCAGAAGACCTGCAGTAGCGTAGAGATGATGCAGCAAGATGGGGGACCATGCTGTTGGCACCCAGCCAGGGTACAAGTGACAGTTAGCCTGCATGCCTTCAGCAGCACGGATGCCTAGAGTTGCCTATCTATAGCTCTAAGCCAAGCTTACATCCCAGAGCCAGGTCCAGCTAAGAGAAAGAATTAGGTTAATGATAAACATATATGTCCTGAACTTCCACAGCATTTAAAAAAACGAGTACACTAAAAAGGAATCTTACAGATAATGTAGCTGTACCCTTCCATTTTATGGGTACAAAATTAACCCCCAGAAAAGTGAAATGACCTGCCTAAATCCCCACAGGTCATCCGACAGAGTTATAAATATTGGAGAAAAGACAGCTATTCTAAGG
>NW_012149897.1:1150809-1152106 GCF_000956105.1 Propithecus coquereli
CCTGCTCATTGCCCTCTCCACCCTCAAGGAGGTGAAGTACTACTCTATTTGGGCAGGTTGGAGGATGCTTATTTGATCTTCTTTTGTGGTGTGAGCTTTGTGAATAGATATAAGCTTATATTAAGCCAATTTTTCTCTCAAAATACAGTTGTGAAGGTTAAAGGAGAAGGCTTTGCCTGTTGGTCTCCCAGCTCTGCCACTTAGTAGCTCTGAGATCTTCTTAATCATGTTACCTCATCTCTCTGTGCCTGTGTGTCCTTATACTTGGAATGGAGGTGAGAACAGTAACTACAGCCTTAAGTTATGCACATTAAGTAAGTTCACAAGTGTAAATGGTTTAGAATAGTGCCTGGCATATTGTAAGCCCTTAAGAAGTGTTGGTTGTTATTATTTAGAGCCATTGTGACACATAGGAGGGCTTTTATTTTGATTAAGGATGTAGCATATGCAAAACTTAATTTGAGTTTGGTCTTGCTCTAGGAGGAGAGAGTTCCTATAATCAGGAAGGTGAGTTTGGGCTGAGGGAGAAAAGCTAGAAGCTCTCTTGGCTAAAAGCTATGTGGTCGCCCTATAGGTGGTAATGAAGAATTTCTGTATTCTTCACCTCATTTTGCTAGTAGAGAACTGTCTAATACACCCTCATGCACTGTTCTCATTGTCCCTGCTCTGAGATAATTAGATTGGCCTGGCTGGTATAAGAGCTGTATCTGGCTGAATTACGAGTTTAACATTTATCTGACTTACACAGTCCCCTTAGCAATAGAAGTACAGGCTTGCTGGAAAATATTGCTGCCTTAATCCTCGTGTGGGCTCTCAGGGCATGTCGCTCCTGTGGACACCTTGCCACCACCCTCAACAACAGTATTCTGTGCACATTTTCAATCTTTATTGGTTGCTCCTGAAAAAGGACAGAAAGAATTACAGGCAAAAAATAATTTTATTTGCCCCTTACTCTGACCTCTTCAATCTTGAAATATTGATAAAATAAGTTCTTCCAACCTAGCTCGTAGTTCCTGTGCCTCAATAAAAGTTTTATAAGTTTTGCCTACTGTGCGTATGTTGCTGGAAGATAATCCCTTTGTTCATATTATTCTATAAACCTAGTATTTACTTCATTTATACAATCTTCCTTTGAGATTTTAGAAACCCATTTTTTTAAGATGTGGATCTATATTCCTTGGGCTTCTATTTTTATAAGCAGTCTAAGCTCCAGAAAACCCTGCAGTAATTATAAAATAGTATCAGAATAAATTATCACTGTGTTATAAGCTTCTGATATAAAAAGAAAATCTTTTCA
>NW_012149897.1:1152156-1153565 GCF_000956105.1 Propithecus coquereli
ATTTCCAAGGGATGTATCATTCTATCTTTGAAGTAAGACAGAGTTGTTGCTAGGGCATAAACTTGCCCGTAACACTGAAGGCACATTTCGTTTCAGGGTGATTAACATGCATTTTCCTTCCTGGGAGGCTGTGAAGATTAGTGGTCTAGAGACTCCACAGCCAGACCAACACATCTTGGTTCTTTCTTTCTAGCTATAAATTAGCTAATCTCTCTGTGCCTAGGTTTCCTCATCTGGAAAATGGGGATGACAGCACATTACTCACATTATATGATGAATCAATGAGTTTACATGGGTAATGTGCTTAGATAGTGTCTGGCACGTAGGATGTACTAATAAATGCCAGCTTTTATTTAGTATCATTGTTGGTTTTCAGAGAGGTTGAAGAACTTCAAGAAAATAATTTTTCCCTTTTCTTATGTTGCTATCGTAACCTCCACATATACAGACTAGAGAGGAATAACTGGCTTCCTCAAATCTGACCACATAGAACCGCTCTTGCCACAGCTAGCTGCTATTGTGCTATTTCCTGCTGGGAACGCAGAAGATGAATTCATTTGACCAAGCCATTATTATGAAAATAGCACATTATTGTTACTGCCTCCCCCTTAGCTTCTTAAATCTCAATATTTTTGTAGCGTTTTCCCAATGTTGGCCAAGCTGCTTTCTCTAAAACTGTTACGTGAATTATCTGCAGCATTGATTTTTGCTCTTTACTCTCTGAGAGTGAAACCTGAGGCACAGGGACAGGCTGTTGGACTAATGGTGTGGAACAGCACGGATTCAGGGGACAGAGTATGATCTCTATAATCAGACCACCCAGAGTTGAAATCCTAATTCTGTCCATGCACTAGCTTTGTGACCTTGAATAAATTATTTAACTTCTCTGAACCTTGATTTTTTGAGGTAACTTTTTTGTTTGTCACAACTTGGAACTTGCAGAAAAGTTGCAAGAGGGATTCCAAAAAATCTCACATACTCTTCACCTCAATGCACTGATCATTAACACTTTCACTTTTGCTTTATCATTCTTGGCGTGTGTGTACATATGTGTAAATTTATAGATTATTTTTTCTGAATCCTTTGAAAGTAGATAAGGATAGTCTCTTATATAACTAGAATACATTTATCCAGTTTGGGAAATTTAGCATTGATATAATTCTATTACCTAATTGACAGCCCATATTCAAACTTCACCAATTGTCCTAATAATGTCCTTTATTGCTCTTTTCCCAGCCCTAAATCCAGTCACAGGATTCACACATTTTATGAGTTGTCATGTCTCTTTCCTCTTGTTGAGTCAGATTTTTATTAACTTTTTTGAACTTGACAGTTTTGAAGAGTACAGGCCAATTATTTTGTCAAATGTCCCTCAGTTTGGGTTTGTCTCAGCTCCCTTTATGATTAGA
>NW_012149897.1:1170125-1172951 GCF_000956105.1 Propithecus coquereli
GCCTCATTAGGAAAAGAAGAAACAACTGTTATGTCATCTGGAGAGTTTTGTGCCCAGAATTTAAAACGTGATGTTCTAAGGTTGCCCTCTTTTGTGACAGTTAGGGAGTTTTGGAGTGACTCAAAGGTGAGTGGATTCTATAACAAAGAAGCAGTGACTTTGTACTTCTTGACTTTGTATGTATTATTGAGTTAGTATCAGTTCAGTTGGGAACACACTCTGCTTACCTCTCATCAACCGCCACCCAGAAAGCCCCTAAGAACGGACAAGAGAACAAATAACACAGCCTTTGCCGGAAGCAGCAAAATGCACCCAAGCTTTTTCCTGTTTGACTTTTACTGGCTCTTTTTTCCTCTCAGAATAGAAGGTGGGATTGGGAGTGCATTCTTCTGAGAAGTGCTCAAGTCAGAAAAGCTCACCAGAACTAATTGAGTCTGGACTAAAAAGGATCCTATAGAATGAAGCCATGTCATGGGAGGGAATAAGTCTATCCTGTTCTCCACTGTGTCTCCTATGCTTCGTACATAATAAATATCCAAAACATTTTTTCCAATAAAAGAATAAAAAATTATTGTGTTTCTTAGAACTAGTTCTGTTCCAGGCTATATGGAATGGTGTTTCTAGAAAGTTCTTTGCTATCTAGCCCATATCACCAGGGTAAGAGATTAGGCAGGGATTTGGGGAAGGGCGAAGAGAAATGTTAGTTAGCAATAGAAATGTACATATTTCCAGTATCCCTGGAACTATATCTTCTTGGAGTTACTACAATAATCAAAAGAAGACTGAACAAAGCATGAAACCAACAAGGGAGAGTAGCCTTACACCTAGGAGGCGTGAGCTACAAGGTACCAAGAGGCAGAGAGAGGCCACTATACTCGGTATTTACAAACTCAGGACAAAATGCCTTTGCAGTTGAATATCATATTTTCTTTACATATCATATTTTATTCTTGGGAATGATGTGGGAATAACTCATGGAAACCAAAGTGTGTCAAAATGTGGCTGAGGTCAACCAAGTAATCCTTCTGAAATACGTCTCTAACAGTGCTCATCAAAGACGGCAGACTGGACTTACGCATGTGTCTCCTCTCCATTATGCTTCTAAAACACAAGGGAGTAAAAATATGAAAAGAAAGATAAGGTTTGCAACCAAGGAATTTAATATCTGACTTCCAGTAGCTTCAAAAATAAAGAGCAGAGAAAATGGGAAGTGAAGAAATTATCAAATAAATTTTAAAAGGGAAGTTCCCTAGCTTAAGGAAGACACAAAATTTCATATTGAAAAGGCTTACTAGAATACCACGGAATCTGATTTTAAAAAGAACAACACCTAGACATAGCATTGTGAAATTTTAAAGCAATAAAGAGAATGAGAAGAAATTTCTATTGGGGGTAGAACTATGATGATGGAATGAGGCAGGAAAAAACAGATAAATGAGATTTGACAGAGAACAGATGTCTCATTTACTCTAATGAATGCTAGGAAACAGTGGAGCCATGACTTAGGATTCTGAGAGGAGTGGGTGGGGTTCAATGGAGAATTCTGTTCTCAGTCAAATTATCAATGAAATCTGAAGACAACAGAAACAATTTACATGTATGAGAAAGGAGAAACTTTATCTCTTCTTGTAAGTAGTTACTTGAGACTCTGCTCCAACCTGGCAGAACTAGACAGTAATTTTTTTTTTTTTTTAAAGCACAAGATCCAGAAAATAATGGATTCAACTTAAGAAAACAATTAGGAAACACCCACATGCAGCAGGTGCCAAGATCAATTCATTACTCTAGCTTGAAGCAAGGGCTAGAGGGCTCCAAATGAGAAGAAGAAAGGGAGAGAGGGAGAGAAAAACAATTTTAAAATGGCAAGTTCAAGAAAACAAAAGAAAGGATATATATAGTAACAACTTTTTTCCTATATATTGGTATAGCAATATAAATGTTTTACACTAATATTCAACCTATATATAAAATACAGATGATTATGGTTACAAAATAGAATGTAAAGGTTGAAAAGTAAAGTACATTTGATAATAGTGGGAAATTAAAAGAGAAAGAGAGAAAGGAGGGGTGACATCAGGGCTCAGTGTGTGGTTGTACAATTTGTGCACTGCACCAAGGTGCCCAACTAATAGTGCAATGGGGGGTTGAAAGCTAACACGTGGGAGAAGGGACGTGTTTTCTTTGTACAAAGGAGCTATCGGCCATGCCTATGTGGGTTGAGTCTATCTGAAAGAGTATGTTTTCCTATTTGACACAAACATGTTACACATAACCATAAGTGACCTTAGGTGAAAGTCATGATTAGGGGCACTTAAATTGAAAAACTTAAGAGATACTATTTATAGATGAGAGAATAAAAGGCTCAAGCATGCATTTAATGTTGTAATAGTAATTGATGTAAAATACATCTATACGCGTAGGAGATAGAGGAGAGATCGGGGTGGCTGTCAAAGTGAGACAGCATCTCACTGATCATATGAAGAGCCAATAAATTGTGATATAAGGATATTTAGAAATGTGATAGTATCTATAAAAAGATCTAAAAACTGTTAAAAAAAATGGTTGCAAATAGGGAGGGAAATAGGGCTGTGACAAACATGTAGTGCCAATTATTTCCTTTTACTATAAACTCTTGTATACAATTTGATTTTTTAAAACTACTGTGCATGTATTATTGGGATAAAGCAGGTATTTTTAAAGCAATACAAAAAGGTATGATAACTCGGTATATTTTCTCTGACTAATCCTTTTTCTCTTTGTTGCTATATTTTAAGCCTAGAAAATCTGGAGATTGGGGGATATAGAAATAGAGAGAACAGAATCACA
>NW_012149897.1:1173006-1175785 GCF_000956105.1 Propithecus coquereli
ATGCAGATGCATTGAAACAAGTCTTCCCTACACATATGTTAAATTTGCAAATGTAGAAGCTTTAGTTTTCTCTCCTCCCTTCCACTTAGTTTCCCAGCAACCTCACAAAAACAGCAGCCAGTGTTAATCATTACAAATTTTGTTCTCAGACTCTTTTCAGTGGTCATTAAATGTGCAGCATCAGAGGTTGTACAACAGAAGCAAACTATTAATACTATGCTCCGTTACAATCACCATATCTGAATGTGGTAAGGAATAGCTCATTTTAATCCCTTGACTGCTGTAATAAAAATAAAGAAACATAACGAGTAGTCAATGACCCTCTGAAACAAGGCACAAGGAATCAATTATAGGGAGCAGTTCACCAAAGTTAATGTGCAAGACATATTCTTGCAGATTTGGGAAGTCATGATGGCTGAGTCAGTTCTACACAAATCAAGATCAAATTCCTGAAAATAACTACTTTCCTATGAGCTTATAAAGCATCATACTAGAAAGAGAAGGTTTGAGAAAGGCTGAACCAGGTACTCCCAAATTCTCTCCCTAGGATGAAGTAAGGTCACTTGATTAAGATCAGAATCTTGATATTTTGATATCTTATTATGAACAAGACTAATATGATAAAAAATCAAAATACTTTTTTCTCTTGAAAAGCTCTTAACATACTATTCTTCTAAGCAACTTAGATGATCGGGCAGATCCAAAACACAACATGAACAATGTACTTAATCATAGAATCGATAGCTCTAATTATGTCAAAAAAGTAGTTGTCTACCAGTACTCTCCTTTCTTGAGATAATTACAATTGTATGCCCTTTTAAGGAAATTAAAATAAACAGCTAATATTGAAATTTCTCAACATTGAAGTTTACAAGCCATACTCCTCAGTTCCACTGTAATAAGACAAGGCGAAATGTCTCGGTGCTCTAGGGTATCTTGGAAAGGACAAACAACCTTAACCAAACATGGCAGCCCCAGCTCCCTAGAAGCCAAATGTATTTTCCATGTCCTGGGGGCTCTTAGAGCCTCACCAGGGAAGTATGTTAAGAATGGAATTACTCTCGAAGACCAGAAATTTCTCCTCTTGTCTTAGATTTACTCTCACTCCAAGAGATACTTACAGAACTTGGTATCGCAGAACTTCCTGACTAGAGTTCTTGTTGCAGAAACCTGTTAGAGAATTCCAAGTAGGTGAGCCACATCAGCAAAGAGGAGCTTTGGCTAGAAAAGCCAATGAAAAAAATAAAAGTGAAAAATATACTAGAAAAGTTATGATTGGGGAAAAAGCATTGGGTAACCTTGAATATGATAAAGAAGTCTGGACTTATCCAAATAGTAATAGAGAGTCATCAAAGTACTCAGAGAAGGGGAGTGATGTGATAATGCTGTTTAAAGGAGGATGATATGATGCCATGATGAAGATGGGTTCAAAGGGGAGTTGCCTGCCAGCTAACTCCGTGACATTCTGGAAATGGGATGAAGTTTAGTGAGGAGTGAGTTATTACAAACACTCAATGCTGAGGCGGTAGGTCATAGGGAGGTCTTCAGACTCCTTACTCCTGGCCTCGATGATGTGGGTTGAAGGTGTTTCTCTAGTCCACAGTTATACCACATTAGCATGTTCAGCAGGTTGTTTGGCTCCCAACCTGGGAAGAATCAAGCCCGTACACAATTGTCTTCTCCTGCTGTTGGAGCCTATGTGCAGAATGAAACAGACCACTAAGTTCTGTCCTGGACTATTCCATAACTAGACCTCTGAGTGCCCAGACACTGGCAAGGTAGACTGTGGAAGGATGGCCCAGGCTTGTCAGCCTCAACCGCCCAGCTGACTCAGTGAATCAAAACCTCAGCATTATTATTCATGGGATACAGTGCAGCATCTTCCGCCAAACCTTTCCTGAATAACAATTAGTATTATCAGCACTGAAAAAGCAGAGTCATCTTTGCCAGGATGTGATTTCCCTCTCAAGAGACTGCAAACACTGAGAGTTTGTTCTGAGTAGAAGAATATTGAGGAAAAAAAAATTCAGGAAAGGGATAAAAAGTGAACAGATGAACCCAGAAATGATTGTTGATGTTAGCCAGTGCTCTACAGAAAAGAAGCCCAGAAAGACTACGTAGCAAGTTGCAGGTAAGTAACATGCCAGGTGAGGACATGACCGGCAAATGTGTGTTTTCCTCCTGATTAATCGCCCCCACATTTGCCTCTGGACCGACTGGACTGCGCTGCTGGCAGCCGGTTAGCACGTCGATTGCACTGTTGAGTTCTGGACTCGGAGGGCCTCTAGTGGCCGTCAGCCTCATTAGGAAAAGAAGAAACAACTGTTATGTCATCTGGAGAGTTTTGTGCCCAGAATTTAAAACGTGATGTTCTAAGGTTGCCCTCTTTTGTGACAGTTAGGGAGTTTTGGAGTGACTCAAAGGTGAGTGGATTCTATAATAAAGAAGCAGGGACTTTGTACCTCTTGACTTTGTATGTATTATTGAGTTAGTATCAGTTCAGTTGGGAACACACTCTGCTTACCTCTCATCAACCGCCACCCAGAAAGCCCCTAAGAACGGACAAGAGAACAAATAACACAGCCTTTGCAGGAAGCAGCAAAATGCACCCAAGCTTTTTCCTGTTTGACTTTTACTGGCTCTTTTTTCCTCTCAGAATAGAAGGTGGGATTGGGAGTGCATTCTTCTGAGAGGTGCTCAAGTCAGAAAAGCTCACGAGAACTAATTGAGTCTGGACTAAAAAGGATCCTATAGAATGAAGCCATGTCATGGGAGGGAA
>NW_012149897.1:1176070-1177613 GCF_000956105.1 Propithecus coquereli
TATTGTTGTTATTTAAGTGACAACTATCTAATCTTAGAGGAGACTTGTAGTTTTAAATGATATTTTCCACGCTCTCTTACACAGATTTCACAAGTGCACGCACACAGAATACACACACTTCAAAGCAGAGCTGTTGTAGGAAAAGGGTGATGGAGAGAGAGTTGGTTTCCAGCATTCCAGCTCCTTCTCTTACATGGGTTTCTCATGCCAGGAGTTCTTGGAGATGCTCAGTGTTCTCCATCCCTCTACCAATACCTCATTGCATCTTCCTTTCAGTTAGTGGTCCAGCTAGAAAGGAAAGGCAATTCCATGTCAGACTTCTCTCTCATGGATATTTGCATTTTAATATTATCTACTTCTTTAACCCAAAGAAATGAAACCTTGATGTTGGAATTTCAGTTTTCTAGACGTGAACCACCAAGTGAGAAATTTTTCACCCCCTCCATGGATAACTATATATTTTACAAACTAAGGACCTAGCTCTGACCCAGGAAATCCAAGCTCATATATCATGCTATGTATCAGTTTTTAAGATTTAAAATATTTTCCCAGTTAGAATTGATACTAAATTCTGACAATTATGCACAATGGAGCTTTACTCATTCACAGAAGTTACTGTTCAAACAGCTGATAACGGTCCAGTAATGGGGAGCAGGTGAAAGAATTGGAACAGGGGAGTGATGTTATAAAAAAGTGTTTGGGGCTTTCGTATGACATCACTGTGCAGGGTAAGTTGCAAGAGAAGGTGGCTGGCAAAGAGAGGAATCAGCTGGGTCAAAGGTTAGTAACCTTGGAGGCATCTGAATCATTTGTAGAATATTTAATGTGTAGGCTTTGCAGGCAGTAGTCATTAAATCCCATCATCTAGAGGTAAAGCTAGGATGCTTATGTTTTACTTGTTTTAACGCTCTCCAGATGATTTTACAAATTATTTATTTATTGTGGTAAAATATGTATAACCTAAAATTTACCATTTTAACAATTTTTAAGTATACAAATTATCAAGAGATTTTAATCTGGGGTCTAAATAAGTTATAGTTAAAAAGATGGGGAAAGGTATATGTATTAAGGAGGTAGAAAGCTTTTGAAACAATGCGGCTTACCTTTAAATGTAAATTGATCTATGACATCTGTGATTTTTAGCTGATCACTTGATAAACTCATAGTGACTCTCACAAAATAATAAAAAGAAATTGAGCTATTAAACCTAAAGAAGTAATGAATTCGAGCAAATCACTTAGGTAGGAAGAAGTAAACTTTCACAAAAATTATTTGTCCATTTCAGGGCTTCTTTGGATTTATAAGTGCATCCCAGCTTTAGTAACCAAGCCTCTTCACGTGGGATAGCCAATGTTTGAGGTTCACATCATTTTACTAAGTTATAGTTATATAGTTATAGCTTTCTGGCAAATGCTACATGTTTTCTATCTCATAATTTGGGTGTGTTTCTCTAAATAATTCCTCAGATTATCAGCTCCAAATATAAACCCTCATATAAAATATCACTAAATATTACTACTATTGTCAAAAGCTGGTATGCAGA
>NW_012149897.1:1184463-1185206 GCF_000956105.1 Propithecus coquereli
ATTTCAGGCTTCTGCTCAGGCAATTCCTTCACCTCCTATCCTCTCATAGCCTCAGACATAGCATCCCTAAGTCCCAGTGGTCTTAATCCCATCAATCCCACATTAAATATATTTAAATTTTTTATTCAATGACTTATTTATGTCAGTATGGACTCATGGCTATTTGTTTTTAAAACTTTTTTTTCAAAATATTAAAGGGGTACAAATGTTTTGGTTACATGGATAGTTTTTATAATGCTTGAGTCCAGGCTATTTGTGTGCCCATCACCTGAATAATGTTCATTGCACCTGTTAAGTAGGTTTTTATCCCCCTCCTCCCCTTCCCCCTTCTTGATTTCCAATAGCTTTTACTTCCCTCTGTGCCCATCAATTAGTTCCAGCTTGTTAGAGAGTGCATGTGGTGTTTGTTTTTCCATTCCTGAGATACTTCACTTAGGATAACAGTCTCTGGTTCCATTCATAGTGCTGAAAAGGACATTAATTCATTTATTTTTATGGCTGAGTAGTACTCCATGGTAGATACATACCACATTTTGTTAATCCACCCATGAATTAATGAGTGGCTATTTATTTTATACTTTAGATTATAACTTAATACTACTTTATTTTGTTCAAATTATTTGTTTTGCCAATGAAGCTCTTTCAGTTGGTTCCTATGTCCCTAAATAAATTTTTTGAATTAAAAACATTGAAATGAATTTTACAATTTTGTTTTTGAAATTATTTGGCTATGGATGGTGCAT
>NW_012149897.1:1185256-1188321 GCF_000956105.1 Propithecus coquereli
AAATAATAAATCATTTTGAAAATATATGCTGAAATGATGATAGATAGTAAAAGCTCCCAGGCCAGGGATATCTATTGGAATTTTAAACACTCTCCCAAACCACAATCAATAAAAGAGAAACAATCCTCTTCTGAATCATTGACTGAATCAGCCTAAACCAAAAGTTAAATCCAGCTTCTAACCAGACTCAAGGAAAGTATACTTCTGGGGTATCTTCTCTTTTTTAGGCCACAGAGCTTCCACATGATATTGAGGTATAATCACGATGTTAAACAAAACTCAAAGTACCTTTAATGGAGTCAACAGAAGAGTTTTCAAATATAGTCGTAATAAACATAGCATCTGCTCCAATAAGCCCGATGGCTAGAACTGCAATATTGCCATTCTGTTGACTTCAAGGCTTCTGTTGGCCATTTAATGGGGTACCTTTATATCCCACTTATTTTTTCTTTCATGTGGATGCACATTCCTTAGCTCTTCCCTTCCACCCTCTCGGTCACTCTTCCAGGGATATTGCTGACCTGGGAAAGAGACACTGGGCATAAACGTCTCAGGCACTTTCCTTCTCTTTCCTCTTTCATGATCCAGTTGCTCACTGAGACCCACACATTTCACTTTAAGCCCAGTGTTTTATAAAGGCAAGCTCCCACAAGCAAGGGTGGTCAATATCCGGTTGTGCTTGTGACTGAGTGTGTACATCTTCCAATCTGTGGGTGCAGTATTAGCAAGCCCACTTGCCTAATGGAGCCCAAACCACTTCTCCAACTGATCAATATCAGTAATAAATGATGGACTTCACTCTCCGTCTTTCTTATTCTTCTGACTTTCTTAATCAATTCAGAACTTGAGTAAGGATAGGGACTCATATTTATCAGAACCCCTCAAAACCCAACAACAATTTCTCACCAAATGTACGCAGGATGAAGCAGTAAGATTGGCACCATCAGATCATCCATGTTTCACCAATGATACAGTCAGAGCTACAAGAGTAGTTAATTATATATTAAGAGGTCACAGAATCTTTCCTGTTCCCCTCTACCTTTCTTGACACAGATACACAGTCCACTTTTTATTTTTCCCCACATACACACACTTGAATATATGCACATGGTATACATGTATATGTGTACATACATACCATGTACACATGTGTGCACATTATATACAGTGGAACACTTCAAATAAGTAACAAAAAAGGGAAAATAATATAATATACCTATCACTCAGCTTCCACAATTAAAATAACTTAAACAAATAGCCAGTCTTATTTAAACAACTTTTCGCCCTAATCTCTTTCCCATTCATGCCACTCATTCCCTGTCTCTGCCCTCTGTGACCTCCAGAACTGTTGACAGAAAATAGAGAAGTCAGAAAGATGAGAAGGGTGACATTGTCTGGCGATTTGGGTACAACTAGGCATGAGCTGAACCAAACAGACATGGTCCCTGCCCTCCGGCAGCTTACATTATAGAATGAAGGAGTGTAGAGAGAGTTGAAGGAAATTATATAGAACTCAGGGTATGTTTGACCACGGACAATATTTTATCCTGCATAATCTAGGTTTTTGGGTAGATCTCTGAGATTTTCCTAGTAATTGAAATTGTATTGAAGTTGGTAGAGAACTGTTACAGCTACCATTTACGGCCCTATGGAAAAGATAGTATTACTAACCCTGCTTTACATAACGAGAAAACTGAGGTTAAATAACTGTGTACTCAAAATTACACAGTTAAGACAGGGCAAGCTAGCACTTATACCTAGGTTTGTTTGACATCAAAATTCATGCTCTTAACCACTCAACTTATTTTCTCGTCTTGTACAAAAAGGGGTTTATTTGTTGATTTCTTGGTGGATGACATGAACTTAAAAGATGAGTAAAAGTGATGTAGATTAAACAGAATTAGAAGACATATGCTATCACCTCTCAGTGGAACCCCGTATTAAATGTGGAAGAGAGAGAAACTGAATGGAGGTGGTAGAGAGAGAAATATTGAGTTTCAGTTTATTTTAGAAGTAAAAGAAATGTCTAAGAAACAAATTGGGACAGCAGCACAATCTCACCAATTTTTTTCAAGGTTTTTTTTACATTATATAAATTAAATAGGGGGCTTTTATATTAAATATTTACATGGTGTTCTAGCCACATTTTCATTATAGTGACGACCTCAATCCAATGAATCTAGCAAGGCATTATTCGCCCTGCATAACGCACCAGTGAAGTAAGTAGTTAGTAATCTATATATTTTAACTGAGGAAGAAAACTGAGAATCCTTTTCCCTGTTCCCACCCCTTTCCTTCCTTCTTCCCTTTTTAGCTCCCTATCAAGTGGCCAAAGATGTTCCAATTCCACAATCGGTTGTTTGAGTTCCTTTCAAATGCAGACTGTCTTTCTTGGTGACAAACAAACATTAATTTGTACTGAGGGAGCTGACGTTTGGGCCCAGGAGCTAGAAATGGAGAAGAGAAGGGAAAAGGCTCCAGGAAACAGGGAGAGAGAGGGGAAAAAATGACCTGTGCTGAAAGGGAAGGTAAGAAATGCCAAATATAAAATCACTTCCTTCTTTCCACAATTTTGCCTAAGACGTCTGTATATGGCTATAAAATAACACGTTTTCATTCTCTTTGAGACCCTTGAAGCCACTGCAGGTAACTTTTTAGGTAGGAAGTAAGAAATGTTAATCAGAATATAGTTAGCTGAGGGAAACAGAATACATAGTGAGGAGAAGAAAGGCACAAACTGTGGGCTGCAAACTCACTCGGGTACCTGGGGGATAAATTAAAATTCCTAGAAGAACAACAAATAATTCTCCTACTTAAATGATACCACTATCTCACTTAAAAGAAATGCAGGAGAATCTTAAGAATCCATCCCAAAGGAACTATGAAAACATTTCCAGTTGTAGCTGAAGATGTAGAAAGCAGGAAATATAAAAGTGCCTGACAAATGTTTAACAATTTCCATTCTAAGAAAATACTAATGGGGAAGCTCTACCATGAGAAAATTTTAAAAATTCCTGCTAGGAAACTGGCTCCTGAGGGCTTTGCACTATCTTTTCTCTCCTGGC
>NW_012149897.1:1189198-1191258 GCF_000956105.1 Propithecus coquereli
CTGTAATATTCTGAAAAAAAATGAATAAAGTATACAGTAGAGAAAAAAAAGAACATGTATGATTCTTAGAATGGAAATCTAAGAAATCTATTTTGAATCTCTTAAAGATATTCTTAAAGTAAGTTGACATTTATTAGGCATTTATCATGTGCCACATCCTTTTCCATACATTATCTTATTTGGGTGGGGTCAGATTTATTGAGGTGTAATTTATAGTTAGTAAATGGTACTCTTCTTTAGTTCACAGTTTGTTGAATTTTGGCAAATATATATAGTCATTTTACCATCACTACAATGAAGATATAGAACAGTTTTATCACTCCCAAAAGTCCTCTCACATGCCTTTGCAGTCAATCCCCTGTCCCTCCCAGTCTCTGTCAACCACTGATTTGAATTCTGTCTCTGTTGTTTTTGCCTTTTCCCAGGTTTCATATATGGGCTCAAATATGCTTTTTTCACTTAACATGATTCTTTTGAGATTTATTCATATCATTGAATAAATCAATAGTTTGTTGTATTTTATTGCTTAGTAATATTCTATTGTATGGATGGACAGTAATTTTTTAATCCTTTCAGCAGTTGATGGATATTTGGGTTGTTTCTAATCTTGGCTACTATGAATAAAGTTGCTGTAAACTTTTGCATACAGGTCATTGTATGGCCATATGTTTTCATTTATCTTCAGTAAATACCTAGGAGTGACACTGTTGCATCTTATAGTAAATGCAGTAAAAGCTGCCAAGCTCTTTTCAAAAGTGGCTATACCATTTCGCATTCCTGTGACATATGAGAGTTCCAGTTGCCCTGCAACCTCTTCGACATTTGGTATGTAGTCCTTTTAATTGTATACATTCCAGTAGGCATACAGTGGAAACTTGTTTTACTTTGCATTTCCCTAGTGACTAATAATGCTGAGACACTTTTCAGGTGCTTATTTGTCCTCCATATATCTTCTCTGGTGAGGTGTCTCTTAACATCTTTTGCCATTTTTTTTTTATTTGGGATTTTTGTCTTCTTATTGAGTTGTAAGATTTTATTGTATATTCTGGATACTGTGCTATGTTAGTATCTCCAACTCTATGGCTTGTCTTCAAAGGTTCAGCTTTTCCCACTATATCAAAAAATTGCAAACTGAGTTCCACAGGAGATCAGAGTTCTGCAGAGCTGCTTAGGGCTGTTGAGGCGGGTAAGGGGCAGAGAATTTCTGCTACCTTTCATCTTATCTTTCCTTCCTTTCTTCTTCTCTTTCTCTCTCTCCCTTTCTCTCTTTCTGTCAATCATTCTGTCTATCCATTTACACATTTTTAATATTAAAAATTAAACTATTGGGTATTGCACAAGATTTTGTTTTAGCAAAACTTTTGGAATTACCATTGTAACATTGCAGGTTGTGGTAATTGCTTACTAGGTCAATTATAATATGACTTTCAGACTTGTATTAAAGCCTTAGAGTGAACCTAATAGAAGTTTGCCCTAATGGGGATGTTTTAAGACCTTAGTGGACTTTTGGCATTCTGAAGTTTGGTGGTGTCCACATATTACACTATACATATTAAAATTAACCACATCCTATATCGGGGGTTTGCGACATCCCCAATAAAGATAGGGTCTCCTGGCAGACTGTGTTGCAAGAGATGAATGAAACAAAGACACAGAAACAGAAATACTGTTTAAGAAAGCAGGGAAATCGGGGGACCACCAGCACTCTGGTGCCAAGGTGGCGGTGACTGAGACGCAGCACTTGCTTTTTATTCTCTTTGCTATGCTGCAAAATACAATGATCTCATGTGAAGAAATCACGGGATACAATGATCAAAGGTTTTGGGGCTCCCCTCAAAATCACAAGGTGTACTAGCTAATTTCCTTCTCCTTTCTAGAAGTGAAAAACACATAATTCTTCAGTAGGTACAATCCTTTTGATCAAGGTAAACTAACTAATTTTATCCCAAGCTCAAGCTACGTACATGGATATCAATCTCTAACGTCAGTAGCTGTGAGCCATTTGATCAAGGAACAAAGAAACTGCATGATTTCCACTGGGAGACTGGTTTTATATTAAC
>NW_012149897.1:1192198-1193325 GCF_000956105.1 Propithecus coquereli
TGGATGGTGCATTTAATTAACATTTGGCTATGATTTCTCAGTCATCATCATGTAAACTTAGGAATTCTTGGAAAGTAAGGAAAAGCTATCCTACAAATTATTTTCAAAGATAATGAAATTTTTGTGATTATTAATAGTAACAAGGAAAGATAATATACGTTTAATTAGTCCTTACTAATTTTGATTTCGTAGTTTTATTTGGTGCATTTTAGAGTCAAAATTCTTTTCTTCACTGTTTGTCTAAAGGCCATGGTTCCTTGAAAAGCTCACATACCCTAGGCTGTCTACCTAAATGAAAATGCACAGGAGGAAATAATCCACCCCTTGTGTGGTGAGTATGCAGAGTAAGTTTCAGCAGAGAACGAGAAGCTTCACAGGTGTCCATATAAAGATGGAACTTCTGCTTCTGCTTGGCTATTACCTTCTGTCTCTTCCCACAAAAATGACAAGGCTGAGCAGAAGACAGTGTCAGCTGTAATTAAGATCAGATGCAGGAAAGAGAAAGGGGAATAAGTTATAATGAATTGAGCCCAAATAATCGCTATAGGAAATAGAGAAACAAATGGGGAGAGGGGTAATAAAATTAGAAATCAGCAATTACTTATTCTGCCAACATTTTCCTATAAGTGCTAGATGAGCATGATTAACGCACTAAGAGATCTCACATCCACAGAGGATAGGGTAGTACTTATTAGTTTCTTCCTGGTGAGTACCCTGCTGGTTGATTAGAAACAGGCAGAAACCGTATCAGGTTAATACCTAATAGAAACTAAATTTGGTAACACAAGCCTCTCACACTATGAATCTCAACAGCCTAAGTAAGCTTTTTGCTTCATGCTCCCAACCAGTTAAAAACAAAGAAAAAAAAACTAGAGATTTTAAAAAATATACAGATTTCTCTGTTATAGCCTAAAAGATTTGGATTCAGTCTGTGGAGGAGCCAGAAATTCGCAGTTTTAAGTGTCCCAGAGACTTTTAATGATCAGTCAAATGTTTAAGGTAGTCATTATAGGCTGGTTTTCCTCAGTCTGTGATGAGACATTTTTATATAGGGTTTGAATCACAGTGGGAAATTGTGTCTCTGGGGTTTAATATAATTTATAATTCTTTGGAAGGGGAAATGCTAA
>NW_012149897.1:1203485-1204416 GCF_000956105.1 Propithecus coquereli
TGTTTGAGGCATTTTCATACCTTACCTCATTCAGTTTTCATACTAACCTCTCATGGTTCTTACATTACCACTTGTCATCTGTGGACTTTCTCATTCGGAGAAGATAAATAACTTTTGCAAGGTTACATAGCTAATATCCACCAAAGCTATGATTAAAATATGTCTGCTATATGTTACAGCATTTATTTTTCCAATCCATTACATTGCCTAGAAATATTTAAGTTCATACCAGGCCTATGTAGAACACTAATCTCTATGAAATTTTCTGGACTAATATTTTCATGTTTCTTTCCAATTATTGTTAGTAGCAGTTTACAAACCCTACAAGCAATTTGAGATTTTGCCCTTTCTTTTAAGTAAATAAGCCAACGGAAATGATAATGTTCCGTAATAATGGGCCTCTTTTGTAACAAGGTAGTCACTAATTTTTGTTTTCTTTCTAGGTAAATTCTGCTTATATAATTTACATTAGTAATCCAGTTTAAGTAGCCTGCCCTGACTGCTTGCACAAATCAAGTTCCTCTATTAAAAGCTTTCATACCACCGTGATTCTTTTCTTCATAGCATTAATTTATACTTCCAATTATGCATTTATTTGTGTGAATTTTTTTGGCATTTCATCTAGGCTGTGGACGTGGTACGTGTTTATTCACTGCTGAGTCCCTATCACAGTGCCTAACAGGCCCTTGATGCATATTTGCTGGATGGGCAGATAGCTAGACATATAAATAAATGGATGGAGAGAATAAGGCAAGAAATCAGGAAATGAGTAGATCGTTTGGACTGCTGTATTGAGGAAGGCTTTGTAAAAGAGCTGGGATTTAATGTGGGCTCTGAAAAGGAAGCAAGAGTAAGATCTCAGGCCATATATTGAAAACATGCAATCTTTATTATAGCTTTCATTTCTTTCCACTAAGTGAAACCAAGATGA
>NW_012149897.1:1204466-1206529 GCF_000956105.1 Propithecus coquereli
AGAGAGACAGAACATAAATTTATCAAATAAGTAGATATGTTTTTTATTTGTGTTGGTGAAAGAGAAATTGGGAATGGAGGAGACTATTTTTTTTTCTGAGATAATCATTACTAGCCTTTGCTTGTTTTGAAAGGTTTATTTCTTAGCCTATATAGCTCCTATGTATTCAAACTTTCCTTTATTTCCAGTACATACTTAGAACAATTTCAATTTCCCGTAAGTAGATATGACTATGTAGGTAGGTAATGATAAGAATAGAAATGTGTGTGTGTGTGTGTGTGAGTGTGTGTGTGTGTGTGTGTGTGTGTGTGTGTCCTCTGTGCTGTTCTTCATTGACAGAAGCCTAGAGAGAGGAGAGCAGGGAGGTAAAGGCAAGAGATTCTTAAGTCAGAAGACATGTGGTTGCTAGATAATGTCTTTTGCCTCTTGGTTCCACAATCATTTTTCTGTAGTCTCCTCTCTACCACTGGGGATAGGAACCTGCACATGATATTTCTCAAACTCCCTTGCCAGTTGGCTTTTTGTTAGATTAGAAAGAGGGATGAAGTAAGAGGCCATGAGTTCTGCTTTCTGTGGGTGCCCCTGCAGCGATGGCAGCAATAACAGTGGTTGATGAGTGTCACTTCCCGAGCTCCAGCTCACACAGCTTGATTTCGTGAGCAGCAGGTTCAGGATCGTGGTAATTGTGGGCTCTTGACAGTTCCATTTCGCTAGATCTCTCTGCTGTACGGAAGGGACTGGATTTTTACAGCTCTGATCTTTTGAATAAACTTACCTTCTTTATCTTCCTGTAGTCTTCACCTTTGAAACCAATTTCTTTATTAAATCACCTCTATTTAAAATGCCTATATTCACTCACACATACATTTTCCACAAAACACTAAAAAAAGGTATGTATTTACTTTCCTTTTACCAGCTTCCTACCTCTCTTTCTTGGATTTCTTTCCCACTTTCAGTCTTTTCCAAACATCAAAACTCGCTCTGATCTCTGGCTGCCCAGAATTTGCTCTTTATTGCTCATGATGCGTTGATGGGTCCCCATGGGGGCCATGCTCAGGTTATCTTTCATATCAAATATATTTACCTTTTATCTAATATTTCCCGAAACTTCCAAGGTCATAAAGTCTTGTGTTGTCCCCCAAACTCATCTCAACATGACTTTCCTTCTGAAGACACATTTGACTCTTTCAGGCAGAATTAGGTTTCCTGATCATTCTTTGCTCATATACCTATTAATCTGTACTGCAGTACTTCTACTGAAGATACTATTTTATTACATCGAACTAAACTGTTAGTTTATGTATGTGGCTTTGTAGTCAGTTATGAGTTATTTGACATTATTGTTGTGTCACTATAGCCTAGAATGGTCCCTGGTATATGGATACTATTATTTTTTAACATAAAGCAATGAATGTTGTACTTAGAATGATACTGGGTTCCAAGAGTTTGCAGGCTTAACAATGCAAATTATCAGGTGGGTGGAGATATTAGCCCATGATATAAGGTTCAGCAGACTGTAAACTCCTCAACGGCAGAGATTAGCGCTTCACATGTTTGTATGCTCAGCTTAATATTGTACAGAGGGATTTTAAGGGCTGATGCTGTCAATTAAGCAGACATGATAAAAAAAAAGTAAGAAATTAAAAAGGCTGAAATTTCAAAGCAATATGAGGGCATTCCATTAACTGCCACAATGTAATCCTTTTACCCCAACCATCTAAACTTGGATCCTCGCACCGAACCCCGACCAAACTCCCAGAACTCCTACACTAAGCTACCACTTGTCTTAGAAGAAAGCAGTTAATTAGTGACTCTAATGTTTGATACTTCTTGTCCAAATCCTAGTTACCAACCTGAAACACTAACTCTTGAATGTATTAAGTAGTAGACAATGGTTTAAGAGCCCATCACATGGAGATATGTACATTTAAATAAAGAAATCCTAGAGACTCCTGGCAGCAGAGGAAAACTCTGTAATGGTATACTTTTCAGACTCTGTGACAGGCAGGAAGGTTGGGTAAGTGGGACATTTGACACCCTGAATTACCCAGGCTCAGGCAACA
>NW_012149897.1:1209619-1211969 GCF_000956105.1 Propithecus coquereli
TTATTCACTCTAAGATCTTTGATCAAATTTTAACTTCTCTAAGTCCCAATCACCTCATCTGTAAAATGGGGATATTAACAATATACATGAGATTGGGTTTTTGGTGACCTCAGAAAGACAATTCGCATAAAGCCTGAGCCTGGTGCTTGGTGCTCAGAAAGCACTACAACACTAGGCATTTAATGTGGACTACAGTCTTCTCAGAAATACCTAGGAAGAAAAACCACACATAAACTTGTATTTATTTGTTTGATAAGTTTCAAATCTCATAATATGATATTTAAAAAAAATCATACATTGGCCGAGAAGTGGTGGCTCATGCCTGAATCCCAGCACTTTGGGAGGCCAAGATGGGATGATTGCTCGAGGCCAGGAGTTCAAGACCAGCCTGGGCAATATAACAAGATCCCATTTCTACAAAAATTTTTTTAAAAAATTAGCCAGGCGTGATGGTGATCACCTGTAGTCCCAGCTACCTGGGAGGTTAAGGTGGGGGGATCACTTGAGCCCAGGAATTTGAGGTTGTGCTGAGCTATTATGATGTCACTGCACTCTAGCCTGCATGACAGAGAGACCCTGTCTCAAAAAAAAGTCATATTTTCATAGATCAAATCTAGTTCACTGTATTCCTCCTCCTAAATTCCAGCTATCACTTATAATCAATATGTCAGCCTAGCCTAGAGTGGAGCTGAGGAAGTGGGCCTGAGGCAACAGCCAAACTCTGCCCTTCACTGAGCTTCAATCTTATGTCTTTGACAGCCTCTCAGCTTCTGGGGAGTTTACCTCAGAGCCAGGGAGCCATTGTCTCTGTCACAAACAAGAATTTAGAATACATGTGGCAATGGATGATGCAACTTCCATAATTTGCAGAGTCTGAGCTATTCACTAAAGCCAGTCTATGTCCTTAAAAAGGGAAAGCACTCCAAGACCACCGAGCTTTGGTTTCCATGGCAACAACACAGGTCAATAGCTATGGTTACACCTCCACCAGCCTTGATTGCATTCCGCAATGTACCATCTCCTGTGCTTCCTTTTGTTTGAGCCTCTCTCATTTGCTTAATTCCCTTCTCTGTTGGGAGACTCTCAAAATGCAAAACTACAGGAACTCAATTTAAATTAAAAGCTGTGGCAGTTTTAATAAAATGCTGGAGAGCACTGTGTATCTTATAATTCATTGACATGTGCTTCTTAAAATCAAGTCCTTTATCCTCAACGTCAGAATCTTGCTTCTCATATCCTATTGCAGCTTAGAAATTCTTTGCTTGCAGTACCCTGTAGTTCTTGGAAAAATCAATGTCATTTCTGCCTTCTAAGGTCTTATTCTGACATGAATATTAGATTTGTTAGGATAAAATCCAAACTCCCTAATCTATCACATAAAGCCCTGTTTTATCTGACCTTTCCTCGAAGGTACTTCTTTCCTCTTGTGTTTTTCCTTCTACACACTATGCTCAAATGATGTTTATCTTCTTTCAGGTTCTTGAACATGTCCTATGTCCTGGGCCCTCACATGTTTTCTCCTCTTTTGGGAACACCATTCCCTCAGCCTCTGCCTGGCTAGCTCCTGTTTGTCCTTCAGGTCTCCGTAGGTGTCGCTTTCTACAGGAAATATTTCCTCAAACTTCACCCCTGGTTTTGGTCATCCATCACACCATGTACATTCCTGTCATACCATTATTGCAACACATTTAGGTAGCCCCTTTAAGTATTGAAATACTTTTGTAGTTTGAGCCCTCTGAGTGCTAGGACAGTATCTGTTTCTCCACCCTTCATCCACCAAACTTACTACTGAATTCCCAGTGCCCTCCTCCCAGAGCTTGAAACATAATAGGAATTTGACAACTATGTGTTAGATGACTAAAATCACTTTACCTTACTAGATTATTTAAGCCACTTACTATAAATTTAGTGACTTTGATGTTCTGCAATCTCTTGTCTATCCCACTGCAGACATCTACCAGAAGGTGCTTCTCATTCGAGATATATTTGCAATCCTCCCATCTTTCAGAAGAATATTAGTGAATAGTCATTCATCAAGAATGGAAAAATTCTAAATTCCCTGGTCTGGTTCTTTTCTTTATGCTATGTTACGTTAAACATTGATGTTTAGGTCTAGCTCAGTGTGGCTATCCTGACAAGATTTAAAATATAAGTAGTAAATAAAAGTGTTAATAAAATAAATGGCACTACTAAGCCATGCACCTGTGATTATCAAACAAGTCCTCTAGCTTCTGTCTAGGGGGCTCTGGGCTCCTTCTTTCTACTACATACATAGCATTGTGGTTTAGAACTCATCACTCAGAAGGCAGAGAAGAGCAGGAATGACATGTTGTTTTCCAAATGTGACACC
>NW_012149897.1:1212854-1215274 GCF_000956105.1 Propithecus coquereli
CGCTAATTCAATTTCTATTCCTGAGTGACACCGCAACCTTGACCCCAATCCATGGGTTGGGCCTATGTTGAATTTCAGACGTTTGAAGGACATCAGATACAAATTAGCAGTAGATGCTGAGCTATGTGGGTGAAATGCTTCAAAAAGACATTGGAACAGGAGAGTTCAAGCATGAAAATCTAGATCACCTAGGGAAAGAGTGATATGAAAAGCAGCAGGGAGCCACGGAGAGACCGTGAAGAGCAGCTACACTGACGGTTGTACAAGGTAAAAGGAGGATTCCAAGGCACCTAAGAGGGGAAGAAGAGGGAGCAAGAGTGAAATGCCACAAAGTGATCATGTAAGATAAACACCAAATAGTAGATACTGAAATTATCACCCTCTGAATTAAAAAAAAAGTAGTTATTGTGGCTTAGAATAGCAGTTAAAAATGTGTCTATCTGGGTGCTATAACAAAATACCATGGACTGTATGCCTAGAATGACAGACGTATTTTCCCTCACAGTTCTGGAGGCTGAGAAGACACAAATTCTCTGTTCTCTTCTTATAAGGAAACTAATTCTATCATGAGAAGCCCACTCTCATGACCTCATCTAAACCCAATTACCTCCCAAAGGCCTCACCTCCAATCACCATCACATTGGGAGGGAGAGCTTCAACATACGAATTTCAGGGAACACGAACATCCTGTCCATAACAATGTGGATACAGGCATCACCTCCCCATTCTTCATTTATTTCTTTTATCTCTCCTCCATGGAGCCCAATATCCTAACCTCCCCACTGACCTAAGTGCTTGGTCTTCTCTACTCCTATTCTACCTGGTCTAAGCAGTAACTGGGTGGTCGTAAAGCAGGGCTTTCAATGGGCTAAGCGAGGGTCCATTTGCTGTGGAGATCAATAATAGGTTGGTAATTGAGGTAGAAGGCGGATTGCAGCAAATTGTTCCAAGTTGCAGGCTGAGAGCCAAGTGCAGCAACCAGGTGTTCATTGTTGCTAAATGCTGGACACAGAGCCCTACAGAGGCTAGCTGTGAGTCACAGGCTGTGAACACTCCCACATTTCTGTGAGTACATGGCAAAGTCATACTCGGTATATCTGATACTACTGTCTTTCCCCACCACCAACTTCCTTCCCCTCTTAATTGTGGTACACATGGTTACTTTTGCTATTAGTATAGCCCAAATACAACCTGCTCCTCTTGGTCGATGCAAACCAACTTTCTTGTCTTTATCCCTCACAGACAATTTTTATTTTTGAGACTTTAAGGCAGAGAAAGACCTATGAGAAGTTATGTGGTCTTCTATGCCCTCCTTCACCAACCCATCAGTAGCCACTCCAGTCCTCTCTCGGGAAGCTCTGGCCACAATGGCTTCCTTTCAGTTCCCAGAGCACCGTAAATGTTTGTGCCTCAGGTTCTTTTACATGGCGGTCCCATCCTTACCACCCGGCCCATCTCATTTACACGAATAGCTCCTTTTTAACCCTCAAGTCTCAGCTTAAGTGTGTCTTTAGAGAGGCCTCCATTGACTATCTTAGTAAAATTAAAATCCTCTTCCCTACCCAACCCCACTGCTCTCAAAAACAGAAAGCTTTTTTCTTTTTTTAAAGCACCTACTACCATTTTTATATGTGCCATATAGGGTCCACCTGGGGAAACACAAACCTTCTGTTTAACAGAGATAATTTCATACAGAAAATTAGCTAAATGGGTATTGACAAACGAAGAGGGGACACAGGTATCACACAGATAGTTACTGCGGGAAGCAGCTACCATCCTTAGGGCAGGGGTTATCAGACCTCAGAGGAGGAGCCCTGCAAAGCTGCGACACAGGACTCTTGTCTCCTGCTGCTACAGCGAGAGCTTGGAGGAGAGGGCCTTGGGAGAGGGTTCTCGGAGTCTAAGGGAGGGTGCTGCCTGGCTCGTGCTGGCACTTCTGGGAGGATGCAATGAAGCTGGTTCTGGGAGTGAAGGAAGAAACTAGAAAACTGCAAATAACCAGTGATGCTGGGGTGAATTACATGGCAACAGCACCTGCTGGAGATAAGGAGAACCAGGAACAAGTCCCCTCTGCTCCCTATTGTCTTCCGATCTTCCTTAGCGCCCCCTATTGGTAGAGCCTAAAATGGATCCACCTGGCAAAAGAGAAATGTTTGTAGTTTCAGGCAGAGCAATTCAGAGCTGTATATAAGAGTGGATTTAAAGAGGACGTATCATCGCTTCATAAAAAGCATAGTATTTATTTGTTTATTGTCTTTTCCTTCCTGCTGGATGGTATGTGTTCAGGACCATGTCTCTCTTTTTGCTTTTGTACCCTGCAAACCCTGTCCCCCATGTGCACAGCACAATAACAAGCAGATAAAAGGTACTCAATAAGTATTCCTGGGATGGGTGAATAATGGATAGATTTATTAGATTTT
>NW_012149897.1:1215324-1217120 GCF_000956105.1 Propithecus coquereli
CCTACCTTTGCAGATGTCTGAGTTTTCATCTTTTGATGGAACTTTCTCTCTTTTGATTACCACCAGAGACTTTATAACTCTATCAAAGCCTTCTTTATTTGTGTATCTCTTCATTTGTCCTTTTCCTAAATTTTCTCTCTCCTGTACATTTTTCTAGTCATTGTTCAAACTTTTGCTCTAAGCTTTAATTGGCTGTTCTAGCAAGTTAAAAAGTAATTATTGCTTTGCTATTGTGTTTTCATCATTTAATTTTAAAAAGAGACTCTCCCTGAAATGCAATGCCAGATTTTTCCTTGCCTAGGTACTTCGAAATATTCTTCTTGATCTTCTTCTGGAATAAAGAGACTTAAGATAGCTTCTAGACCCCTTCCATGTCGGCCCAAAGAGAATACTTACTTTGTCCCTAGCTGTTCGAATACACTCTTCAGCCTTCTTCTCCCAATGCAATTGTCACCGACATACCCCACTCCCTCCCTCTGCTCCTCACCAGGAATGTTCCTCTTCTTTTGGTTATGTTTTTCTCCTATCAGATAATTGAGTTAAAAGTGTATACAGTCTAGACAAATTATGCCAGATGAGACAAGATGACAAAGGAGTACATTTCAAGAAACAATGACCAGAAGAGAACATATTGTACACCAGTCCACTCCTGATTAATTGCCTTCATTACTTAGCTCCGGCCACACAAAAGCCACAGGCATTAAGAAATCCGTATACTCTGCTCTCTTAGGCCTATCTTTGCATAATAGTTGGAAAAATCAGTGTGATTTCTAGATGCAAAGAAGAGAATATCCAGCTAAAACAGAACAGAGAAAAAGCAAAGGTCCTATAAAATGGAACTCGAAGGGATGCTATGAGGAAGACTTGGGCTAAAAAACAAAAACAAATGAAAACAAAAACAAAAACAAAACCACTTTGTATTCTCACAGTCAATAGAGAGGCAGAGGAATGTATTGAAAAATCACCTTGGAGCCAGGAGTGCTAAATTCTGATATGGGTTAGTCTTTAACTCACTGTGTGACCTTAGGAAAGTCACTTAAACTTTCTGGGGTTCATTGTTCTCATTTTCAAAATAAGGAAGTCAGCCTAGATGATTTCCATGTTATTTTGTAGATCTGAAATTCCATGATACTAAGACAGGAGACATTATCATCTACTAATAATGCTGCAATAACATAATCTGAACAGGTCACTCTCTTCAGGATGACTGGGTTCAAATTTTTTTATTCACTCTAAGATCTTTGATCAAATTTTAACCTCTCTAAGTCCCAATCACCTCATCTGTAAAATGGGGATATTAACAATATACATGAGATTGAGTTTTTGGTGACCTAAGAAAGACAATTCGCATAAAGCCTGAGACTGGTGCTTGGTGCTCAGAAGGCACTACGACACTAGGCATTTAATGTGGACTACAGTCTTCTCAGAAATACCTAGGAAGAAAAACCACACATAAACTTGTATTTATTTGTTTGATCAGTTTCAAATCTCATAATATGATATTTAAAAAAAATCATACGTTGGCCAAGAAGTGGTGGCTCATGCCTGAATCCCAGCACTTTGGGAGGCCAAGATGGGATGATTGCTTGAGGCCAGGAGTTCAAGACCAGCCTGGGCAATATAACAAGACCCCATTTCTACAAAAATTTTTTAAAAAAATTAGCCAGGCATGGTGGTGCACACCTGTAGTCCCAGCTACCTGGGAGGTTAAGGTGGGGGAATCACTTGAGCCCAGGAATTTGAGGTTGTGCTGAGCTATTATGATGTCACTGCACTCTAGCCTGCATGACAGAGAG
>NW_012149897.1:1227675-1228767 GCF_000956105.1 Propithecus coquereli
AGAAGGCCAGACGCTACGCTTGCACTCAAGGGCAAAACTCTGGCAAATGACTTTAACCATTAGGACCCATTTCCTTTCTGCAACAGATAAGAATGAATAATATAGAAGATATTTTATGGTATAAATGATTATTTATTTTAGCAATTATTTACCAGAATATTTGAAGTAAATTTACAAAATAAATTTCAAATATTGATGGAAATTAATGAACTTTTTAGAAAACACTAGGCCTGCAACAGAAGTGGGGTGAGAGTTGGAGAAGGCTAACTATGGGCCCCTCTGCAAGTTGAGGATAAGGTAATAAATTGCCCTCTTACTTTCCAAGAGGAGGATTTACTTTTACTATCTATGTTATCCTATGTAGAGTAGACGTTAAATGTTAAAATTATTTGTCTCAGAGGTGTTCAATGAGATAAAGACAGGAAGACTTTTTACAGGACAGGAAATGCATCCTTTCCCTTTCTTGAAAATAAAATTATGGGGAAAACTCTTCGAGACATAAACAAAGACCTATTATAATGAAAAGTATATTTTAAACAATAGCGCTTCAAATATGGCTTAACACCTAAATAAGTTTCACTTCGTCCAATGTCAAGTAAGACTCTGTTTTCATATTGGAAAGCAATTCCAACAGGTTACCTAATAACCATTTTTCTTAAAATCACAAATTATTGATAGACTTCCAAATAAGATAATGGCTTTCTGTTTGGAAACAGGGTGACAGCACAGTATAATCATATACTTGTGGGCATACATACTCATAAAAAAACATTAACCTCATTCTGAGTTTGTAAATCAGCTTTTCCCCCCATGGCTACCTAAGGCAATCTTTCCGAAAACTGTATTTGGCAAGATAAAAAAAATCATTGATCAATTAAAGACAAATGTGTTTCTTAAAGTTTTTCATTGCCCAAACACCTT
Organism: Propithecus coquereli; assembly: GCF_000956105.1. Taxonomy (NCBI): domain Eukaryota; kingdom Metazoa; phylum Chordata; class Mammalia; order Primates; family Indriidae; genus Propithecus; species Propithecus coquereli. The sequence goes on from NW_012149897.1 coordinate 1,228,597, forward strand.
AAATCAGGTTGTAACTTACCTCAAGATTGGTGTGCCAAGCTCGCTCTTTTATTTTTTTGCTTATGTTTTAAACCCGCTCTGGTCGAGAACTTGTTCCTCTTTTACACTTCGGTCAGTCACTTCCTTTTTAACTCCTTCTTTCAGGTTTTTTAATACTTGCAAAGTTTCCTG
>NW_012149897.1:1228817-1231332 GCF_000956105.1 Propithecus coquereli
AAGCAATAATGTGGCCATTTTTTCTAAAGATAAATCTGGCAGTATCATGGGAAATTGATTGAGTAGGTAGAAACTAGAGACAGGATGACCACTTAGGAGACCGTGACAATAATTCTGAGTCAGAAAAAGACAGTCAAGGTAGAAATAAAAGAAAGAGATAACAGGCAACATTTAGAAGGAAGAATCAATATAGCATAATGCAGATTTAATCCAGGGCAAGGAAGGGGAGAAGAGATCTAGAATTAATCCACAGTGATACACACAGAGAGAATTCAGAAAGGTGCAGATAAAGGAGAGACCATCTGATTTCATCAGAACTTGATTGATAATGGCATCAGTACAATAAAAGTCACAATGAATATTTATCTTCTAATAACAACACTCAGTATTTTGAAAAACTAACATTAATCTGGGAGAATGTATATATCTTCATCTTGAGGAATTTCAGAAGTATGAGGCTTCTGGAAGTCATAATAGTCTGAGGATGTCTCATTTCCATAGATATGCTCCTCAAAGTTAGACTGTTGTGTGTTTTCATACAGTTCCTTATCAGTTTCTGTGTCAGCTTTGGGAGGACCTGCTTCCACATTTTCATAGTTCTCCTGCATGTCAGTTCCCATAGCAGCAGATCTCTGGTCTCTGGTTTCAGCTGGGGTTTTTCGCTGTAAGCCAATAATGTGGGGACTCCAGGAGAATGTTTTAGTATAGTTTTTTTTCCTGCTGCTTCTTCTTTGCAAAAACTTTGGTAAGGTAAATCGTGTGGTCTCATGGTGTTTCCAGTGCCAAACACACCCAATTCCACAAATCATCACGAGTAAAAGAAGGGAAATTCCTACAGTAATGGCCACTGAAGTATTTTCACAGCTTTTCAGCATTTCTGCACAAACAATGCTGTTTAGCGGTTTGGTGTTGCCCTTAATGAATTCACAGGTACAGACCAACGTAATTCCTTGTAGCCTAGTATTGTTCAAAAATGAGTCTGGAAGCTCTTTCAGGCATTTCTTTTTCAGATCTGGAAGAACATTTTCTGGTAAAGTCCTGATGCAATTGGAGGAGAGATTGTATAAACTTATTTTTGGAAGATGGCTCTCTTTGTATGTGATGCTGTTCACCATACAACCATTAATGTATAACTGTACCGTATCAGGAGGGATTTTACTCCATTCCACTTCCTTTTCTGTCAATGAATCACAAAATGAAGCAGAAATGAGTGGAAGATAATAGCAGAGCAGAAAACTCAAGAAAAGGGAGGTTGAATGATCTGCCATTCAGAAACCTGCTAAAATTAAAAATATGTTAATTGCATATTTATTACATAGCATAACTAAAACTCTACCAAATTTCCACCAATACATTAAACATCAGCGTTTAGTGAGTTCCTGCTTTCAGTATAGAATACACTAGCTGTTGTGAAGAAAGAAAAAGAGTTAGAAGAACCTGTCCCTGCCCAAGTCCGAGTGGTTGTATTACTTAGATCTCAACATGGTTTTTGACAATAAGAATAACAATTTTCAAGTGAAAGATAATGTTCTGAATGCAACAGAAACAATGGGACAAGAGCCTACATGTGCAAACATTCCCATCACCTAGTACCTCCTCTGTGAAGCCTCGCCTACCCTTCTTTGAAGTGGACAGAGACTGATATCTTTTTCTTAATCACCCCTACTTCTGTAATCCCATATTAAAGAGTCCATTCTGTATTATAACATGGTAACCTAAATGACAAGGAATTGTATGTCTTCTTACTTCATTAAATGGTGGGCAGGGATCAGATCTTTTCATCTTTATATTTTTAGAAGATAACATAACACCCAGCACAGAAAAGGCATTCAATCAATATTTATTGAATGAAGGATTAGATTTAAAAATGACTCCAAATTTCAGCATCTAATTTCTTAAGACTCTAGTTTAAAAATCAAGATATATCTTCTAAAAGATATAATTTATACTTAAAACATGGAAAGAGATTTTTAAAGTAAAACAAAATATTTTTGAAAGGCTTTCTATCACAGGTCTTCTCACAACTTTCAGCAACTTACTTCATTCAAGATTATTTTAGATTGTTTTCTGATGATGCTTTAAGATAGCAAGGAGGAAGAAAGGAGAATTGTTCAACTAGATTCAATGTTCTATTATAATTTTATCGACAAAAGATCATTGCTGTATGTTTTTAGCCTAGACACAGAAATAGTTACAACCAATAGTTTTAATAGTGCTTGTGACATGGCTATTACCATCTATTGAATGTTGTCATCAATTATATTTAGTTAAGAGTTTATTTTGGGCCAACTTCTAAACATTGTTACATGGGTTAATCTTACAGCTGGCATATAAAGTGGGTACAATTGTTATCCTCATTTTATAGATGAGAAGAGAGGATTAATGAGGTTAAGTAACTTTCTCAACAATTAAGATGTAACTGAATGAGGATTCAAGTAAAATTTTCCCCAAGATGATATTTACCCAAATATCTGTAAATGCCTATCAGGTGCATCTGTCACTAAATTTGTATAGC
>NW_012149897.1:1235152-1236809 GCF_000956105.1 Propithecus coquereli
ATACTCAGTAAATCTGGACAACAACACTAGGAGGGAGAAACTCTGTTATTAGTTCTATTTTACAGGGGAGGAAATGGAAGCACAGAGAAATAAAATAATCACTTGCCTCTCACGGCCTGCAGTCTGCCCCCAGCACCTGTGCCCCAAACCACTATACTTCCTGCCTTGCTAGGTTGAATAGCATGTTTTCCACATAGAACCACATAGAAGTTATGAGCAATATCTCTCAGAGTCAAGCTCCATGGAATACAAAAGCGGGAGATGCTGAATTACACAGAGTATAGATGAATTGGACAGACGAGATGAAAAAGCAATGGAAATTTTGCCTTTCTAAATTGTACTGGAACATTTTTAACCATAGAGGATTAACTTTGGATAAGGTGGTTTAAACTAAAAGGATTTAGTTACTGAAATACCTATTAAGCACGGGAAGAATGACATATATTATCAATACATATTGAGCATTGACATCGTGGCAGCCATTGTGCTAAGTGATACGGATGCAACAGTGAATAAGCCCCCTACAGCAATTAGTCTAGCAGAGAGGCTGCTGCACCCACAGATCATTTCAAATCAATGTGGCTAAGGAGGACATGGTTATGGACAGGGACCGTGGGAGCAAGGAAAACAGGCATCCAGCTCAGGGCGCTCAGGGAAGGTGAGAACCAAGCTAAGCCTCATAGAATAAGGAGTTAACCAAGACAGAATAGGAATATTCTGGGAAAAGATCCCATAGTGAAGGAAGTTATGAAGTTGTCAAGCTATGAACTCGATGTGCTCTACAGTCTCTCCAGTATATTTAACTGCAATATTAGCCGCCCCTCTGAATAACACACACACACACACACACACACACACACACACACACACACACACCCCTGTCCATGCACACAACCTACACATCATACAATAAATGCAATATCTGTGTAAAATTATGGGATTTACTCTAGAAATCAGGACAACTGGGTGTTCATCTAGATTTTCCCCTTTGAACTTAGGAAAGTTGTTCAACCCCTTATTACTTAAATTTTTCTACGGATAAATTAAATGGAGTGATATTGGCTGGCACTTTACTTGAACAGGAAATGTTTAAGCTCATAAATATGACCATTCTTTTAGTTTATAGAAGAAATGCTGCATAAATTCAAAATAGAATTATTATATAATTAGCATTTGTATGAATTAGGTTCTATGTCTTGAATTCTATGTTTTCCTACTTTCTAATCTTTGGCCAAGCAAGGCACATTTATTTTTTGTCTTGTAGTTCCTTTTTAATCACAATTAAGCAATTATGTCTAGGTTTCCTTTTCTTGCTTTTTCATCTACAATTGTATAGTTTTGATAGTAAAGGGCTTAGGAAGTAATTTATGTTCTAGAGGGTAATTTGGACTGGATAGTTTATCCAAGTAAACCTTCCTCTCCTATTAACTGATGATAGTAACCACTTTACTTGTGAATTAAATTCCTAGCAATTTCTTTTGCATCAGTTAGTATCTATTTATTTTAAACATGTCCTTTTTCAGATACTTGAACTGAGTAATATTAGTGATAGTAGACATGGACAAATGTTTGTGTGTGTGGACTTTACTTGAAAACTTGAAGGCTAAAAGCGTCTTCCTGGATGCTCTGGAAGGAGCTCTCAAACCCCGTGCTACTT
>NW_012149897.1:1239139-1241067 GCF_000956105.1 Propithecus coquereli
CATTCCAGACTGTATATACAATTTCACAAGTTATATAACCGTTACACTATTATGACAGATTTTTTTTTATTTTGAGGAAAAAAGTACTGTAAACTAGATTAATAATAGATACCAAATCAGTCACCATTAGATTCTGCCAACTTTTTTGGTGTTTGTTGAAAGGCATAGTTTAACATACCACAATTTTAAAATGACTAGGCATATTTTGAAACTGCATACTGTAGTAAGGCCAGATGTGAGAGCTACTAGATTCACAGAGAACTTTCTCCTTGGACAGTGTCAGGCACTATTATAATTTCAGACCAGGTTGGGGGCTTGCTTATCAGGGGAAAGCACTAATCTAAGCCCTTTACTCTAAGACCCTTAGTGATCTAAGCTGTGAACTGATTCTGAGTGAGAATCAGTGAAGGGGAGGCAGAGAGTAGTAACTGCTTTAGATCCACTCTTTTTACAAAATGGAATGGTGCCCTGTGTAACTCTGCTCCCATAAATGGGAGCGGAGGGTAAAGGAAACAAGAAAACAAATAATAACAGAGTGGGTAGAGCAAGGGACCTGTCTAAAACATCCCTGATAATCACAGTCCCCTTTAATCTCCCTGTGGGAAACATGCTTGGGAAGCCAACACATCTTCAGATGAACACTGGTAAACATTCACCCAGAACTCGAGAGTGTCAGTGTGGGCCCTAAATGGTTAATAGTCTTGAGTAAGCCAGTGTGATGCTCCTGCTACACCTGCGTTGGTGCCCCCATGTAGACCCCCACCTTCTCTACAGATACATCAACAATAGATTAGGCTAAAGTGACATCGTTCTTTCTTCTCTTAAGAGGCATATCTCCCACCATGATATGCTCCTTGTATTAGTTACTTTACTAGAATTTTAAGTCTATCTCCTTGTCCTGAGTCTATCCCTATCTCTGATATTAACTAATTTGGGCCAGTCATTCACTCACAGAGCAACTCAACTTTCTCATCTGTAAAATGGACTTTAATGGGTCAATGATTCTTAAGTCTAGTTGCTCATTAGAATTTCCGGAGCAGTTTTAAAAATAAAATTAAAGCACAATCTCTGAGGCTGTAACTTGAGTATTAATATTATTTTTAAAAGTTCCCCGGGTATTTAAAAGTCTCCAGCAAGCCTGTGTTGAGCACCGAGGGCTTTTTTGAACAAATATTCTATGACTCTCTGCTGTATCATTTTCAGTAAACCACTTAACTCTTTACTTTGGTTTTCTTCACTATGAAAAAGGAACTTGAGAGACAGTATTGCAACAGAAAGCAAATAATCTGCAAAGTGCTTAAAGTTTATCAGAGGAGTATGCACGTCTGAAAAAAAACCCAGGAATTTGCATACTGGCTAAAGTGGCAGTAATAATTCACACTTACTGAGCATTTGAACATGTCAGACATTTCTCTAATCCCTTTGAATGAGTTTCTTTTTTAATCCCTACAACAGGCAAAGGGATGAGTACTATTTACTAGTTTGGAGATGAGAAATCGAGGCATAGACAGGTTTAATTATAGCCTATGTCAGAGACTGAATTCACTTGTAGGCCATGTGACTGGAGTCTAGAGCTTGTGCTTTTAAACTCTGCAGTGCTATGAACTTCCCTCTTTCTTTTAATTGATATATCCAGATTCCTGTAATGACATCCAGATTAAAATCCACTTTCTTCCAAAGGGTGTACAGTTGAATCCCTACCTATTTCAGAATATTTGACCTGAGCTAAAGATAGTAGCCCTGACTGTGAAGGGTTATAGTTTGGCAGACTAGAGCAGAATTCTAGCCTGGGCTTTAAGGAAGTATGAAGTGTTTCAGTAAGTAATCGAGGAGATATAAAAATGAGAGGCTGAGCTGTAACATCATGAAGCTCATTATTCAGAATCTCTCTTCTGCACAGCTCACAGTTGTGGATGGCGAGCTCTAAA
>NW_012149897.1:1241117-1242288 GCF_000956105.1 Propithecus coquereli
TCCCATTAACATGTTCCACTTTTGTAACAAAAACAAACATTAAGATCACCCCAGATGAACCTGATTTGCAGCCAGGTTTTGGAAGCACTGATACAAATGAACCCTCTGGCTGAGGTGCAGTTAACTGATGTTATTTACTCCACAGCCTCTGGCCTAAGAAGTGGAAACCTAGTCTGGATATATTAACAGGAAGCCAGGCCTGTCATACTGACCCAGCACTTCTCTGCTATGCCACACAATATTTCAGTGAGGAATAGATAAAAAGAAAGTCTTTAGATGTCTCCTTCAATAGTCTACCTTTTTTCTCACACATTGTCAGGAGATGCATATATAAAACAAGTTGGGGAGAAGGAAAAGGGAGAGCAAAATCCATCAGGAGTGCTGTGGGCAATGAACCATGAAAGGTATAACCCTACTGATGGACCCTGGGAAATCTGGGGAATCTGCCACCTGGAACAGCTCTCAGGCCTAAAATGATGCACATTGTAATGGCTCATTTGACAACTTAGATAGAGAAGATTATGGTCCACGGCTAAAAAAAAAAAAAAGGAATTGAAAGAAAAATAAAGTAAAAAGACCCAGGAATTCCACTCCTAGGTATATACTCAATGGAAATGAGTACCGTTTCTCTTTACAACAGCTTTAGTCATAATAACCCAAAGGTCCATCAATTGTAAAATGGGTGAGTAAAATATAATAAATTCACACAATGGAATACTACATAGCAATGAAAAAGAACAAACCACTTATACACACAGCATCATGGATGAAGCTCACAAACATAATGTAATATTAAAGAAGCCTACACAAAAGAGTATATACTGTATAATTCTATGTATATGAGATTGAAATCATGTACGGCTTATCTATAGATATATGATGATAGAGGTCAGAAGAGTTGTGGTTACTATAGACATGGGGGTGCATCAGGGAACCTTCTCAGATGAATGTTATATTTTGATCTTTGTGGTAGTTACAAGATGTATCTATATGTAACCATTCATTAAGCTATATTTTTAATATTTGTGAACTTTATGTACATTGTATCTTAATTTATAAAAAATTGGGAGTGAATAGTAAGAGAATTCTTTTAAAAGTTATGAAAATTGAGATAATTAGATATATTTTTATTCATTTAGATTACCATCTTCCTTGGCAAGCTAGTCTACTC
>NW_012149897.1:1245449-1261277 GCF_000956105.1 Propithecus coquereli
TAAAAAATTTGTTATTTTTTATTGTTTTCTGTGAGTTATATGCAATTAAATTATCAATTAATTGTAACAATAAGAACATCAACAAATAAGATTTTCATGAATCAACTGCAGTTGTATATGCTTCACGAGGCCCCCAACTCAAAACTAGTGTGAGTTAAATGCAACTCACATGGCAGTTAATGTGTTAAGATCCTTTAGTGGCTTCCTATCGTCTTAGAATTCAACCCCAACCCTTACGACAGGCTATAAGGCTCCCTGTGGTCTGGCCCTGGCCTCTTGCTGTTATTTCTTCCTGTTTCTCCCCAGCTCACTAGTCTTCAGGCACCTGCCGCTCTCTGCTCTGCCAGTGTACCGTACTCTCCCGCCTTGGGCCCAGCGCTAGCTGTGCCCTTTGCCCTGATGTTCTTCTCCCAGACTCTCCCAGGCCTGCGTCTTCTTCCATGTCCCCTCCACAGGGAGGATTTCCTTGACCATTGCAGTTTGCGGTACACCCCAACACATGCTCTCACTTGCCGTCAGCCCTACACATTGTCATTCACTGTCACCCCTACACGTGTTCTTCACCCTGCACTTGCTCTCACTGTCACCCCTACACATACTGTCACTCACTAGCACCCCTACACACACTGTCACTCACTGTCACCCGTACACATGTTCACACTGTCAACCCTACACACACTCTCATTTGTTCTCACTTCATACATGTTGCTACTCATCGTCACTCCTACACATACTGTTACTATCATTCCTACACATTGTCACTCACTGTCACCGTTACATACATTGTCACTTGCTGTCATCTTTATACATGTTACTATCACACACACATTGTCACTCACTCTCACTCCTACACACACTCTCACTTCCTGTCACCCCGTATGTGTTGTCACTCACTGTCACCCCTACCCATGCTTTCACTATCCCCCTTACACAAGTTGTCTCTCACTGTCACCCTTACACACACTGTCACCTTCTGTCATCTCTATACACATTACTCACTGTCACACACACATTGTCACTATCACCCCTACACACATTCTGACTCACCGTCACACAGGCACACATTGTCGCTTACTGTTACGCCACACATGCTGATGCTCACTTTCATACTATTTATTTTATTTTCACAAAAGTATGTATCTAGTACTTGCATATTTTGTGTTTACTCTTTTATCTCTCATGAACTTAGTTCATGAGAACAGGGACCATGTCTTTCTTGTTCACTGATCTATTTTTCACCAGTGTCTAGAATATCAGGTGGAAGGAGTTCAATAAATGTTTGTTTATTGATAAATGAAAGAAACAGGGATTAGTCTGGGAGAGTAACCGTTGGGCTAAAACAATAGATTTTTTGGTGTTAAACATAAATACACATCATAAAGTATATGAAACATATGTATATCTCACATATTTATACACAAACATACATATGTATAGTTTAGAGAATATTAAAGTAAGTGCCAATGCATCAACCCTCAGGTAAAGAAATTGAAAATCACCACTACTTTTGAAGAACCAATTTGCCCACCCCATGACATTATCATCCCTCATCTCCAGAGTAACCACCATCTAGGATTTTTGTTAATCATTCTCACCTTTTTTATAGTTGTATACCTAAATATGTGTCTGTAAATTGTTTTGGAAAACTGGAGGGCAAGCACAGGCTCAACTCGTGCAGAAATCGTGAGATCCCTCTCTTAGATGAGGCTCTCAGAGGAAGACAAGCCACATTGAGCCAGGGGACCACAGGCTGTCCCCAGCTTTCTGAGACCTTACAAAGCCATTTCTGGGAGAACCGGGGGTCAGTGGGATAGGTCTGGAAAGTGCCATGAGAAACACATAGTGCATCAGGCACTTGGCAGGGATCTTGTGTGAACCAGACACTTCATGGCCAGTGAAGACAAGGTCAGAGCCAGGGGTTGCTTTGTATTTTTTGCTTCTAAGTATGGCCTCCAGGGTTAGTCAAAAAAAGAACATTTCAGCGAGGTAAAAAGGGCCTGTAGGTGATCTAAGCAGCATATTGTAAGACAAGCCAAGTATAGGCAAGTATAGAGGCCAAGCTCACTGGGACATTCTGTCCTTATGCTTAAAAAGGATACAAAATCAGCTTGAATAGAATCCAAACTGTGACTGGTACCCTATGCATAAATGTATTTATTTATCATGTAATATTTATTTATCTTTACATTGTGCCTTTGGGCTGACCTAGAATAGACTTTATTGGATAACCATAAATTCCATTTGAACTCTTGTTTCAAGGGCACAGCCACAACTCAAAAGGATTTACACAAAGTGGATTTATTTGACCTACATAACTGAAGAATCTATGGGCCTAATTTTATTGCTCAAACTGCCTGGTGGGTACGTGGGTGCTCATTATAACAATTCTCTTGACTATCTGAAATGTTTAATAATAAAACAAAAAAATAGAAAAACATGAAGTGTGGATCCCAGGGTCTGAGAATTGTCACCAGACTTGGTCTCTCCTTTTCTTGGTTGGTTCCCTTTCCTCCAGAAAGTCCCTTCAGGTCCAGGCTTGATACACTGGCAGGATAGCAGCAAGAAAGCTTGTCTTCTCCACAGTTTCAGAAGTCCTTGAATGGGCCATAGGCCTGAGTCAGGTTCTAAGCCAATTCTTGTAGCACCCTGTGGCTAGAGGTGTGTGGTGCTCTGATGGGTTGGGCCAGGCCCACACGCCCACCCTGAGCTAAGGAAGGAGGCTAACTACTCTTCCTTCTCCCAAGCATGGTTTGACAAAGGACACTGTATTGTTTTGACTAGAAGAATGGGGATGGATATTAGGCAGCAGAATTGATCTCTAATTTTATTCCACTGTGGTCTGAGAAGATACATGGTATAATTTCTATTTTTTTAAATTTGTTGAGATCTGATTTGTGGCCTAGGATGTGATCGATTTTAGAAAAAGTTCCATGAGCTGATGAGAAGAATGTGTATTTCAGTTTTATTTGTGTAGAATGTTCTGTGGATGTCTGTTAGACCCATTTATTCTAGAGCTCTATTTAAGTCCATTGTTTCTTTGCTTATTTTCTACTTGGAGGATCTGTCCAATTCAGTCAGTGGGGTGTTGAAATCCCCAGCTACTATGGCACTGTTTATCATGTTATTTAGATCAAACAGGGTTTGCTTTATGTATCTGGGCACTCCTGTGTTGGATGCATAAACATTAAGAATTGTTAAGTTTTCTTGTTGGATTTTTCCTTCCACCAATATATAGTGACCATCTTTGTCTTTATTTACTTTTGCTGTTTTAAAGTTTATGTTATCTGATATAAGAATAGTTACCCCAGCTTTCTTTTGGTTTCCATTTGCCTGGAAGATTGTTTTCCAACCCTTCACCTTGAGTCTGAAAGCGTCTTTGTGGGTAAGATGCATTTCCTGGAGACAGCAGATAATTGGCTTGTGCTTTTTTATCCACTCAGCCAGTCTATGTCTCTTCAGTGGACAATTCAAGCCATTCACATTTATTGAGAGAATTAATATTTGGGGTGGATTTCTGTTTATACTGTTGGATAAATTCTTATTGTTTTGTTTTACCCCTTGAGACATTGTGGAATCATGGTTCTGGACTTTAACTCTTAAGTGATTTTATATTGGTGGGTGTTCATTTTATAACGCAGGTCTCAGTACTTCCTGCAACGCAGGTCTGGTCTTTGCAAATTCCATCAGTGGTTGCTTGTCTGGGAAAGTCTTTATTTTTCCCTCATATATGAAGCTTAGTTTTGCCAGCTAAAGAATTCTAGGTTACCCATTATTCTGTTTTAGAAGATTGAGGATAGCTCCCCAGTTCCTTCTGGCTTCTAAGGTTTCAGTTGAGAAGTCTGCAGTTAGTCTGACAGGTTTTCCCTTGTATGTTATCTGCTGTTTCTGTCTTACTACTTGAAGGATTCCCTCTTTCGTGTTTACTTTGGCCAGCCTAATAACTATGTGACATGGTGATTGCCTTTTTACAGTGACTCTCCCAGGAGTTCTGTGTGCTTCTTCTACCTGGATATGTAGATTTCTACCCAGGCCAGGTAAGTTTTCTTCCATTATTCCAAGAAATAGATTTTCCAGCACTTGTGTATTTTCTTCTTCTATCTCCGGGATGCCTATATTTCTTATATTTGGTTTCTTTACATAATCCCACATTTCTTGTATGTTTTGTTCATGTCTCTTGCTTCTATGTTCTCTTTCTTCATCTGATTTGTTTAACATATAAGCATTATCTTCAAGCTCTGATATTCTTTCCTCTGCATGATCCAAACTATTCTTAAGGCTTTTCACTGTGTTTTGTAGTTCCTTGAATACCTCTTTCATTTCCAGTATTTCTGTTTGATTCTTTCATAATTCTTCAATTTCTTTAGAGAATTTTTCATTTATTTCCTGAATTGTTCTTGCAGCTTCTTTGTGTTGGGTTTCTATTTTCTCTTCAATTCCACTGATTTTTCTTACATTCCATATTCAGAATTCTTCCTCTGTCATTTTAATCATTTCGGTTATGTTGGTATCCACTGTTGAGAATCTAATGATTTCTTTTAGAGGTGACTTTTCTGTCTGATCTTTCATATTTCCTGCATTCTTTCACTGATTATTTCTCATGAGGTTTCTTGGTCATGAACTGGGGGTGCTAGCATTGGTTTATGGCCCTATCTCAAAGTCCCCAAGGGTAGTTCCTTGACAGTGCTGGGGAGAGTCACACTGATCCTGTATTGCCTTAGGGATATTTTAGCAAGTTGGGTTACCTCTCACCTGTTGTTTTCACTTCTTGCCAATGGAGACTACTGAGTTTGGCCCCCAGCTTAAGCTCCAAGCTGGTGAATTGCCCTTGTGGATATGACTCCACTGCTCTCTAATAGCTTGAGATGGAAGGCATTGTGTTAAGCTATTGGATTACACTCTCTGTCATTGATTGTAGTTTGCATGGAGGAGCCAATTATCCAGGTAATCTGATGTCTCTGTGGTAGGCTCTGGTCCCCCAGATGGGGCATATGAATGCCCCAATCTTTGAGAGATGCCTTCCCACTCCCGAGGGTTGCTTGGACCCTGCTCCCCCTTAAGGTGGGGGTAGGGGAAAGATAGATTGCAGCTGGTGTCTGCAAGCCTGGGTGTGTGTGCTTCTATGGTTGCTTGACCTACCTCTAGGGCAAGCCGCCAATATGTTATTCAGGGCTCTTTCACCACACTTGGAGGGTTGCTGATGGGAGGGGTCAATTGGTGTAACTGCTGAGGTCTCTGGCCAGGTTTTTCCTTCCCTGTCTGTAAATCCCAATGTTGGCAGCTGCCCGAACCCGGAGAGCAATCCCTGGAGTTATGTTCTTATTAGACTACCTAAGCTGGTCCGGTGGGCAGAATCAACAGGCTGCCAACAATTTTTCAGTACCAAAGTCCCACAAATTCATGCCAGCCACACAAAAAAAGCAGCTTTTCTCTCTTCTCCCCACCTCCAAGGGTGGAGACCACCATGCCTGGCATGAAAGTGCCTGGGCTGGGGGAGGGGTGTTGTCCAAAACTGCTGTATGCAGCTGCATCTCCTGGCTGGGGACCCCAAAGATGGAGGCCGCCTGCCCCTGGAGAGCTAGTGTTGGTGGCGGCCACTCAAGAATTGGCAGAGGCTGGTCCAGTGGGCTCAATCAACAGGCTGCCAGCTGTTACTTCTGCATCACAGTCCCCCAGTCTCACATTTGTCAAGTAGAGGGCCCTGCTCTTTTTGTCCTACCCTGAGCCGGCGGAATTGCCAGTGGTTGCCAGGGGCAGAGCCCCCTTTTCAGCATTCATCTCCTGTGCATTGGTCCCACACCCCACCAGAGGAAAGGTGCCTGTCTCCAAACTCCCTCCTGTTGTGGTCACGGGGAGCAGCCACTCAGACCAGTCCCTCCCCTGCCCAGTGTGGTCCCAGCACAAAGTACCAGGGAGTTCAAAACATTTCCTGCCATTGTCTCCTCTCCACAGAGCCTGTCATCCCAAACCATGACTTTGCACTGACTTCAGTCATGTTCCTGTCTGAGTGGGTCTGTGGGGGAGCCAGGTGTCCTCCCACACTGTACTCTATTCCCTATTGTATTTCTTGCACTCTCCAGTCTTTGCAAATGTATCTCCATTTCACCTTTTTTCCTGTGCTGCATGTCCCACGCTGTTTCTGTGCAGATTCACAACACTGTTCTTGGACAGTGCGGGAAGGGATTCATCCGCTCATGTGTAGCCATCCAAGTTCTTCACCTCCTTCTCTGGGAGCAGAGAGCCCGGAAGCCACCACTAATCTGCCATTTTCCCAAGTCTGACATTCTTAACAACACGCTTTTCTTGACCAAACTCTAGCCAGGCTTCTCTGGGCATTTTTTCAATGAGGCATCAACCTCAACCTACAAAGACAAGAACAAACACTAACACTCAGTCTCCCAGTTTCTGTGGCGGGGTAGGAGCCTAACCTCAATAAGCACCAACAGCAAACTCAGATGGGTTTCACCAGGACCAATTCTCCTGACTCTACTGAATCCCCGCTCCCTGCTTTTTTCTCTCTAAAATACCCAGTCACCTTTGTACAAATCAAAGTTGAGTTCAGTTCATGCTGAGCTCCTTTCCCTATTGCAATAGTATTAAAATAGGCCTGCTGAAAATCTGATTACAATTTGTCTTTATCACTTTAGCTTTGTTTATCTCTGACACCGATATCACCTGTAGGAAAAAAAAGAAATTACTGTAGAAGTTAAGTGCCAGTACATTTTCAGGAGCAAATGCTCTAAAACCAAAAATCTAGAGAAGGCTTCCCTCTACTGGTGTAAAATCTTGGTTTGGTAATGTGTGTGTGTGTGTGCGCGTGTGTGTGTGTGTGTGTGTGTGTGTGTGTGTGTTTCTTACACCCAATTTTTTGTATGCTTGCCCAGTTATTACTGTCTTGTTAAAAACATGACTTTTACATGGCTCATCATTAGAAACCATCATATTCCAGACCAGCATGTGGGTGCATAGTAACTAGTAGGCATGCTCCAATTTGTGTGAGAAAGGAGGAGAAGCAAAAGTATGGGGATATGCATATAAGATATTAAATACGTGCATACAGGTTGGCAGGTAGGGAAGTAGAGGTAAATAGATAGATCTGCTTATATTTTCAAAACAAAACGCTAGAAGGTAGACCAGAAACTAACAAAAATACTTACTGGTTCGAGATGGGAATGGGAACATAAACAGAGTTAAGTGAACAGAAATGAAAGCCAGGCTTTTTGGAGTATAGTTTTATGCAATTTTGACTTTTGAATCATGAAAATGTTTTACACATTCAAAAAAGTAATCCCTAAATTTGAATTTTTTTAAAAGACACTGACTATATATATCAAAATTTAACATAATGATACAGAGGAATGAATTACTTTAGTTGACTTTAGAATGTAGTATTCTTGCTGACAACCCTTGGAAAGATACATTCTCAGGACAAAATAAGCTTCAAATTTAGTAGTTTTATTGTTAATAGTAATACTGATATTGTTATTTTGAAATCATTTTATGTGTATTATAGAGATAAAGAAAATAAATGATTGTCACTATTATTATAAAATAAAATTTTCATCTTGTGAGTATAAAATCAAAATAATTAAATAAAACCCTATAAGCCAAATTTGAATTAATAAATGCCAATTTAAAATCCTGATTTAAAAACATGTATCTTCTATTCTGTTGTCTGAATGGGCCTACATTTTTAAAAAAATAGTGACTATAATTGGTTAAAACATTTGTAAAGTATAAAACTCCATGAGGCCACAATGACATTTTGAAGAAAAAGAGTAAACATGCAAACAAAAAATTCTTCACCTACATTGGAAGTTACTATTATACCAAGTCTTTATTTTGAAAGTTGGTTATTAAAGGAATGCATTAAACATTTATTCTGCTTGTAGTGCAGGGTAACAGATAGCCCTGGTTGATGAGGAAATATTTTTATAGAATACCAAGTAATATTAATAAATGTAGAAAGAATGGGCAGTGCTAGAAAATCACCATTCTGCAACCACAAATGAAATAACTGATTCCATTAAGAATTATCAATGTGGCGGGGGCATGGGCAACATACGTAACCTAAACATCTGTACCCCCATAATATGCTGAAATAAAAAAAAAAGAATTATCAATGTGGGATCAAGTCATTAGATTAATAGCCAATGGAAAAATTTTCCCATATTAGTCCATATATTACCTGCCAATGACCAGGGGCACACGGCACATGTATAGCAGTGAGATTCGGCCACCTTAACACAGTGATCAAACTGTCTATCAGGTCCGTGAGATGCCACGTGTCTTCTGATGGGATGCTATGGGAACTACAGTCTGTTCTCTGTGACATATTCTCGTTCCATCATGCTTAACCCACACTAAATCAGTCTGCATTTCTAACTTCAAGGTTAAGGGACATACAGAGGACAAAGGAATACCTTAAATGAAATCACCAGAAAACAATAAAACAAACCCAGAAAACGAAGACATCTGGCCTGGTCTGCTTGAAAAGTCAAAAGTAGTACGTAGTGACTGTTACAGATTCAAGTTAGGAGTCATAACAGAATGCAGTCCATTCTCATTGATTGGCTCTTTGTTTAAACAAATCAGTTATAAATGCATTTTGGGAACAAGTGGGAAAATGTTGAGGACTAAACTTTGATCTTTTTTTTTCTATCTTGTCCAAATTCCTTTCAAAGAGGCCTGGTGAGTCATGCCTACAAATGATAAAATGTCATTAGATGTGTTTTTATTAAGACAGTATAATGTGGCTTACTTTCCAGTGTAACATCGCATGACAGAGAGGAGACCCCCTTACCTTAACCCAAGCATTCCTTTCTAGGTCTAAGACTATTCTCTGTCTTCCTGTCATTGTCACCTTTACTACGGCCCGTTCTCAGGTCACTGCTACCCCAGGAGGCCATCTCCCTTTCACATCTCTGCTTGGCCTTTGTAGTCCTGAAATCCCAAAGACTGGGTTAGGTGTGGATGTGGAAGCCGGGGGACGTTTTTGGGCGGAGTGGGTTTGGGGTTTCCCAGGTGCAGCAGGTGACTTTCTACCCACACAGACACCTGTCTGTGACCAGATGTTCCCTTGAGGCAGGCTCAGAAGCCTGTCCCGCTGTGGCCTTCCTGGGCAGGCACTGAGAGACACGCACCTGCCCCTCCCCCGCCCTCGGAGCAGCCGGGCTGCAGCTGCCTTCGCCTTCCAGGTCCGGAGCTGGGACATCTTCGTCACTGGCTGGTGGTGATAGCCTCCTGGGTGCTTGTCCTCTCGCATCCTCTCTCTTCTCAATTACCCGAAAAACAAACAAAAATAGGTAAGCAAAACAGTGCTTACATGCTGCTCTTTCTCCCTGTCAGTTCCATTCAGTTTTGTTCAATTCCTTTAAACATCCCAGATGCTGGAGACGGTATCTCTCCACTCCACCAGGTTAAGCTCCTCCTCGTCCATCCCTTCTGCCCTTGGTACTTCTTTTTTCTCACCCCTTTTTCTACAGAATATTAAATAACAACTAACATTATTGATTTTTCACTAAGTGGCAGGCGCTGTTCTAAGCACATTCTATGCATTGGCTTATTTAATCATTATAACAACTGTCTCAGTCCCCCCGGGGTGCTATAACAAAATACCATAAAATTGAGTGGCTTACAAACAACAAATTTATTTCTCACAGTTCCGGAGGCCGCAAAGTCTGAGATCAGGGCTGTGGTAGATTCAGTTTCCGGTAAGGTCCCACTTCCTCGTGGATGGCACCTCTCACCGTGTCCTCACGTGGTGACAGGGATGAGGAGTGTCTCTTGGGTCTCTATTATAAGGGGCCTGAACCCATTCGTAAGGGCTCCGTCCCCATGACCCAATCACCTCCCAAAGGCCCCACATCCTAATATCACCACCTGGGGGTGGGGTGTGAAGATTTCAACATATAAATTTGAGGGGAGCAAAAACTATTCAGACCATTGCAACAACCTTATAAAATATTGTAACCTCCTTGTTACAAAAGAGGAAACTGAGGCACGGAGAGGTTCAGTAATTTGTGCAAGATCAAATCCAGGGGTTTTATATTTGTGTGTGTTTATCCAGCACATAACTGAGTACTTACTCTGTGCCATGTACTGTTCTAGACGTGGGGAATATAGCACTGAACTAAGCAATGGACCTGTCCTCATGGAGCTTTCATGCCTGTGTGGAAAAAAAATAATAACCAAGTAATTAAGTAATATAAAGCAAGGTATGTATCACAGATCTTGATAAGATGATAGAAAGTAACAGAAGGTGGAACGACACAGCATCTTTAAGGAGCCAAACACTGTCATTAAAAAATATTTATATATGTATTTTTGAATAGTAATTTATCCTCTTGGTTCAAACAGTAAAACATATAAAAATGATCAGAAAAATAAACAGTCTACTTGCAAAAGTAAATATGTAAACAAGTAAGTGGAAAAATCCTTTTTATTGACTTCCTATTAATCCTTCCCAAAATTTTATGCTTTGTGCATATTAAGGACTATAAAATATATTATTTTCCCTTCCTTTTTCACTCAAAGGAATATGCTTTACTATACCATACACTGTCCTATATTTACCTTTCACAATATTTATTTTGGAGATTTTCCCATATCAATACTTTAAAAGCTTCTTCATGTTAGTTTCACAACTGCCTACATTTTCAGTGTATGAATGTATCATCATTTATTCAACTGTCCTCTATTGGTAGGCACTTAGGCTGTTTCTAGCCTTTAGTTATTACAAGCAAGTGTGCAATGAATAACCTTATACATCAGAGTCAGCAAACTGTTTCTGTAAAGAGCCAGATAGTAAATATTTCAGGCTTTATAGGCCATATGGTCTCCGTCACAGCTAAACTCTGCTATTGTAGCATGAAAGCAGCCATAGACAATGTCTGTGTAAGCAAATGGGTGTGGTTGTTTTTCAATAAAACCTTATTTATAAAAGCAGGCATTGGGCTTGATTCGGCCAGGGTTTTATGGTTTGTGTATGCCTGTCATACCTTATTTTTATATATAAGATACCCATGGGAAAAGTAAGAGAATACATGAATTTCTAATTTTGATAGATTCTGCCAAACTACCTTTCACTGAGATTGTACCAATTTCCATTCCCAGCAGCAATATATGGAGTGCTGCTTCCTTAAGACTTCACCAATACACTATTTCCACACTAACGCCTGGGGTTTTGCCAATTTTGTAGGTAGAAAAGAGTATCTCAGTGTAGTTTTAATTTCAATTTCTCTTCTTACAAATGAAGTTGAGTAAATATAAAAACAGTTAATTTTCTATCAGCTAATTTGGTCTTTTTTATCAACTTGTAGGAGCTCTTTATGTAAAGTGAAAATAAGCCCATTCTCTGTGATATGAGTTGAAAATAATTTTTCCAGTTTGTTATTATATTTATCCTTTAACTTTATTTATGGTGGTTTTTATTAATCAATGAAAAGGTTTTGTTTTTATATAGTCACATTAACGAATCTAGGGATTCTGGATTTTGTGAAATAGTTTAAATATCTACCACACTCAAAGGCTATAAAACAACTCTCTCACATTGTACTATGATTTCATCTTTTATATTTCAAGCTTTCATCTGTTTGAAATTAAGCCAGATATAAAGTATGGATCTATTTTTCTTTCTTTCCCAGTGGTTACCAAATTGACCCTGTAACATTTAGTAAATGCTCTGCCTAAACAGTGAGGTAAACTTCACTGATTTCAGTTGATATCTTTATAAAATATTAAAATGCTCTATGTATTTGGGCCTATTTTTGGACTTTCAGTTATGTTCCATTGATTTGCCTGATCATTCATGTGCCAGGATGGCATTATTTTAATTACTAGAACTTTATGGTATGTTTCAGTACCTGGTAGGGCTAATGTCCTCCAATCCTCTTTATTTTAGGGTTTTCTTTGACATTTTTACTAATTTTTATATGAACTTTAGAATCCCTTTGCCTAGATTTTAAAAAAATGTTAGCAATCTTATTTGGATTGAGTTTAATTTATAATTTAAGTTGAGGAGAATTGACAGCTTTAAAATATTGAGTCTTCTCATCCAAGAACATGGGACAGATTTCCATTTGTGCAAGTCTTTTTCATATCTTTTCAAGAGTTTTCTTCATATAGATCTTGCATATTTCTTATTTATTCCTACGTTGGCTTTTTGTTGTTGTTTTTTTGAAGATCTTTTCTAACTGCTATTGATTTCTGTATATTAATTTTTGTACCCTGCCAGTGAATTCTACTCTTCATAGTGATTCTGAGTTCATCTTCTAGGGTTTTCATGAATACAATCACATTGTCTGCAAATAGTGATAGTTTTATTTCCTTTCAATTTTAATATTTGTAATCTCTCTTCTGTAATTATTAGGTCCAATATTTCCAGTAGAGTAATAATAATGATAATGAACATACTTGCTGTTTCCTAACTTTAGTTCCAGTGTTTCTAATGTATCCCCATAAAGCATGAGGCTAGCTTTTGAGTTAAGAGTTATATTTTATCATTTTAAGTAAATGTCTGTTGATTCTTAATCTGAACTTTTGTATTAAGAACAAATGTTAACTGTATCAAATGCCTTTTAACTATTTATGAAAATGATTATTTTATTTTCTCTTTATATCTATTAATAGAAATCATTAATATTGAATTCTGTTTACAGATCAATGATTTTGACTCCTTAATATTGAACCATCCTTGCATTTGGGGGATAAAATTTACTTGATCATGATGAAATATTCTGTTAATATGCTACTGGGTTTTGCTAATGTCTTACTTTAAAATTTCTCTAAATGTTCGTAAGTCAGATTATCTGTTGTCTTATGTGTTTATGTAATATTTGTAAGGTTTTGATAATGTTTTACTTGTTTCATAGAAATAATTCTTCTAAGTTTTTCTCTTTTTCTATGACTTGGAACAGTTTAAATAATGGCAATTATTTTACTTCAAAATTATTTTAACTAACAGTTTCACGAAACTGTACTGTGAAACCATCTGGACATGATGTCTTTCTATGTGGCAGTTTTTTGACAATTTCTTCTATTCCTGTGGAAATTCATCTATTTAGATTTTTGGATTTTTCTGGGATTAGATTTAATAAATATTTACATAGAAAAGTATTCATCTTATCCTAGATTTAAGTTATTTATACAGAATAGTCTCCAATTATTCTTTAAATTTCTTCTGTGGTTATTTTGGTTAAATATATGTTCTCTCTCTCTGCCTCCCTCTTATTTTGATGGGGATGGCAGGCAGGAGAGTTAGGGTTAGCTAACAGTTTATCTGTTTTACTATTTCCTAAATAAACGTATTATTTGGATTCTTTTTTACTTACTTATAAGTAAGTACTTATAAGTATTTAAGGCTATGGACTTGCCTCTGAGCATTGTTTTAGCTCAGGGCTTCTCACCCTTAGTACTGACATTTTGGGCCAGGTAATTCATGGTTTGGAGGGCTTTCTTTTCTTTTTTTCTTTTTTTTTTTTTTTTGAGACAGAGTCTCGCTTTGTTGCCCGGGCTAGAATGAGTGCCGTGGCGTCAGCCTAGCTCACAGCAACCTCAAACTCCTGGGCTCAAGCAATCCTTCTGCAGCCTCCCGAGTAGCTGGGACTACAGGCATGCGCCACCATGCCCGGCTAATTTTTTCTATATATATTTTTAGTTGTCCAGATCATTTCTTTCTATTTTTTAGTAGAGACGGGGGTCTCGCTCCTGCTCAGGCTGTTCTCGAACTCCTGACCTTGAGCGATCCACCCGCCTCGGCCTCCCATAGTGCTAGGATTACAGGCGTGAGCCACCGCGCCCGGCCTGGAGGGCTTTCTTGTACATTCCAGAAGGTTGAGCAGCATCCCTGGTCTTTACCTGTTAGATGTCAACAGTACTTTCCTCCCCAGTTGTGACAATCAAAAACATCTTTGGAGAAGGTCCTGGGGGCAGGGAGGGGCGTGATTCTCAGTTGAGAACCACTGCTTTAGCTATATACCATAGATCCTGATAGTGAGTGACTTTTCATTATTTTTTCTATATGTTCTAAAATTTAGGTTTGGGTTTAAATTTTTTTATGTGATCCATTTGTTATTTAAGATAGACTTTTAAATACAAATTCTGGAAAAGCTATGGTTGTTTTCAACAGACCATATAAATATTTTGGAGTCTTAATCCCTAGTTTTACTAAAAATGGAGTTTATTGTTTTATTATTCATTCTCCTTTCAGATGGTTTCCTGGATTAGAAAGAAAAAAGGCTAAATTACATAGCCATTACTATAGAAAGTTTCTCATACTTAATATTTGCTGAACACAATATATTCCAAACATTTTCAAAGCATTTTATATAGACTATTTAATTTAGTCTTCCTAACAACCCTATCTGATAGGTATTATTATCTCCAATTTCTAGGCAGGATCAAAATAACTTGCCAAAGATCCCATAGATAACAGGGAGGACATAAATATTTCTTAAGAAAGCCTTTAGTTAAAGAAAACAGCTCAGTTCCCAAGGGAAGGAGAAGAATGTAAGGTCAGTGTTTGGTCTGGTGAATGAGGCAAGCACAAGGTGGATTCTTTGCTAACTCTGGTTGTTCCAGAGTGGCCTGTGTCTGAAGCATTTTAGCAAATTTGAGTTGTAATTCTCCCTGCCTCCTATGGAAGAAGCTTCACTGGGAGGAACAAAACAGCACCTTGGAGCAGGACATTTGAAACAAAGAACAACTTCACAGGTACTTATGCCAGCCCTTCTTTGCGAAAACACTTCCTCTAGTGGGGAAGAAGTCCCTGAGGTTACAGCAGCCACCAAAGTGGGCAGTCTTTGAGTTGAACTAGTTAACAAAACATCCATCCATTGAAAGAGATGGCATGCACTTTGTTATCCTGCGCTCAATATCCTTCGTTTAATAAAAGTTTGATACTCTACATTTATAAACGTAATTACTTTAATTCTTTCTTTTGTGTTAAGAGCAGTGTTTTGCAATAGTTCTAATAATCTCCACCTGTGTCTTTGTATTATGTCGAAGACTTTGGTGGGAAGCTAAAACTAAATCTAGCCAGATATTTTTCCCTCTGGTTTTTGACTTACCACATCCACAGGTTTCCCAATAAAATAATTTTTCAAGGTGAATGAACAATAATTGATCGATCTTTTAAAATAGTTTTTAAGATATTAAAACATGCTATCATAAAAGGTCAGTACTAAAATAGAAATAACAAAAGAGGGTTGTTTACTTTTAAGAAATTGTTTTTAAGGGTGTATAGGTTGATACTGATTTGTGCATAAAATTCCAGTTGAATGAGATTTCATTGTGAAGATGGGGCTAATACTTTGAAAAGTCTAGGTTCAAATGAACTGTACAGTATAAGGAAAAAAATTCTCCTCTATTATTGTTCAAGCATACATTTGAAGATACTTTCTTAAACAAAGAGGAAATTCAGAAGTATGCAGGTGGCAAACTACAAGAATCCAAAAGGAATAGAGAGGAGGATGTTATGTAGAAAATATTTTTGAGATGTCAGGTCTTTCATATTAATGCTTACAAAAAGTTTTCACTTCCAAGAATGAAGAAAAGCTAAAACACCTTTATGACTTGTTTTCTTTTGTGTTATATTCATTTTTCACCAGCAGAGGGAGATCTAAGTCTACTGCAATAAATTAGTAGCTTGTGAAAAAATTAATGAGGAAAAAATTGCTCTTAAATATTATACCATGTCTAGAAAATAGAGATAGATAGATAAGTAGATAGTTGGATGAATGGATAAAAGTAAGAAAGAAGACAAATTTTGGCCAAATATTTTGATAACTGTATAATATAAGCCTTCATCAAAGATTAATGGTGGACTTGCCA
>NW_012149897.1:1261611-1279522 GCF_000956105.1 Propithecus coquereli
ATTCTTTTACAAAATACCAGTATGTCAAAATGAGCATCACATAAAAGGTATTAAACATATTTAATATTTAAGTGTAAATCCTAAAATTAACTCTTTGCTTTATTTTTGTTAAGCTATTTTTCAAAGCATTAGATATTACATTGAAACGTCCAATCAATTACATATATTGTGATAAATATAAAATGAGATTTGGGCTCTTTTCACATTTCAGATTGAAGCTTTAGAGAATTTTACCACTGAATCATCAATGCTTGGTGACACAGATTGAAGCTTTAGATGTCCACTGCAATGGTCTGAATAAATACAAAAAATTCATATGTTGGAAACTAATACCCAATGTGATAGTGTAAAGAGGTAGGACCTTTCCGTAAGTGATTAAGTCATAATGGCTCTGCTCTCATGAATGGGATTATTGCTCTTATAACAGAGGTTGAAGGGAGTGCACTGCCCCTTCTACCATGTGTGGATGCAATGAGAAGGTGCCATCTATGAGGAACAAGCCCTCGCCAGACACCAAATCTGCGGGCACCTTGATTTTGGAGTTCCTAGCCCCCAGAACTTTGAGTAATAAAGTTCTTTTGCTCATAAATTTCCCAATCTAAGGTATTTTATTACAGCAGCAGGAATAGATTAAGACACCCAGGATATATATTTCAACTCAGACTTAATCTACCCAAATTTGCCCACCCGATTTCTTGGCAACACACTCATAAATCAAAGTGTTCTTCTCACTGGGTCACTTCCCTCCGTCATGTGTTCATCAGAAATAATTACTTTTTAAATCTGTATTTAAGGTACTCAAAATTGGATTAACTATACTCCTTAGCTTATCAGAGAGTTATCATTGGTCTCTACAGGTATGTATGCCCCTTTTGAGTGTTCCCAAAATCCAACCCTAGAGCTAAATCACCAACAACATACATGGACCTGTACGTTCTTTCCCTCTCTTTTTCCCTTGCCTCATCTATACAAGGTAACGGAATCCTATATTTTGTGTTTAAAATGTCTTTTTAAAGTAGCATTTTAAATTAGATATATATGCATGTCTAAACAAAATAGATTTAGTTCTTGAATTTTCTAAAAAGAATAATTCTTGATTTGCCTTTTTAACTCAACATTATTAAGATACATCCATATTGATGTGGATATCTGTAATTCACTGATTGTCACATAATATCTCACTTCGTGTATGTACCATGATTTGTTTATGCATTCTCCTATCTATGAGCATTTGTGTTGTGTCCGTTTTGGGGATTACTACAAGTGCTGCCCTGACTATGCTTGTATATGTCTCCAGTGTATGTGTGTAAACATTTCTCTTACTGAGTTGTAGAATGTAAGAATGATCAATTTACTCTCCTGGCCTAATTGTGTAAGTTAGTTCTTGATGCACTTCTTCTCCAATACTTGATATTATTAGGCTTCCTAATTTTTACCAATAGAATGAGTTTAAATGGTCCTGATTTTCATTTCTCTGATTATTAATGGCTTTGAGAATCTCTTCTTGTTTATTGACTGTAAGTAGGTACTCTTCTATGAAATGCTTGTTCATGTCTTTCAATCATTTCTCTATTGGGTTGTTTTTGCCCTAATCAATTTGTAGGAGACCTTTATATATTCTTGTATTAATTCTTTGATGGCCATATGTATTAAAAATAAAATTAAATTGGGAGACTATTAGGCTGAGAGGGCTTCAGCACCTTGGGTTCCTATCGAAGCAAACCAAAGTCCAATGGAAACAGTAAAATGAAACTTATGCTTAACCAATCAGAAACCACCAACTAACTTTTACCAAGGGATTTTACCAATCAGAAACCACCGATCAACCTTTCCACTTTAACCAATCAGATATATTTTTTTGTCTCCCTTCCTTGCCCACTGGTAAGTTTCCTCTCACCCCCTCAGTGGAGTGCAGAACTACTTTCAGTCCGACGGTGCCTGATTCATGAATCATTGCATGTTCAAATAAACGTTAACATTTTAATGTGCCCAAGTCTATCCTTTAATGGAAATACCTTCTACCAAGTTATAGCCTATCTTTGGTCATTTTACTTTAAGGTGTCTTTTGATGAATCAAGGCTCTTAATTTTAATTTGGTCAAATTTATCACTCTTTTGTTATAGAGTTAGTGCTTTTTTCATGTTAAGGAATCTTTCCCTTATGATCAAAAAGTTAATTGCCTATATTTTCTACTAATATTTTAAAGTTTTGCTCTTGACATTTAAGTCCTTACTCCATTTGTAAGTTTTTTTACATATGGTGTGTGTTATGAGCTGAACTGTGTCCCCCTCAAATTCGTATGTTAAAACCCTAATCCCTAGTACCTCAGAAGAGGACTGTTTTGGAGATAGGGTCTTTAAAGAGACAATTATGGTTAAATGATGTCATATGGGTAGGCCCTAATCCAGTCTGACTGCTGTTCCGTGTAAGATAAAATTTGAACACACAGGGGGCATCAGGAGAAACAAAATCTGCCAACACCACAATCTTAGACTTACAGCCTCCAGAACCATGAGACAATTTCTGTCGTTCAGACACTCAGTCTGTGGTATTTTGTAATGACAGCCCTAGCAAACTGAAATGGTGTGAGATGTGGATTTCATTTTTTATATAGAAAACCAATTTGATTCTGATTCCATTTACTGAATAGTCCCTCCTCCCCTCATTTATCTATCATGCCTCTTCTGCCATATATCAAAGTTCCATGTACATGCGGACCTACTTCTTTATTCTATTCCCCTGGTCAGGTTGTCTCTGCGGGAGGACCAAATTTTCTCAATTGCTTTCTTAATTCCTATACCTTTATTATAAGTCCGGATACCTAGTAGAGAGACCCTCCCCCTTTTATTCATCTTTAAAGCAACTCTATTTTTGGTCCCCTACACGATTTCATATAACTTTTACAATCAACTTGTCAAGTTTCACTAAAAATCCTATTAAGATTTCAATTGCATCTGCATTAAATTTATAGATCCACTGAGAAATATCTTGTAAAAGGTTTATCACCAACAGAAAGTACATTTATTTCCTTTTTTGTTCTATGGATTACAATTTTGGTTCTGTCCACATGATGGCAGCACAACCTGAAAAATCACATTTTCACAGTTGGAAAGAAGGCACCATAAGACTTAAGGCGCTGTTAATACTTTATAAAATGCCTCCATGTTATGGAAGATAAATCTGAATTTCATATAAAATGTTCAATAGTTTATTAAATATTGAAATCTATTTGGTAATAATATAAACCATATTACATGATAATCAAATAATTAATTAAAAATTCATGACAATCTATTCTTCAAAGTCCTTTTATTTCAGGCATAGGCAAATGCACATAATTATACATGTATATGTATATATGTATATAATTATCAGCCAATAAAATAAAAGACATGGTGTATAAAATTAGCTCCGGGGAATTCAGGTAGTATTTTCCAAACTGGAAAGCCCTCTTCAGGCTGGTCAATAGATTTGCATAAATCTGGGGAGCAAAGGTCATCCCTAGGTTTATAAATAAAGGGGAGGATTACGTAATTCTTCATTTCCACTCCTCAGCACCACCCCTTAGTCTAGCCCTGATAATCTTGGGGTTAAAGTCTACTGTCACTTATGAGAAACATGCCCGGACTTGCCCTGAACTCTTTAATGAATCAAAAAAAGCAGCGAGACTGAAAACACTTTCCCTTTCTACTCTGTAATGCTAATGAAGCCTTTCTACATTTTGTAGGAAGTATGTGAGACAAGACTGTCTTTGTAAATGTTTGATTAACACATTGACGGCCACATTAGAAAAAGAAAATTTTCCCTGGGGCCAGAGTGTTTTATTAAAACAAAACGATCCTTTCTAATCTGTTACTTTTGTATTGTTTTCTGTGCGTGAGTTATATGCAACGCAACCCACGTTTTTAGAATTAGATTGTCAATATTAATTGTAACAATAAAAACATCAACAAGTAAAATTTTCATGACCCAACTGCAGGGTTTCGCTTCAGAAGACTCCAGGCTCAAAACTAGCCTAAGTTAAATACAACTCAAATGGCAGTCAATGTGTTAATTGATACTACACAGACCTAAACTTGATAGTGGATTGTAGCAACACCTTTCTAAGTACCTTCCAGGGGTTCATTAATCTGATATTATAAATGTTTCTGGAATTTAGTATCAAAAAACTGTTTACCATATCTTGTTAACTTAGGTGAAAAGATTCAAGTATGCTGCTAATTAACATAACTTGGATGATCTATTAAAAAACATAGAATGAATAGTTACTTAAATTCTCCAAGCCCTAGTTTCCTCGTCTGTTAAATGGGAATAATAATGTAGGAGATCAGAGTGTTCCTCCCCAAAGATGGCTCTGGGATAAAGATTGTTTTAAGCTGATTATTTTCAGAAAAAAAGACACAGTTCAGAAGCTCTGAAAATGGCATATTACCCTTTCATAAGGAAAACTGATATTTACTGAAAGAAAAAAACCTCCAATTGTAAGAACGTCTCCTCTGTACCAGGAAGAAAGGGTGATGCTAAATCATTAGAGCCTCTTATGAACGGAGAAAAACAAACTGTACTCCTATTTACCATACTTTTCCTGGTCACTTTTCTTTAACTTGCTTTCCCCACACTCTTTTCTTTTGGTTTAGCTAAAAATGGTGTTTAAGCCCCAATTTTAAGCCATCTCTTTTGAGTTACTCATTTCCCTGGTTATCTCCTATGTACATATGAGATATACATGTTAATGAACTTATTTTCCTCTTGTTAATCTGCCTGGTTACAGGGACCCAGGCCCAAATTTAAAAGTGCAGAAAATTATTTTTCCTCCCTTACATATTTCCCACTCAGAATTGTTGTAAGATTAAATAAGGCACTTACCGAACAGTGCTCAATAAATGTTACACTACTGTAATTCGAGCAAGAAAAAACTGTGCTCCCAGATTAGTAAAACCACACAGTAACATCTGGAAGTTAGGAAACTAGCCATGTTTTAGCTCACCTGCCTAGCTCCTGTCTTCATCATACCAATTCCCCTACCCCAGAAAGTCTTGCATCGACTATTTGAACAGACGCATTCGGAAGTAGTCCTAGATGACTTCGATTGCAAAAATCATAATTAGCATCGATTTTAACACCACTAACTCCCAAAGGGGGCTCACATTATTAACCATTGCCCCTCAGACTGCTAACCGCACTTCTGAAGCCTTCCACGAGATGGCGCCCTTGCTCTCCGATCTTTGGCAAGCCGAGAACGAAGCCTTGCCGGGCGCCGACCTCCCTCTCGAAGGTGAAGGGTCTGACCTCAGGCCAGAGGCTCACGCTAGGGTGACGGGCAGATGCCAGACGGGCCTCAAGTGGGATCCTGGCGCCGTGGGGCGATCGCCCCCCGGGGCCCCACCCTGCGAGGCAAAGTCTGCCTCATTTGGAGGCGGCGGTGAACTCGGACGCCGCGCTCGGGGATTCTGGCCTTTCCCCGGGCACAGCGTGTCCGCACTGCCCCCACCTAGACGCGAGCGAGTTCGCTAACCGACGCCGCGCCGCCAGGCAGCAGCGCCCGACCATTCCACACGGTCGGGGTGCGCGGGCTCCGGGTACACTCGCGCCTTGACCCCGCGTCAGGTCGCGGGCGGTCAGTAAGGACTGTGCGGGGGGGCGGGGATGGACCTGGGTCTACACCAGCGACCACCCGCCTTGGGTCACTCCGCGGCCCCGCCACCGGGCGGCGGGGCAGGGTGGGGCCAGGCTTCGGCCCTCGGGTTTCTGATTTCAACGCCGAGGCTCGGAGCACTCGAAGAATGGGGTGGCGGGCCCACGGACGGCCCGACGCCTCTGCCGGCCTCCGGGTGGCGGCCAGCGCTCCGGCAGCAGGCGTTTGAGCCAAGCCGCTCCGGAGCGGAACCCGAGCGGCCGGGCGCGGTCTCCCCCTCGGCCGTGCGCGCTCGGGCGGCCGGTGGGCGGGGCGTCGCCCGTGACGCGGCATTCCGCCTCGCGTCTCCGCCCCCTCCCCGCCCGCGCGTATATAAGACTTCGCCGAGCGTTCGCACTCGCACAAGTGGACTGGCGTGTAGGGCGCGGGTGGCAACAGAGGCGCCGGCTCGAGGTCCAGGGCTGGTTCGGACGTGTGTCCGCGCCTCGAAGTGGGCAGCAGGCGGTGCCAGGCGTCGAGGAGACGATGGAACTCTTGCGGACTATCACCTACCAGCCAGCTGCCAGCACCAAGATGTGCGAGCAGGCGCTGGGCAAGGCTTGCGGGGGGGACTCAAAGAAGAAGCGGCCACAGCAGCCCCCCGAGGAGCCCCAGGCACCGCAGCCCCAGGCGCATGTGCAGCCGGCGGCCCCGCACCACCATCACCACCACTCGCACTCGGGACCCGAGATCTCGCGGATTATCGTCGACCCCACGACGGGGAAGCGCTACTGCCGGGGCAAAGTGCTGGGAAAGGTGACGAGCGGCGGGCGCCGGGCTGCCGGGCGGGCGGGAGGGCTGCGGGGGCAAGCCGGGTGCCAGCGCCCGCCGCTTCTCGGTTTCTCTTCTCGGTTTCCCGGGGGTCCCGGCGCGGCGTGGGCCCCTCACCTGCCCGCCTCCGGCTTTTGTGCGCTGGCAGAGCCGGGGATCGGCTTTCCATCCTTAGCCGCGGATCCGTGTGCCTCTCGCAGCCCAGCGAAACTCATCCTGAGTCTAGCAGCGAGGGCTTTCTATACCAGACCTAGCTCTCTCCACCTGCTCCCCAGGGAATTTTCCCGACACGTCTCTTCAGACATTATTTTTCATCTCTCCCCACCCCAACTCCCAAAGCTCCCCTTTGTAAAGGAAGGAGAGAAACTGTTTGAACTTGCTGTTTTCAGGAATGCGTTTCCCTTTATGAAGGAGCTTTTTACAAAGTAGACTGCATCCCTCGGTCCACCCCTCCATTCCTCACATTTTTGCTTTTTTTTTCGCCTTTCTTTTTCGCCTTTCTTTTGATGGCTTTATTTATTTAATTATTTATTTAAAATCTCTGCCGTCCATTTTTCTGCCATACTCAGTTCTGTCTTGGCTTTGTTTCCTTTCAGGGTGGCTTTGCCAAATGTTATGAGATGACAGATTTGACGAATAACAAAGTCTACGCTGCAAAAATTATTCCTCACAGCAGAGTAGCTAAACCTCATCAAAGGGAAAAGGTGTGTATGACTGTTGAGTAAAGTATTTTCTTTGTGTGCAGGGATGGCCCTTCCCTGTTAGGAAAATGTCTTCGGCATGTGTAAGCACTAGCTTTTCAGAGGGGACGGGAGGCAATAAGCCTTATCTTGCTTTTTCTTTTAGATTGACAAAGAAATAGAGCTTCACAGAATTCTTCATCATAAGCATGTAGTGCAGTTTTACCACTACTTTGAGGACAAAGAAAACATTTATATTCTCTTGGAATACTGCAGTAGAAGGGTAAGCCTTAACTCCTATTCGAGACCATTTACTTCCCCCAAAATTAACACGGTAGTCAAATAGCATTTCATCTGGGATTTTAGCTATGGCAGTATTTATTATATGGCAACATCAACTTTCGTGGCTCATCCTGAATTTTGGTAACTTTGTTTGACAGATTCTCTTTTTTCTGTCTCCTCTTCCTAGTCAATGGCTCATATCTTGAAGGCAAGAAAGGTATTGACAGAGCCAGAAGTCCGATACTACCTCAGGCAGATTGTGTCTGGACTAAAGTACCTTCATGAACAAGAAATCTTGCACAGAGATCTCAAACTAGGTAAGCCCTTGATGTTAAATGCTGAGTTTTGTGTTAGAGAGAGATGTTCTTTTCTTCTCTCTCTCCCTTTTTACGTACTAATATTCTTAATTGGGATCTAACTTATGCAGTCTTGCTTTTGACTGGGTGACTTTAATATACCAACTGGCTGCCTGCCTCCAAGTGAATGTGTATATACTTGGTTAGAACACCTTTGCAAAGGGATTCACATTTTGTTTTGTTTACTATCTAGGGAATTTTTTTATTAATGAAGCCATGGAACTAAAAGTTGGGGACTTCGGTTTGGCAGCCAGGCTGGAACCCTTGGAACACAGAAGGAGGTAAGAATCAGAAAGATGCATCCTACTAGGGTTTTGTGGAGACCAGATACCTTTATTATTTTGCAGTTAATGTTTTGGAGGTCAGTTGATACTAAAAATCTATAAACCACAGCAATGTTAATTTAAAGAAACACTTATTAAGTACTTACCGTGGACTGGAAAGAACACCTTATGCCTCTAAGTTGATTATTAAAGCAGTCAAATAAGTCTTTATCTGAAATACACAAAAATACCACAATGTCCCTGGTCTCAGTTGGGTAAAAACTCTTTATCGTGTGAGCTAAAATATTGTACATGCATTAAAAAAAATTATAAGTCACTTGGTCAAATGTCAATTGTTCAAATGCCAAAAGTCAAATGTTTTCAAACAGAAATTCAATATAGTACTTTTAAGGTTTTATTTCCCATCAAGTCACATCAAGAGAATTAAGTTTAAACAGTGGAATTGTTCTAAGGAGCTCTTGATATTTTGTCTTTCCAGAACAATATGTGGTACCCCAAATTATCTCTCTCCTGAAGTTCTCAATAAACAAGGACATGGCTGTGAATCAGACATTTGGGCTTTAGGCTGTGTAATGTAAGTAAATGCACCACAATGATTAAAACACAAATTTGAATTTAGATTTTAACACTCGAAAAGAATTGCTTTATGGCCATTGCTAAAGATATGTTTCTTTGCATACAGGTATACAATGTTACTAGGAAGGCCCCCGTTTGAAACTACAAATCTGAAAGAAACTTACAGATGCATAAGAGAAGCAAGGTATACAATGCCATCTTCATTGCTGGCTCCTGCCAAGCACTTAATAGCTAGCATGTTGTCCAAAAACCCAGAGGATCGTCCCAGTTTGGATGACATCATTCGACATGACTTCTTTTTGCAGGTTGGTGTGCCGTCTTACGTCTGTTTATTACATGCTATTGATCCCAATTATCTGGCAGGTTACTGAAGACCTTTTCTTATATTCCACAGGGCTTCACTCCAGACAGACTTTCTTCTAGCTGTTGTCATACAGTTCCAGATTTCCATTTATCAAGCCCAGCTAAGAATTTCTTCAAGAAAGCAGCTGCTGCTCTCTTTGGTGGCAAAAAAGACAAAGCAAGATATATTGACACACATAGTAAGTTATGAGACTTTTCCTCCTTTTCTGTACCTAATATTATATTGAAATTTGGTAAAAAAAAATTTATATTAGTATAATTTATCCAGTATTTTTGCATACTGTTGAACTTCGACATTTATAGCATAATAAACCCACACCTTGAATTTGTGATTGATAATATACAGCAAAGTGTGCTTCTTGGGTAGTTTCAATTGGATAAAATGCTATTTTTTGCCTTGGATGCTCATAAGCTGGTTAATAATGTAAAAAGGAGGAAATGTGGCTAGCTTTGTTCCTACCTTGTCGAGACAGACTAATACTTATAACTCTTTTCCTTGATTTACAGATAGAGTGTCTAAAGAAGATGAAGAAATTTACAAGCTTAGGCATGATTTGAAAAAGACTTCAATAACTCAGCAACCCAGCAAACACAGGACAGATGAGGTATGTTGGGAAAGAATAAAACAGATATAAACACTTTATATCATTTCTGTTCTTTGTTGATTAGCACTTGGGATGGTGATTATCATGCTTCAAGCGTGTTGTATTTACTTAAAGCTTTTTTTCGAACACTTTGAAAGGAAAAATAATGCCTTGTAGTTTTAAAATGCCTGCAGTTGAGTTACTGCAGTATCTTTTGTCTAGCTTGTATCCACTGCTTTTTGATAAGCTTTCCCAGCAATTGCTCCAATCTCATCATAACCTGGAATTGTCAACCTTAAATGAATTTAGATGTTTGACTCATTGCATGACTCTTCTCTCTTCTTAGGAGCTCCAGCCACCTACCACTACCGTTGCCAGATCTGGAACACCCGCTGTAGAAAACAAACAGCAGATTGGAGATGCTATTCGAATGATAGTCAGAGGGACTCTCGGCAGCTGCAGCAGTAGCAGCGAATGTAAGTGGTTGTCAATCACATTTTAAATAATGAAACTATAAATGCCAGTGCTAAATACAAAGTAATTGAAGTAAATTTATTTTGAAGCTTAATTTGACAAGAAGAAGCAAGACTAGAGGAATTTGGAAAAGATGAGGAATAATCCTGAGTTCTATGTCTTTAGAATTAGTGGAGGGAATCTTGGCATCTGCCAAAACCTGAAGTTTTCTTGCTAAATATTTTATAACTTACATTTCTCTTTGACTTTTCAGGCCTTGAAGACAGTACCATGGGAAGTGTTGCAGACACAGTAGCAAGAGTTCTTCGGGGATGTCTAGAAAACATGCCAGAAGCTGACTCCATTCCCAAAGAGCAGCTGAGCACATCATTTCAGTGGGTCACCAAATGGGTCGATTACTCTAACAAATACGGCTTTGGGTACCAGCTCTCAGACCACACCGTCGGTGTCCTTTTCAACAACGGTGCTCACATGAGCCTCCTTCCAGATAAAAAGTAAATGTATCCAATTAATGACATCCTGTCAATTTTCTAGTCTTATGCTAAAGAAATCTAAAAACAGTGACTAACTGCTTCTATTTTTTTTTCCCTCTTTCCCTGTCATTCCTGTTTTTTAGAACAGTTCACTATTACGCAGAGCTTGGCCAATGCTCTGTTTTCCCAGCAACAGATGCCCCTGAGCAATTTATTAGTCAAGTGACGGTGCTGAAATACTTTTCTCATTACATGGAGGAGAACCTCATGGATGTAAGTACTATGGCTGTAGAGTGGCAACAT
This sequence comes from Propithecus coquereli, assembly GCF_000956105.1. Classification (NCBI taxonomy): domain Eukaryota; kingdom Metazoa; phylum Chordata; class Mammalia; order Primates; family Indriidae; genus Propithecus; species Propithecus coquereli. The sequence goes on from NW_012149897.1 coordinate 1,272,432, forward strand.
ATTTAAAAAGTGTAGCCCACAAACCAGTAGCATCTGCATAATTCTAAAGCTTGTTAGGAATGCAGATTCTCATGTCCTACCCTACAGCTACTGAATCAGAATCTCTGGGAGGTGGAGCCAGGAATCCCCATGCCATTTTGATGCTTACTTATGTTTGAGAGGCCTTTGCTTTGAAGAATAGAGTGCACATTGCAAAATCTTTATAGGCACTAACTCACTCTGCTGATCTCTTCCAGGGTGGAGATCTACCTAGTGTTACTGATATTCGAAGACCTCGGCTCTACCTCCTTCAGTGGCTGAAATCTGATAAGGCCCTAATGATGCTCTTTAATGATGGCACCTTTCAGGTAAATGAACCCTTCAGAAAAGTACATGTTTAGGTCCTAAATTATTTTTACTTAGCCCAGTTTAGTCATTAAACTTTTTTTATTCTTGAATATTTAGAGAGATCTAATATCTATGTTTATTTTTTAAGGTGAATTTCTACCACGATCATACAAAAATAATCATCTGTAGCCAAAATGAAGAATACCTTCTCACTTACATCAATGAGGATAGGATATCTACAACTTTCAGACTGACGACTCTGCTGATGTCTGGCTGTTCATTAGAGTTAAAAAATCGAATGGAATATGCCCTGAACATGCTCTTACAGAGATGTAACTAAAAGACTTTTTGAATGGACCCTATGGGACTCCTCTTTTCCACTGTGAGATCTACAGGGAAGCCGGTAGAATGATCTAGAGCATGTTGAAGAAGATGGACAGGTGGTGGTACGAAAACAATTCCTCTGTGGCCTGCTGGACTGGATGAGACCAGACCAGGCTGAGGCATACGTTCTTGACTTCAGACAATCCGAGAGTTAACCAGAAAGCAGTTTTCCTTGAGATACTTGTTTTAAAAGGCTTTTCGGACAATATTGCAGAAAGGTGCATTGACTCTTAACTTCTCTCTGTTGAGAGCATTTCAGCCAGAGGACTTGGAACTGTGAATATACTTCCTGAAGGGGAGGGAGAAGGGAGGAAGCTCCCATGTTGTTTAAAGGCTGTAATTGGAGCAGCTTTTGGCTGCTTAACTGTGAACTATGGCCATATATAATTTTTTTTCGTTAATTTTTGAAGACACTTGTGGCTGGAAAAGTGCATTCCTTGTTAATAAACTTTTTTTTTATTTATTACAGCCCAAAGAGCAGTATTTATTATGAAATTTTTTTTTATGTTGACCATTTTAAACTGTTGGCAATAAAGAGTATGAAAAAGCAGAAACGGTGGTTGTCTCCTGTCTTTAGTACCTTGCATTACCACATCATGACATTCTTTGATAATGGATTCTTGGCACTGTTTGGCATGACATTGAGTATAGAAGCACACTAGAAAGTTAGATCTTTAATTTTTCTAATCATAGTTTCTAGGAAGTCAGCCTTTAGTACCAGAAGTCCAATCATAAACTTTCTGGGCAAATCTAGCTTAAGAAGACCACTCTTGTCACAACCAAAATATAGGCATCGTACAAAATCCAAAACCAATTTCTCTGTGGAGTATTCCCTCAAAATTTATTTAGCTTGCAGCTGAAAGCCAGAGTAATCCTGTGTAAACAGACCTCTGTTACTAAGTGTCAATAGGTACAGGAAGTTTATCTTAATATGGGCAAAACTCTGAATTAGAATATGTGCACCACCTAAATGCATTACTCAGCTCCAACCTGCCTAAACACTTCCAGTGCCTCTGGCAGTACTGGCACATAATTCCAGTAGTGGGAAATACTTTGTAAGTAAGTCATTTTATTTTCCTTCTGATGCATGGTGGTTTAGGAGTGGTATGGAAACCAAGCTATGGTTTGGGGCCCATCTTTTAAGCTATTAATACTAAATTACCCCAGAGTCAAATCTGAAGTTTTCTGGTGCAGTTCTACTCTTGACAGGTGTAAAGAAAAGCTGCCTATCCTGTTATTCTGAACTTACAGTGATCTGTATAAGATGTAAATAAATTTGTTTTGGTTATAATCCCACTATAAGGAAAGTACTGTCCTGTGAAAAATGCTTGGATTTATTAAGGCTGTGTTTACATTGTGATCCCGTACAGTGTAGTGTAGAGACTACATTTTTCTAAAATTTTTACGAACTTTACCTGGCATATTAATAAAAGTCAAATCTGGGGAAAGTGTTATGGGTATTTCACAAGTTTCAGATTAACTCTTGCTGGCTGGAATTCTCTGGTCATGTATACAAATTCAGTCTTTGTTAAATGGCTAATAGTAATAACTGAATAATTGGCAGCTGGGGGTGCAAAAGTAGAATCTAATTTTATTTTTATAAGCAGAGAACAATAGAGTTTGCAAATAGTGAAAAATTTCCTTCATTCCTTCACTGTGGAGTTTCACAGTGTAAGATTGTAGATTACTCCATGGTTTCATAATATATACACACTTATCCATTCTTGTATGTACTAAGTATCTGCCGTGTGCCAGATCCAGGGCCTGGAATTGGAGATGTAGAATAAAGCCAAGCCTCTCCTTTCCCTCAAGGAAGTGACAGCGGAGTGGAGGAGACAGTGCATTTACTTATTAGTCTGATAAGTGCAGTGATTTTATGATAAAGGTATGTACTGGGTGTTGTGGGAACCGACAGCAGGAATGGTGAGGAAGAAGCCCCAGGCATGGGGTGGACTCAGAAGAGATTCCGGAGGAAGAAATTCTTTTTATTGGGTTTTGAAAAATAAGTGGGGGTTAAATGGAAGTATGAGCTGGGGAAGAGTTATAAGCAGTGGAAATAGCATGTATTGAAGCCTGAGGATGAAAGAGTTCACAGCAGAAGTGGGTGTGCTAGTCTGCAGGACTGTAGGTAAAGGCTGGAAGAGACGAAAGAGATGCTTCCCAAAGCGTTTAGGTTGTATCTTGAAGGCTCTGTAGAGCTACTGAAAAATTTCGAGGAGGAGAGTGACATAGCATTTAAGATTGATAACATTCATTCTGGGACTACAGGTGAGAGATCAGGGGAGCAAGATGGAGAGAGTTCACACAGTAAAGAAATTCATGCCATGGTTCAGGTGAGAAAGGACCTGAGACTTGATGGAAAGGAGCAAAGGAAGAGTTAGGCAGCATCTCCTTTGGCCCATCTGGTTCATTCAGTGTTCCCAGCCCTGGGCACCAGATCTGGCATGGGGCAAATATTGACTGAATGAATAAATAAGGGTATATTTGGCAGGGACTTAGAAAGTTGATTTTAACAGAATTTGGGGCCTGTTTCAATGTGGAGCCTGAGAAAGAGGGTTTGGTGCAGCATGATTAGCTGGAGCAATGATTTTGGGGGGAAAAGTATGTACTGGTGGGGCCACTGACGGTAATAATTAGGAATATAGAAGGAGGAGCCTGATAGGGAAATATACTGAGTTTAGGATACCCAAATAGATCCAGAAAGCAGTTGGATATACATGTGTACATCTCAAGACAGAGCAAGATTTGGGAGTAACCAGGGTTTGGATAACATTGTGGGAGTAGATGAGAGCACATAAAGATGGGATTTCTGTCATTTTTTCTAGTCAAAAGCATTTTTTTTGGTGTACGGGACATCTTTATAAAACAACAGTGTTGATAAATGTTTGCCACGGGGGAAACAAAGGGATCCTAAATTTAAAAAAAGTAATGACTCCAAAATAACAGATGTGTTTAATGAACACCTTCGATTCCCCAACATGTTTCTACATTAGCCCTCACAAATCATAACAGGGTATAGGCTGAGAAAAAAAGGGCAATCTTTAAAAGATGGACTAGCTATCTTCAGCTAAGCTTGGAGTGGCCATGGCAGTAACCTGGATCTCAGGTTACTTGATATTTATGACTTTTATATCTTAGTTTCTTCAACCCTTCAAGAACTATTTCTGCATGTAACACTTTTTTTTTTAATTTCAGCATATTATGGGGGTACAGACGTTTAGGTTACGTATGTTGCCCTTGCCCCCCCTCCCCCCCCAAGTCTGAGTTTCAAGTGTGTCCATCCCTCTGATGGTGCGCATTGCACTCTTTGTGTTGCATGTAACATTTTGTCTACAAGGGAGAAAGCATACTACAACAGAAAAGCTTTGGAATCAGTCCTGAGTTCAAATTCCTGTCCAGCCATGTGTTAACAACGCAATCTTTAGCAAATACCTCGACTCTCTAGGCCTCAGTCTCAGACTTTCAGAGAGAAGGAAGGTAGTGGAGATCACCGATGGTTATACAGGGAAGGAATGCAGCGGATGTCACTGGTTATAGAGCTGGATGGTGAGGCAACTCAGAGATTTGCAGCTGTAGAAAGCCACTCCCAATGGCTAGAGAGACTGAGAGAAAAAATGGTGTTACCAGAATCCAGAACTGGGGTCTTCTGGCAGAAGCTAGAATCATGGTGGTCACTGCTTACCGGGATTTTGAGATGATAGAGCAAATGCTTGAGATGGCCCTGTACCTACCTGGGTGAGAAAGAAAGGGGACAAAATATTCTGGATTCTTCCTTCCTTTGTCCTTCAGTCTTCCACTGACCAAATGAGCTAGAAGCTAATAGAAAGGAACCTGAGAAATGTAGTTTTAAGGGTTATTCTTATGTTGTGGAACAAAGCAGGAGAAGGAGAGAGAATGTTTCTGACCTTTAATAGGCAAATGGCTCACCTTATTTTCTTAATTTTTTTTCTTCTGTTAATTTTGTACCAATTTCTTTTTTCTTTTTCTTTTTTTTTTTTTTTTTTTTTTTTTGAGACAGGGTCTCTGTCACCTTGGGTAGAGTGCGGTGGTGTCATTAGAGTTCACTGCAACCTCAAATTTCTGGGCTCAAGCGATCCTCCTGCCTCAGCCTCCTGAGTAGCTGTGACTACAGGTGCACACTAGGACGCTCAGCTAATTTTTCTATTTTTTGTAGAGATGGGGTCTTGCTTTTGCTCAGGCTGGTCTTGAACTCCTGAGCTCAAGCAGTCCTCCCGCTTCGGCCTTCAATAGTGCTAGGGTTTGTGAGCCACTGCACCGGCCTAATTTTGTACCATTTCTATCTTCTCTTTCTCTTAAATCTCAAAGTGATGTGATTGCTAAGAGCTATAGTTTTCTGGGCAGCAGGATGACAGGAATTGGAAAGTTGGAGAAGGAACAAAGTAGGTTGGAGGAGCATTAAGACTAGAGTAATTCTCACTTTAGGTCTCTGTGATTTGTAGCATTCTCAGACCTTCTCTAAATTATAGAGATTTTAATCTAATGAAAATAGATGTGACTAAAAATGAATAGATGCATTTTCACAAAGTACACAGAAAAATCAATGTTGGTATTTTATGCCAATTCCACACATGAGAGAGTCAGTACATTTATAAAGCTTGTAATAAACTTTTCTATAAACAGAAACCTGTAGATTCTACTTTATTTTTCCTTGACTTGGAAAAGATTCTAGCCGATAAATGCTTAGATTCAAGCTTTGTTCTAGCACTTCTTTATTATGCCTTATTAACTTTTGTAATGGAAAGCATCTCTTTGAATTGCCACAATTTAATTATATTAGTGAACTCAAATTAAAAAATTAAACTTCCATATGCAGTGTTAGAATATAATATCATGGTTCATCAATATTTGGAATTCAATTGAATAAAATATATGAATTTTGCCTCTGGGATTAGCCTTATAATACCTTTATATATATAACAAAATTGACTTTAATGACTGAGGTACAATAACTTCACATCCAAGTTGACATAAAGTTACTGATCTATTTCTGTTATGAAACACTGCATGATTAGATATTTTAATCCAACCATGCAAGTTAGAATAAATTCTCTCTTTTAGGCCTGTAGAAAATTAGTATTGTGAGAAATCAGGCAACAGGCCTAAAAGAAATAAACAATGGCTTTCTTTTGTACTCCTTTGAAATCAGTGTCAGCAAAATGACCTTAAAAGTTGTGATCACATAGTCAGATATGTCAAAAGAGTTTTATTGAGATATCAATTTATTATATGATATGTGTGATCCTACCAAACAGAAAAAAGAAAGTGAAAAATGTAGGATTATGTGAATTTCAAAGAACTTTGGAACTATATGGAAGATGCTTAAATATTTCAAGAGCTAAAGAAATGCAAAATCCAAACATCTGTAAAGGATTGTAGACAGAGAATTAGATAATGATATAACTAGTGGTGTACTGGTAAATGTTTTACAACCAGCTCTTCTGGAGGGGCCAAGAACACTGATTTGTTATGTTTGCTGATTTCTGTGATGTAAATTCCTTTACCATGACTGATTTCAACCTACCAGACTCATGTCATTGAACAAAGAGTCAGAAAGTCATGCACAGCAATACACCATTATAAAGTATTTCCACCTTACATATACAACAGACATAAACAACCTCAAGGAATTAATAATAACAAAATGTAGCGAAACAATTAGTGATGAGTTTTGAGCATTTATTGCCTTTGTTTTTAATATAATTTATTTAATTGTAAGTTTATGTAATTTGTATAATGGCTGTGTTTAACAACGGGCTTGCACAATTCTTGAAATTTTAACAATGAGTTCTCACAAACCTGTATACACGGCTCTAGCATAGCAATAGTAATGACTCAAACCCGAAGATGTGGACTAAAATATCACCCCTATATTCTGAATAATTAACAGGGCTTGATATATTCTTTTGACATCTCAGACAGTACTGCAATAAGTATCTTGGTCTATAGCTCTGGTTATATATAAAATCTCAGCCAACCTATGTTACAAACAAATTGTTTAGATGACATAATAGTTTCTTTACCAGTGAAGTACCTTTTAATCTCAAGAAGATTTAGCATTAAGCACATAAGTATTTAAGATAACCAAAATCATGGAATTAATAACTTTTGTTAAAGAATCTCTACATATTAGCCCCAACATTGGAGCTACATGTTAATACTTCATACACAGTAATGCATTTGTATTATAATCCAAATTAAAAAGTGAAATTTAAGTAGCTGATACAGTTTTAGAATCTTAAGCTGAAATCTTATGACATTTATATTGTTCCATTCAAGGATGAAAGTTGGCATTTCCCACAATTAGGGCCCAAATGTCATTAGGAAGAACTAAAACACCCAGGAGAGGGCACAACTGAAAA
>NW_012149897.1:1279597-1293308 GCF_000956105.1 Propithecus coquereli
TGTTGAAATATAAAAATAGAATGTGAATTTTTAATGCTAAAATTAAAAGTGCAAAGAAGAACTAGGGGTTTAAAGATCCTCAATGTTAGTTTTTTTTAAAACCAAATGTACTTCTGCCAATAAATCTCATTGGCAAACTGTTTTCCTGGGAATTTGTGTTTGGAGATGAATTTCAATATAATATTCTGATACAGTCATGTAATTTTATTCCAGTAATATGCTTTTGAGAACATGAAGTGAGTAGAAATGAAAGGGAAAGGCGGAATCCAAATAAAGAATTAGGCAAACATTTAGAGCCGAGATTGGATATTGCCAGAGAATAGACATCTGGTTGGAGTACAAAAAGTTTTAGAGAGGATTTTAAAACATTTTCAAGTAATTGTCATCAGTTAGTCACTGGGCATTTTCAGAAAAAAATTAAAATTTCCAACTTCTTTTGAAAAACTTCATGATCAGGCAATATTGAATTTGCGTTTCTACATATCGACAACCAGCTGTAGCTGATAAGCACCTGTCCTCAGAGAAGGGGCAAGGCCTTTCCACAGGCTTCCCTTGACTCCCCCACTCAGATGGTTCCTCTAGCCATTTGAATGTGAACCCTTTTCACAGAGTCAGGTGAAGCTTCCAGGGGACCTGTCTGTTTTCAAATTCTGTTTACGAAAGCTGATTTTATTTCCACAAAGTGTATTTTGGATGATTTGAGGGAAGGTGTAGGCTTCATTAAAAGCTCCTTTCTGGGCATTTTAAGTGTTATTGGTTTAAGTGGTGTTAAAGTCGGTAGTGCTGAAAAGAAGTGAAAGAATAAGTCTGACAAATGAAGACCTACCAAAGTCTTCATGAATTCCACCCATACATGGGTGCTTTTTTTCCTCCATGAATTCTCATCCAATCAACATAAGGTTATTAAATTCATCTCATAGCATTCACTTAAATTCATGATGAAATTTAGGATAAAGATGAATTTGGAAGTTTAGTAGATTAGAAACAAGAGATCGTTTCTCGCTTAATTATACTGATGGTTCAAATAGAAACCCCATTAGCAATTGCCATAATCTTTAGGCTTGTTGATAGACTCACTTAACTGATCTGAAATATCTGGATCAGATGTGTGGGCTGGTGTGGCTAATCTCTTCATTCCTTTGACTATATTGACAGAAACAATCATTAGAGGAGAAACAACATATATGGATGAAGGGGCAGCTGTGTAGCAGCAAGTTGCACCTGCCACATGTGGACTTGACCTCATGAATTCTTTAATGTGACGAATGTTCATGTTTCTATTCACTGTCCTGTAGGTATGCCTGACAGTTCTGCTGCAGAGAGATTAAGGATTCAACTCCAAAGAATATTCTCAATGTAGATTAGTCATAGGGAAGGGCAAATGACTGAAATAGGCCCAAAAGAAAGCACCAGGATTTTTTGTTTATTAAAATAATATACTTTGAGTTGAAGCAACTAAATCTTCCTCCAAATACACCTCTTCTACTTAAACTATTAAAGAAAAAAGAAATCTTTTGAGTTTTGTAGAATTTGATATATTTTTTTCAGGTTTTTCCTTCCCCAGGAGTACACACACACACCCCACACACATATTCATATTTTAAGTCAATCATCTTATAATTGCTCAAGTTAAAACCATGTAATCAATAGCAAAAAAGACTTTGATACAGTAATTCAAACACTGAATTAAAAACATATTTGGAAATGGACTTTTATAAATGCATTCAGGAATAGCAATGAAAACCAAATTGTTTGATCTGAATAGAATTACATAAATTAATACTCTTAGAAGTCCTAATGTGTGAAGAAATATGGTTAAAGTCAAAGAAAATATGAAAATGATTTTTTTTTGTTTAAGATACAAAATTTATGGCAAAAATTCAATTCCTCAAATAAGAAACATGTGGTCAAGACAAAAACAAATTAAGCAAATTATGAAAATATACAATACAGCAGAAAAATCTTGGAATTTTAATCAGATATATCAAGCTTGAAGTACCCGAGCCAGTTGCTTGCTGAGTAATCACTAACAAGACACTATTTGATTCTTATTTTTCTTTTCTGTAAAATAAGGATAATAATAAAAATTATATTAGACACCATTAAATTGAACAATATGATATTGACAGTACTTGTCCATTTTTGACCTGCAGCAAAACTCATTTCTTATCTTAAAAAATAACAAAGAGGACAAATGACAATGTAAGCTTTCTTCCCTCTCTAATTACTTTAATATTATGTCTTATATTAACATTTCTCTGTGTATATTACTGCTTTGTTTTATATCATCAGTAGTTATTGATATTCATATCATATTATGCTGTTGTCATTGAGTAAGGAATCTATCTCATACTTAACAATTAAATTTTTATTAGAGATTTTCAATTATTAATTGCTTTATTCATTATGCTCCTGGAAAACCAAGTTAAGGAATGTCCCAACGTGAGAGCGATTTATTCTCTTATGACTAAGAAAACCAAAGGTAAGTCACATAAACATTTCATGCATTTTGAGCCCTTTTTTGTTGCCTTCTCTTGTTATAGTCCCTTCTTAGCTATCTTCAAAAAACATTCCTCAACTGTGTGCTAAGGAATACCAAATTTATTTGATATCGTAGCATTTTCCATCAAAATGTATTTACTGGAAAATTCTTTTGAGATATGCTGAATTCAATAAAATAAAACAAATGTCTTTAAGTCAAGACCCCTCGGAAACTTTAATGTCTTTTATCCGCATTGTGAATCTCCAAGAAAGGGATAGAGTGCGAAGTTTTGTCCAAACTTACTTGTGCTGATACATTATTTTTCTTAGAATAACTTTTAAGATCACAAAGAATGTTTCTTGGATCATAGTTTGTCAACATATGTAGCACTTGTCCTTTATATGCAAAATTTAGCTTTAAAAGACCTTGAACTTGTCAGATAGGTTGGGGTGCAAGCCTAGATCTTTCTGGCAGTAGGACAATTGCAAAGCTGGGTGGAATCAACCCAAATGCCCATCAACGTATGAGTGGATTAACTAAATGTGTTATATGTATAGCATGGAATACTACTCAGCCATGAAGAAGTATGACTTAACGCCTTTTGCAACAATTTAGATGGAACTGGAGACCATTATCCTAAGTAAAGTATCTAAAGAATGGAAAAACTAACACTACATGTATTCACTATTAAATTGGAACTAACTGATGAACACACATGTGCACAGAGGGAAGTAAAACCCAATGGAAGTCAAGCAGGGGGGAGGAGGGGAGTAGGGGATGGGTGAAAACCTACCCAACAGGTACAATGAACACTATCTGGGTGACGGGCACAATTTTAAAACCCTAACTCAAATATTGCAGAAGTGATCCATGTAACCAAAAACATTTGTACCCCCATAATACTTTGAAAATAAAAAAAAATTCCTTTTTATTTCAACTTGGAGGCATATGGTTGGTTGTATTAAACAGCAATATTATCTCATCCTGGCTTTGAGAGGAAGAACTGAACTAGAAATACAAACTCCTCGTTTCAAATAAAAGTGATTTCCTCAATTTAGGTAAACACAACTGGAAAAATAATTTGAGAGGAAAAATGAATGAATTTGAATTGTGGTCTGGGAATAATAGATCTCATTGATTTTAAGATACCTAAAATATGCTGTGGAGTGGCAGTGAAACTCTTATGGAGATAAGAGTCTAAATATAGCCACACTAGCTTCTTTGGTCAATATTAGCTGAAATGCCAATGCTAACTAAACATAACAAGATGTCATAGTTATTTATCCAGGAAAGGAAGTTATAAAATAATGCTCTTCTGAGTTCCTAGATACATCAAAAGAATTTCACCTTGAACCTAGTAACATCTACAAATATATTTAAAATTGCAATTCAATTGACGTATTTTATGGGCTTAGCTAATAATTAAAAGTAAGAATGTGTTTTATTTCAGGCATATAACAAATTTAATATAACATATAACAGCTGGTTTGCTTTTGTAGAGTAGATAATACAGTGTAATGTACTATATAGCAATTTAAAATTTTCATTCAGACTTCCCAGATTACAATGCTTCTGTATCATTTCAAAGTCAATCTTGATAGTCGATAGCACTTTTATGGAAAACATTTTGTTGGTTCAGGTGCTTTAGACAATCCAATCCAGTGTGAAAGTTTGCATTTCTTATCTTAAAATGTCCTCTCAAGCATTAGCATACCACATCCAATTCGTAAGCCATAGCCGCCTCCATGGCTTAATGGTTTTATCCCTAGTAACGCTGGCTTGTTGAAGTAGAGTCATTCATTAGAAAGGCCTCAGCTGTCTGGCTGCTGCACCTCAGGCTCTCTTTGGAGAGATTGCACATCCTGTAGTTCCCCTGAGTAGAAGGCCTGCCAACCTGACTAATGAAGACAGTCGCCAGGCCCAGCAGTACTGTTGTGCCATTGATGGATTAGGTAGCAATGTGGCACTTTTAGTGTCAAAGCAAAGCCTGCTTCATCATTTTGCACTCTGTTCGGAGCCAGCCAGTGTCTAAAGAACATGTTGTTACCTATGTAGAGCAAGATAGGCAATGTTTATGTCCATAGCTGGTACAAAACTAGTAAGATGAAATCTTGGGTGGAGGATACATAGTAAGGGGATTGCAGCCATCAGCAGTGGGCTGTAAAATGGCACAATCTATACAATCAGAAAGTCCATTTACTGCCTTGGCACTTAAAGGGAAAAAGAAAAAAAATAATAATAATAACACAAATTGTGGTTAGTTTAGTGTGGCAGAAATCTTTGGTGAAACCTTAATTTCAGTTAAAAATCACATTTAAATGTATTCAGTATAAATCTCACATTTCTATTTCTAAAGCAACCCTTTCACAACACTTTAAAAGCACCAGTTCCTTCATTTAGTGATGGTAGTGGGTGGCAAGTATTATCCTCTCCATTTTAAAGAAAGAAATTGATCATCACAGAAGTGAACAATTTATTCATCATTGCAGAGTCAGTGATAAATAGAACCTGAAGACAAAGAGTGCAAATAAAATAGTTCATCTTTTTGTTCGCTTCATCTGAAAATTTAAAGAGGCCATACTTCCACTGCATTCTTTGGGATAAACATAGCTTAAAAAATGAATCTCCACAGCAGCGTGGGTGTTAGCTTTTTTCAGAATTGTGGCCACAGCTAGAGGGGCAGCCTAAGGCTGTGGTAAGGGAAGTTGCTGGCAGTCCCCAGAGCTGGTTTTGCCACTCATGAGCTGTTTGACCTAAAACAAGACCTTTCCTGAGTCTGGGTCCTTAACTGCAAATCAGGATAAAACCACACTAACTCTATGTTGGGGGTATTGTGAGCATCACACTGGATAACAGGCTTGAAATATTTTTGTAGAATGCAAAGTGTTTTACCAAAATGAGATACAGTTAATAATTATTGCTATGGGTGTCATAGCAAAGCTGAGGTAGGCAGAAGCTTCTTCTATTGAGGGACCTGGGGAGGATAATGTGAGGATAGCCATATGGACATATGAGGAACCCAAAGTTCATGCTCCTGTTAGGGTCAAAGAAAGGCTGGGCCAAGAGGGGCTGGAACACACTTCATTGGCCAGGTCTCATTCAAGGGAAGGACAGGGGCAGATTGTGTGGATCTAGGGTAAATCCCAGAGCCTGACTTCCACACCTGGGGAGAGTCCTAACCTTGGCATTATTCCTGGGAACTCAGAAGGCTCTCTTTTGGGTTCCTTTGTCTCAGCTGCCCATCATGACCAACATGACAATTCTGGTACTGCTGACACTGAACAAAGAAAACTGTCTGTCCCTCTTCCAAGGGACAGAAAACCACGCACGCACATGCATGTATGTGTGTGTGCATGTGTGCATTTGTGTATACTATGACTATTCTCCTTAATATATCTTGTCACAATCATCTTACAACTATGGCCTTGAAGATAAAATCCTTCAGACTATGCCTATACTTTCTTCCCTCTATTAGGAATCTCTGGAATGGTCATAGCCATCAGAAGCAATGAGAAAGTTTTCTCCTCTATAGGCCTAAAGATGTCAGAAGCATAACACTTAAAAAAAGCAAAACAGAAAACAAATGATAAGGTCCGAGTAACAGCCCCTGTCTAGCCCCTTCCTGGCACATACGTAGCTGCTATTGTGTTGACCTGTTTTCTTTGGATTGCTTCCTAAACTATGTATTAACTTTAATGTAATTACAATGTCAGTTGACTTCTTGGGCCAAAGACAATTACATGCTGTATTAAGGAGATAAACTCAGGCCTTGCTAATCAAAGTATGACATACTACTGATAATGCACCGTGAACCCACACATAATGAAAAACTGAAAAACAAAGACATCAAAAGCAGAGTGAGAAATGTTTAAAACACTACTTATCAGACAGTGTACAAAGGACAATGTTGAGGAGATATATATATCAAATACACACACACATATATACACACACACAAAAATTGTTTATGGCAACCTTGTGTGGAGCAAATCTATTGTTGCCATTTTTCCAACAGCATGTGCTCACTTTGTGTCTCTGTGTCACATTTTGGTAATTCTTGCAATATTTCAACATTTATTATTAGTAGTATTTGGTTACTAAATATGAAATGTCCAATTTCCTTAAGTACTAAGTTTGATAGTTGATATCTCTGACATTTCACTTTGATAATTCTTGTTTTATTGTGAAAGTACATCCTCATTCTTTCAAGAGCACATTTTGGCTTGTGATTATCTTTCAAATTTTATTTAGAGCAATATTTGTGAAACCATGGATAAGTCAAAAATTCATGCTATATTTGAATATGATTTCCCTCGTGGAACCAATGCTGTGCAGACAGCTTGAAATATCAACAAGGTGTTTGGGAAGGATCTGGCTAATGAACGCACAGCACATCGATGGTTTGAGAAGTTCCATTCTGGTGATTTAATATTGAAAATAAGCCACATGAGCAACCTGAGACCAAGGTGGAAAATGATTAGCTGAAAGCTGCAGTGGAAGCAAATCCATCTCATTAGTAGCAATTAGCAGAATTAGCAGCAAGGTTTGACATTACTATTCGAACAATATTGGACCATTTGAAACAAATCAATACAAATGGTCCAATATTGTTGGAATAGTAATGTTAAACTGTGGTGTTTATTTTTCCATTCTTATGATACTTCACTTAGAAGAATAGTCTCCAGTTCTATTCAGGTTAATACGAGGTATTAGCTCACCATTTTTTATGGCTGAGTAGTACTCCATGGTATACACATACCACATTTTATTAATCCACTCATGTATTGATGGGCACTTGGGTTGTTTCCACAGCTTTGCAATTGTGAATTGTGCTACTATAAACATTCGAGTGCAGGTGTCTTTTTTACAAAATGTCCTTTTTCCCTTTGGGTAAATTCCCAGTAGTGGGATCGCTGGATCAAATGATATTTCTACTTTTAGTTCTTTGAGGTATCTCCATACTACTTTACCATTAAATTGGGACTAATCAAACAACACTTATGTGCACAGATGAAAATAAAACTCATTAGAAATCAAGCAGATGGGAGAGAGAGGAGGAGATGAGTAAATTCACACCTAACAGGTACAATGCACACTATCTAGGGGATGGGCACACTTGTAACTTTGACTCAAACTGTACAAAAGGAATTTATGTAACCAAAACATTTATGCCCGCATAATACTCTGAAATAAAATAATAATAATAAAAAAACAAATAGGCAAGTTCAAGAAGCTGGATAGATGGATCCCATAAGAATTAAATGAGCATCAGAAGAGAAATTGTCTCAAAGTTTTCCTTTCTTTGCTGTCATGACATAAAGGCCAACAATTTCTACACCATATTATTATGTGTGATGAAAAATGGATTTTTGATAATCACAAATGTTTGGCACAATGGTTGGATAAAAATGACATGCCAAAACACCATCCAAAACTGAATATTCATCAAAAAAAGCTAATGATGTCTCTTTGGTGGTCCAGCACTAATATTATTCTACTACAGCTTCATGAAACCTGGTCAATTAATGACAGTGGATGTCTACTGAAACCAATGATGAGGATACCTGTGATGAACCAGCTGAGATTGGTCTGTAGAGAAAGGCCAACCCTCTTGCAAGAAAATGCTCGACCGCATGTTGCTCAAACTACAGATGATGGACTTGGAAACTCTCTGTCATCCATCATATTCAAACAACCTTGCACCAACTGACTACCATTTCTTCCAGGCTTTGGACCACTTCTTATAAGGAACAATGTTCAATTCTTAACAAGCTGTGTAAAACACGTTTCATGATTTCATTGCTTCTTGCTCTTCAGGCTTCTTTGCTGCTGGCATAAACAAGTTACTGTTAAGATGGCAAAATTGTGTTGATAGTTTAGGTGCATACTTTGATTAATTGTAATATTTCTTGTTTGAGATATAATAAACTAAGCTTTTGACTCAAAATCAGACATTTCATATTGAATGACCTAATATATCTCTTATGGTGATCTATGATCAGTGCTCTTTGATATTACTATTGCAATTGTTTTAGGCACCATGAATCCTGCCCATGTAAGATGGCAAATTTATTTCATTAATGTTGTGTGTGTTCTGACTGTTCCACTGACCAGCCATTCCCCATTTCTTTCCCTTTCTTCAGGTCTCCCTATTTCCTTAAAAACAACAATACTGAAATTAGGCCAATTAATAACCCTACAATGGCCTCTAAGTGTTCAAGCAAAAGGAAGAGTCATAAGTTTCTCACTTTAAATCGAAAGCTAGAAATGATTAAGCTTAGCAAGGAGGGCATGTCAAAAGCTGAGACAGGCTGAAAGTTAGAACTCTTGTGCCAATCAGTTAGCTAAATTATGAATGCAAAGGAAAAGTTCTTGAAGGAAATTAAAAGTGCTACTCCAGCGAACACACAACTGATAAGGAAAAAAAACAGACTTACTGTTGATATAGAGAAAGTTTCAGTGGCCCTGATAGAAGATCAAATCAGCTACAACATTCCCTTAAGCCAAGCCTGATCCAGAGAAAGGCCTTACCTTTTGTCAATTCTATGAAGGTTGGGAAAGGTGAGTAATCTGCAGAAAAAAATGTTTAAAGCAAGCAGAGGTTGGTTCATGAGGTTTAAGGAAAGAAGCTGTCTTCAGAACATAAAAGTATAAGGAGAAGCAGCAAGTGCTGATGTAGAAGCTGCAGCAAGTCATCCAGAAGATCTAGGTAAGATAACTGATGAAGGTGCCTATACTAAACAACAGATGTTATATGTAGATGAAACAGCCTTATCTTGGAAAAAGAGGCCATCTAGGACTTTCATATGTAGAGAGAAGTCAATGCCTGGCTTCAATGCTTCAAAGGATGCTGACTCTCGGGGTTAGGGGATAATGAGGTTGGTGACTTTAAGTCAAAGCCAATGCTCATTTAACATTTTGAAAATCTGAGGGCTCTTAATAATTTTTCTAAATCTACTCTGCCTGTACTCTAGAAATAGAACAACAAAGCCAACAAAGCCAAGATGGCAGCACATCTGTTTACAGCATGGTTAAACTGAACATGTTTAGCCCACTGCTGAGATCCACTGCTCAGAAAAAAAGATTCCTTTCAAAATATTACTGCTCATTGAAAATGTACCCTGTCACCCAAGAGCTCTGATGGAGATGTACAAGGATATTAATGTTGTTTCCATGTCTGCTAACACAACATTCATTCTGTAGTTCATGGATCAAAGAGTAATTTTGACTTTCAAGTCTTATTATTTAAGAAATACATCTCATAAGGCCATGACTGCCATAGATAGTGATTCTTCTGATGGATCTGGGCCAAGTAAATCAAAAACCTGGAAAGGATTCACCATTCTAGTTGCCATTAAGAACATTCATGATTCATGGGAGGTGTTCAAAATATCTACCTTAACAGAAGTTTGGGAGAAGTTGATTCCAACCCTTATGGATGACTTTGAGGGGTTCAAGACTTCACTAAAGGAAGTCACCACAGATATGGTAGAAATAGCAAGAGAACTAGAATTAGAAGTGGAGCCTGAAGATGTGACTAAATTGCTGCAATCTCATGATAAAACTTGTAGGGATGAGGAGTTGCTTCTTAGAGATGAGCAAAGAAAGTGTTTCTTGAGATGAAATTTCTCCTGGTGAAGATGCTGTGATCATTATTGAAATGGCAACAAAGGATTTAGACTATTACATAAGCTTAGTTGATAAAGCAGCAGCAAGGTTTGAGGGGACCGACTCCAATTTTGAAAGCTGTTCTAATGTGGATAAAATGCTATCAAACAGCATCACATGCTACAGAGAAATCTTTCATGAAAGAAAGAGTCAATTGATGTGGCAAACTTCATTGTCTTATTTCATAAAATCTGCACAGCCACCCCAACCTTTGGCAACCACCGCCCTCCTCAGTCAGCAGCCATCAACCCTGAGACAAGATCCCCTACTAGCAAAAATATTACAACTTACTGAGGACTAAAATGTCAGCATTTTTTAGCAATAATATGTTTTTCTAATTAAGGTATGTACATTTTTGTGCATAATGCTATTGTACACTCAATAGACTACCATATAGCATAAACATAACTTTTATAGGCATTGAAAATCAAAAAGTTGTGTGACTACCGTTATTGCGGTGGTCTGGAACTGAACCTATAATATCTTTGCAGTAGGCAATATATATGTTGTGAAGCTATAATAGAATACCACAGATTGGGTAATTAATAAAAAACAGAAACTTATTTTTCACAATTCTGAAGCGTGGGAAATCCAATATTATATTAAGGCAGTGGCATCTGGCAAGGGCTATTCTCTGATTCTAGGGTGATGTCTTGAATGCTAAGTCCTCCACCTTCTGGAGGGGAGGAATTCTGTGTCCTTACATGACAGAAGATAAGAAGAGAGCAAACCCACTCCCACAAGCCCTTTATGTAATAGCGTTAATTCATTCATGAAAGTGGAGCCATCATGACCTAAACACCTCCCAAGAAGCCCCACCTCCCAATACTGCTGCATTAGGGATCAAGTTTCCAACAGAGGAATTTTGGGGGACATCTTCAGACTGTAGTGGGGACTAAACCCATTTTTTATGTAGTTTTTGTGTTTTCTTAGTAGCTCCAGTCTTGGGAGAGATAGGGGAAGGTAAACATGGAGTAATGTTGGGTATCTGGGCTCTCACCCCTACCTGTTACTGTATTAATAGAACCTTCAACTTTCATTGATATTCTTCTTTCCCCACTTATTCTTGGAGTCTGCAGGGAATATCTCACCGGCATTGTCATGCGGTTCCTCTACTTGCTTTAGTCACAGGCCATTTTGTTTCTTTTGATTTTCCAGCCCCTGGAAGAAATGTCCAGACTTCCACAATGTCCATCTACTCAGTATCACTGCTCCTAGGTGCCATGGTAAGCAACATCCTGCTCTTGTACTGTAACCTTCCAGATGCCAAATTGAGAGTATACATTCCAGAACCTTCTGTGGCTGAAGACATGATGCACATGGTATGTGGTATGCAGAGGGGGAGGAAAGCCCACTCACCCTATTCTGTGTGGCACTTTGTCATATAAATATCAAAGTATTGCTGTTTTGTGAGATTTTAGTGAAAATAATTATTTTAAGTTTTATTCACAGTGTCTGTGGGGTCAGGGGTGAGGGCAAGTCTGAATGATGGACATTATGTCGAACTCTGGTCGAGCACGCAGGTTCTAAGGTCAGATCATCGAGTCCAAGTCCCAGATATATCGTAACTAGTTTTGTGATTTTGAGCAAGTTCCTTGACTTCTTTTTCTGGCTCTTTATCATGTCCTGTTTAAATTAGGCATAAAATCTATGCCATGGGACAATGAACCTTCTAAGCATTCAATACGATAATCCATAACAGTGTCTGGCACAGAATTAAGATTCGAGTAAATATTAGCTATTATTTTTCTTCAACATAGTCACAGGTAGGGGAAATATTCTTAATGTGAAAAACATTGAGGTAGACTAATTTCAAATAAACATAATAAAAACTCCTTTTGTGGAAACTTTTTTGTATGCACATGATGAAAAGTATTACATATATCTTCTTCAGTTGGTGGGGGAAGTAGCCTTCAGAGTAGCCTTTGCCCCATGTGTTATTAGTAATTCATATGTTGGGCAGGAGCTATGTCTGAAATTCCATTGTAATGAACTTAATACATTGTGTAATCCTAGTCAATTCATTTAGGTCATTTCTACAAACCTGTGTACTTGTTTTTTGGTTGATTTTCCTTATTGTTTATATAGTGCCAAATGTCTTGATTAAGCAGCTATTTTTTTCCTTCATGACTAGATTAGTTGTATTGATGGAATGAAATTAATAATTTTATCACAGTGTAAACCATAGCCTTAATATTCCTATTTAAGATTTTTTTTATGTATAGTGAGAGTAATTATACAATTTCAAGGATACAATGAGAAATGACTAGTAACACTTATCAAAATATTTTGAAATGCAAAGTGCTCTATAAATAATGATGTATGTAGGTATAACATTGAGAACCCTGTTTTATCCCCTAAAATAAGCATTTCCAATAAAGTAATATTATAGGAGATAAGAAATTACCTTATGATTAAATCAGATTTGAAATATGATCCTTTTTCATGAATACCAGACGATATATGAATTGTGGTCAGAATACAAATCTAGACATTTCTATTAGCACAAAGCAAACTGGTTATTTTTTATCTCTTTACTCACATCTGTTACATCTTCTAGAGGGGAAATCTATTAAAAAAAACAAACAAACTAAATTCCAAAATTAAATTTCATCTTTTCAAATAGATACTTTGAAGTATTAAGTTCAATTTCTAAAATGTGCCTTAATAGTGAAAGATTTTGGTTAAAGAAATCCCTTGGCCTGGCACGGTGGCTCACGCCTGTAATCCTAGCACTCTGGGAGGCCGAGGCAGGTGGATTGTTTGAGCTTAGGAGTTCGAGACCAGCCTGAGCAAGAGCGAGACCCCGTCTCTACTAAAAATATAAAGAAATTAGCTGGACAACTAAAAATGTAGAGAAAATTAGCCACGGGCAAGGTGGCGCATGCCTGTAGTCCCAGTTACTCAGGAGGCTGAGGCAGGAGCATTGCTTGAGCCAGGAGTCTGAGGTTTCTGTGAGCTAGGCTGATGCCACAGCACTCTAGCCTGGGCAAGAGGGTGAGACTCTGTCTCAGAAAAAAAAAAAAAATAATAATAATAAAAAAAGAAATAAACCCTTGTGTTATGAAAATTGCCTCAGAGCATTTCAGTGTGTCAATGTTCTTTTATTCATGAGTAATGAGTGCCAAAACTTATTTCAAAGTATAATGATAAATATGGTAATATAAATTTTGTTGCTATTTACAAGCAATTGAATATCTTATGCATATGAACTAGTTCATTATCACAATGTGAATGCTGAACTGGCTGGGTTGTTACAGACCTTCTTGACCTCTTTTCCATAAACAAGAGCACATGGAATCAAGTTGTTATAAATACATGTGTACAATGTCTATTTTCTCTCCATTTCCCTCAGCTGAAACCATTGCATAGTATTTGCTAATATCAAAACTCAGCATATTTTAAATTCCTCCCAACTTTTGCTACAATTGTGGTTCTAGGATTTAAAGATAGGAAGTCATTAGCTACACAAAAATTGCTGATATTTACCAATGAAGGTATAGTTCTATAGAAAAGTAATAAAATCAAATTTTATTTATACTTGATCTGATGAGACTTAGA
>NW_012149897.1:1294381-1302503 GCF_000956105.1 Propithecus coquereli
CGAGTTTCAAATATGTCCATCCTTCGGGTGGTGCGCATTGCACTCTTTGTGTGTGCATATACCCGTCCCCTCCTCCCTCCTCCTCCCTCCCCTCTCACCCCTGCCCAACATCCAATAGATGTTATTCTTATACGTGCACTTACGTGTTGATCAGTTAATCAGACTTCCTTTTACAAAACCTATGTTGGGAAAATTGACTCTCACCTTTGTTCTGTACTGTCCCTGAAATTGCTAGCTCTTATTTTACAAAACGGATAGGATGTTAAAATTCCAAGGCACCTTACAACCACTGGCTCCAATCTATTCATGTGTAGACAAGGAATTTTGTTCAGGAGGTGGGATTCAACACAGGAAGACATCAAATCTGTGTGATGATGCATAATGGAAGATAGTGTTGGGATTTAGTTTGTACGACTGAAATTCCCCTTAAAGTTTTGTTTAAATTCAGACTCAGATTTACCACAAAAATTAATAATAAAGCTTCACTTCCAACGGCCCCTTCTGCAGCCTTGGCAGCAGCAGAATGTGATCATAAGAACATATGTTTTACACAGTTTGCAAATACTTTAACCACAATCAGTTAAGACCACTTTTTCCATCTCCACTACCCTGGGTTACACTTTCCCTCTTGTCAGATGGCATTGGAGTGGCCTCATTTGGGGAATTTGGCAAAGGGATGTTAGGTTAGGAATACATACAATATAAAACAGCTTTATACACATACATGGCTCACAGTAACTTTGAATTCTTTTTCTTAAATACATTTCCCCAATTTACATAAGCTTCAGATCTGACCCTGAATTTGGGCTCGGTCTTTCTCTGAACTGGTAGTAAATTAATGGTCTAGATTCCACAACATAATGTATCAAAACATTAGAAAGATATTTGACAAAGTTCTATGTCATATTCTTCAGTAATAGATGGAAAGTATGAGGTAGATGAAAGTATACAGTGAAGAATTTGCAGCTGGCTTAATTGGTAAGTGTTAATCACTTGTGGATCCTATCTTTATTTAAAATTTCAATATTTCCTTCATTATAAAATTTTGCATTAGTTTCGATTTTTAAAAATATTGCATTGGGGAAATATTCATCTTGATTACCACTTTTTTTGGTACCTCCTTAAATTTTGCTCCCGAGGTGAGTACCTCACTTGTCTCACCCTAGCCACTCTACAGTTATTGACCTCCAGCCCTACCCTGTTCGAAGTATTTAATAATAATTTGGACATAGATACATAAATGATATTCATTAATTTCCATGTTACAGTAGGCTAAGTAGGATGAGAAAGATTTGCAACATCTAAAATGCTGACCAAAAGTCAAATGATGAAATCAAACAAGATAAAGTCAAGTCCTTACTTACATTCAAAAAGCCAACTGGCAAATACAAAGAGAACTAGTTAAAAGAGTTCATGTGAAAAATGCCTGGGCCTTGTAACCTGATAATGAGCTCGATATAAATTAGAAGTATGATGTGGTCATGAAGAAATTGTGCCTCCAGTAGCCAGGTTGTTCTCAGATCCACACCTTGCTCTTCCCTGCCTCTGCTCCATAATTCAGGAACTATATTTCCTAAGTCCTTCTGGACCTGGTTTCCTGTTATGCTCAGCTAATGCAGGGCCTGACTGAGGACTGGAAGGCAGGAAGGAAGGAGGAGCAAGAGCTTTTCTGTGCCCCCCTGCCTGTGTCTTAATGGTCCTCCTTCCCATGGGCGGTCCATGCCAGGTTTTAATTCCTAGCTTCTATTGTGTAGTCCTGGCTCTTGGACTTGGCTTCTGTGTCCTAGGGGTAGTAATGAGTTCCTGCTTTTGTGAATCTCTTGGTGGTCTCTGCATTCCCTACTTGGCTTCTCATCTCTTTCATCACAGGCATAACCAAATTCCTTGTATTATAGTTCCCATGTTTGGAAGTTGTGTAGTGGTTTTTATTTTCCTGCTTGGATTCTGATAATAAACATAAATTACAGTAATAAAATGATGCAATTGAAGACATGGGTGATTCCTTCAGTGGGTGATTGGAGGCATTTTAAAATAAATTTAATGTGAGGCATTTAAAAATAGATGTGGTATAGAGGAAAGAGACTTACTAGACATCCTGTGTTTAATTCTTAGCACCACCACCACTAGAGGTGATATTTCATGAGTTAATTACCTTGTCAAGCCTGAATTTATTGACCTATAAAATGGTGATGATGTTACATAATATTTATCCTATGTATTTAGAGGCTCAAATGATATAATATACGGGATAGAGCTTTGTAAAGTGTTAAGGCAAGTGTTACTGCTGTTGTTAAGTCATATGAGGAACTATAAGAAATGGTGGTCGTCTGTGATGCAGTGCTTTGATGGAAAGAAGAGGGTCTGATGGAGGGAAATTTCAAGGAAATATCTTTTGGCTCAGCATAAAGCAGCACTTGCCAATAAGTAGAGCTATTCAATAATCTAAAAGGCTATCATAGAAAGTAAGGAGCTCCTGATCTCAAATCACATTCTAGCAGAGATTAGTGATTCACAGATGGGGTGAGATAATATATCTTTAGACAGTAGCAGTAACAATAGTAATAGCTAACATTTATTGAGGGCTTATGAAGGGTCACGTTCTGTTCTAAGTACCTAACATACGTTCATTTGTTTAATTCTCACAACCACCAAATGTATGCGATTGAATCACTTTACAAATAAAGAAACTGAGGCACAGAGATACAGTAATTAATTCAACACCACACAACTAAGAAATGCAAGATCCACAGGATATGCCTCCAGGAATTTTAGTATTTACATAGAGATGCTTAATAAATGTATTTTGGCTCAATATATTTTTCCATACTTGCCTTAAATAAATGCCTTTAATTTTTCTTGCAGAATCTGCCTTAGCTTTGTTCTAATAACATTTTTATACGATTACAAAAAATATCTACTTATTATAGATAATTTGGAAAATATAGGCTAGTGCAAAAAAAAAAGAAAAATGACCAGTAATCACACAACCCAGACAAAAACTTCGTTGCATTCTCCAGGAATTTTTTTTTCGTGCGTAGTCTTCATTATGTTTTATAAAAACTTAAAACATTTGTATTTAGTCATTTGATTGAAAGGACTTTACATTGCTTCAGACTGTTTTTTCAAAGGAAGAGACCACTAGTGATGGGATTTCCTGCATATCTTAAAAATGACCCTCACTCAGGGGGAGTCAGTCATTTAAGTAAATGAAGGACTGTCCCTTGTCAGTCCTTCCCACCCCATTCCCCCTCAATGCTGGCCACTAGCTTAGTTCTATTCCTTGTTTTTTCAGATCCCTGTGTTCCTTTTGTAATACTCACCTCCTTGATATTGACAAGGTTAATATGTGTCTTTATTCCTTGAATGGAGAAACTGTCGTTGTCTCTCTTGTTCCCCCAGTAACCCCAGTGCCTGGCATAGAGCCTGGCCCATAATATGTGCAATAACATTTGTGGAATGAAACAACAGTATTTGAGCCATCTACATTCATATACGTTCTGACGCAGCACATGCACTATCACTATTGTGGTTTTAAAGACTGGCTGATAAGAGGTGAATATGGACTTATGGCCACCTCTGGCTCTGCCACCTCACTGGGGTGTCAGACTGTGCTGAATACACTTAGTGTGGCTGTTCTGCTTGTGCTTTGCTTAAGTGTCATTTGCCGACCTCTATCAGAGTCACCGTGGGCACTTGCTAAAATTTTAGATTTCCCAGCTTCACCTGAGAACTCCTAAATCAGAATTTCTGCAAGGGACCCAGGCACACTTTTAGCATATTACCAGGTGATTCTCAAGTACACAAAAGGTTGAGAACCACTGCCCTTGATCCTTCACCCAGTGAAGAAGTCCAGGAACCCCTTTAAGGAAACCAGGAATCATTCACAAAAGAATCACCTACTCCTGGGTGCCTGAACCTTATTGCTTATGGCAGTGATTTAGGAGAGAGAAGGGAGGCAGAAGAATCTTTCCTTCTTTGAACTAAATCTCAGATGTCCCCCTGATGTCCCTAAAAAGAATTCTTTAAGAGTAGGGGTCATGTCTCTTGTTGCTTAGAAATGGTTACTTAATAAATATTTCTTAATTATGTGATACTTCTCTGGAAAAGAGATTGATAACTTCTGATGGAAACATTCAGCTCCAGTGTTCTTAGTAGCAGAGGATAGACTAGGATACAAGACATAATCCACTGCTCTCTGACCTGAACTTTGATAGGGAAGCCAGCTAATGGAGCTGCATGGTGAGGGAACATAGCTTCCTTTGGCCACGGCCTTATCACAGTTGGACAGGTGAGCGTATGTAGAGATGTCACAGAGCAATAATTGTGGGGAGAGGACATTCGTATTCAAAATAATAGCCCAGGTGTTAAGGGCTACACAGTGGATCTGAAATCTTACCATGTATCAGTTAACCCAGTGGCTTGTTACAATACAGATCTCTCCGCCTCCCCGACAAAGTTTCAAATTCAGTAAGTTGAATATCTTGAGGTGGGGCTCAAGATTTTACATTTCTAACAGATTTCCAGGTGTTCCTAAGGCTGCTGATCCTGGATCACTCTTTCAAAACCACTAGGCTAGATTATATGGGTCATTTGGTAAATGCTATATATATATATTCAAAAGAGGATTATTAAAAATCATGGAAGAATTTCTGAAAATAGGGCTTTCTAAGTAAGGAAGGTATGGATGTTTATGCTCTTCCCCAAGCACCTGTTATGGCCTAGGAGGTTTCCAGGACCCCTCCAGCCTCCATCTCTCAGTCTATGAACAGCAAAGCTGCGTAAAGGAAAAGTAAAGTGCCGAGTTTGGTAAAACAAGCCTAGGGCTATTACTCTGAGAGCACTGAAGACAAGTCATTGCATCAGGTATCTAGCCTTGTAGCTTTACTTACTTACATGTTGAGATTGCATTTTAAAACAACACTGACGTCACTTTAAGGATGCCATGTCCTACTTTTGGAATAGCCATGCCATGTACAAGAAGGGACAGTGTATTGTAGTTCAAAAGCAGTCGCACATTTTAGAACTGTGGTAGTGCAATTTGTAGCTGCTTCTTTAATAATTTTTTTTTCCTGTGGGGCTAAAACTCTTCTCTGAGGCAGCTGTTCATTTCCAAGTCCAATTCTGCTGGGTAGGGGATGACTATTTATGGAGGTTCTATTTGAAAAATTCTGAGAAAATTACTGTCTAGAGCTGACATCCTCTGGTCATGAACTTATTCTGCTCTTTTAATTTTTTTATCACAACCTTGGAAAAATCAACGTAATTCAGGGTTAATCAATGGATTGTGTATTGGGCTCTTCCGTGTAACTTGTATTCTTTTCAAAGGCAACTTATCCAGGATATCCTCATTATTTTCTGGATTAAAGTTGTAGCTTCAGAAATGGAGAAAAATTATTTTTGAGACTATGTGAGGGGAAAAATATATTAGTATTAACTTGTTAATTGTTCCAGGTGGAAGGAATGTTCCAGCAACAAATCAGTGACTCTGCCTTTAATGGTGTCGGTTGAAGGCAGATTTATGAGGAAATGGTTTGGTATCCTCAAGTCCTTCTTGAACCTCTCTTCTTCCCTTATTCTATGTTCTGTCCCTCTCAGATGTCCAATGTGGTTTTATCTTTACATCTTATTTTAATCTGCTCTTGGAAACAATCCAATGTCACACTTTTTCACCCAAATGTATTACCTCTTTAAGTCTAATTTAGAATGGACACATAGCCCTCATATAGAAGAACTCAGACTTCCACAGCCAAATAAAGATGGTGTTAGAGGGAACAGGATATTCTTCCAGGCAGCCTTAAAGCTCCATGTGGGTAGCGTGATATATCGTGAGGAGCGTGGATGTTGGCTCAGAGGTGTGAAAACACTTACTCACCGTGCATCCTGCAGGAGAATTCCATTCAGAAACCCAATTTCTGTATCTATAAGATGAGGGGGACTCTGACTAACTCACTCTCACATGGGTTTATTACGAGAACTAAATGAGATGTCCATTGTAGCGTGTTTAGTTCTGTTCTTGCTGTTCGACAGCTTTTCAAACAATGTAGTTCCACTTGCCCTCTTCCCCCTCACTCCATGGGAGATACTGTCCCTGGACTACAGACTAAATCACTATTTAACATATATTGGTATGATAATAAATGAAAAGGAAGGGAGAGGATCAGGAAATGCACTATATAATTGGAAAAATATCAAAAATCATGTCCAAATATCAATTCTTTTTCATTTAGTTGGAAAGAGTGAGCCAATATTCCTTTTGAAGATGAAATGTGTATTTTTTAGTGCATTCAATATAAATTCTGGTTTGTCTGATTCAAGTTAGCATCTTCTCTTTCACTATTTAAAAAGCACTGTGTCATAAGCACTGAGCATCAGGAATATGCTAAGCTTTTGCAGTATATCCCAATACCTTGCAACAAATAAAAGGAAACAAATAAAGATGATTTAGACACTTCGGATGATACATTTGCCTCTTACCATTCTTCAGCTTTCTCCCTCCTCCTCATTTTCCTACACACACTATTAAATTTGTTTCTATAATTATTAATGTTACTAAAAAACTTTTAGGACTATCAGGCTCATTTTTATCTCCATTTTCGAAATGAAATCAGCATGATGACTATAGGGGCCATTTAAATCTAATTTAAATAATTGAGTAAAATCATAACTTGCAAGTACTACTTTCTACATTTGGGAAAAACTGGTACTGTACATCTAAATTTGAATATGTAAGACTCAGCCTCATTTTATCTTTGATGATCATACCATGAGGTTAAAAAGCTTCTTAGCCCTTTCCATAATTCTGAGATTTAGAGAACGGATAAAGTAGAACCAAATTTCTCTGGGGGAGAAGCTTTATAAATTCTTTCTGTTTAGCACAGAAAAAAATCCATTCTTCACCGTGTCTCCTTATTTGATCTCTCACCAGTGGTTAACGCAATGACAACTTCATCCTTAAAACAATCCTTTTCCTTGACTTTCAAAACCAAATACTCACTGCTAGTTTTCCACTTATCTCCTTGGCCACTCCTTTTCAATCTTCCTTACAAGACTTTTCTCTCTGTCTCATCTTTATATGTCGGAGTCCTTCAAGACGTAGCCCAAGGTCTGCTCATCTCCACACATGCTTCCATTATTACACACATGCAGATAATGCATAGCAGTTATCTTTAGCGCTGAGCTCTTTTTTGAGCTTCATACTCACATATTTGTCTATTTGAAAAGTCATCGTGGAGGCTTCAAATTAGATTAAACCGAATATATAGAAAATTGAACTTACGATCTTCCTCCCTAATTCCTAGGCCTATTTCATTATCCCATTTCTAAGTGACTAACCTTCCTCCCCATCCAACCAGTTGTGTTAATCTGAAAGCTCAGTCATCCTTGACCACCCCACCCCTGACACTTTCTCACATTGAGTAGTGAATGCTTTACCAAAAACTCCATCCACTTCTTTCCACGTGACCCGTCTCATCACCCAGCTGTGAGCTGCCTGGTTACCTCCCAGGAGTTATATTAATGAATACTTAACTCACAGGAACTAAGAAGTCTATACTGGTATGAAACAAAACAACAAACCTTTGTTTGTTGAGAAAAAATAATTTTAAAACTTTCTATAAGTGATAAGAGAAAGCATGCCATAATTCATACCAAAAAACACAAATTAAAAATGAGGTCATAATATTAGAACAAAATATCTATGTAAGTGTCATTACTTTTTAGAGCAAAGAGCACAACTCTCTAATACATTTTTAATCTCTCAAGTATAATTGAGAGATAATTCTGTAATTCTCTGTATCCTGTGGATATTGTACAAATATCAATTCTATGGATTGATTTTAACTCTGGCTTCATCTTGGAAACAAGGTTTCCTCACTAACTCTTTTCATAATGAAGAAAGCAGGTGAAAAGAAGTTTCAACTGAGAATCTAAGCACTCAGTAAAATTTCCAAAGCTCCAGATAAAGAGAATTGGTGAGGATTGGGTTTTTAAAAATGTTTTCAAACAGCCATTTTGTTCAATCTGTATTCTCTTTCCCAGGCATAATATTGCTATTTCCCTGAATCATTTCTCAGTGTCATATTTCCACTCTCCCACTCCCCTAACTCTATTATTCTTTTTTTAA
>NW_012149897.1:1302553-1337339 GCF_000956105.1 Propithecus coquereli
AGCAGGTGATAAGAAGTTTCAACTGAGAATCTAAGCACTCAGTAAAATTTCCAAAGCTCCAGATAAAGAGAATTGGTGAGGATCGGGTTTTTAAAAATGTTTTCAAACAGCCATTTTTTCAATCTGTATTCTCTTTCCCAAGCATAATATTGCTATTTCCCTGAATCATTTCTCAGTGTCATATTTCCACTCTCCCACTCCCCTAACTCTATTATTCTTTTTTTAAAATTG
The DNA here is from genome assembly GCF_000956105.1 of Propithecus coquereli. Lineage (NCBI taxonomy): Eukaryota > Metazoa > Chordata > Mammalia > Primates > Indriidae > Propithecus > Propithecus coquereli. The sequence continues at coordinate 1,302,785 of NW_012149897.1, forward strand.
ATATATGATTGACAAATAAACATTGTATATATTTAAGATGTACAATGTGATGTTTTGATATATATTGTGAAATGATTTCCCAATTAAGCTAATTAACCTATCATCTCACAAATTTATTTTTTTTATTTTTTATTTTTTTTGGTGAGACCACTTAAGATCTACCCAGTTAGCAAATTTCAAGTAAGCAACACATTCTTATTAACTATAGTCATCATGTTTTACATTAGGTCTTTAGAACTTATCTTATAACTGATAGTTTGATCCTTTGACCAAGATACCCCAACTTTCCCCAACCCCCAGCCTATGGCAACCACTGTTCTACCCTTTGTTACTATTAGTTGAACTTTTTTTTAGATTCCACATATAAGTGAGATCATGCAATATTTGTCTTTCTATGCCTGCCTTATTTTACTTAACATAATGTCCTCCAGGTCCATCCACGTTTTTGCAAATAACAGGATTTCCTTCTTTTTTAAGATCGAATAGGATTCCATTGCATATGAATACCACATTTTCATTATCCATTTATCCCTTGATGGACACTTACATTTCTTCCACGTCTTGGCTATTGTAAATAATGCTGCCATGAGCATGGGTGTGTAGACATTTCTTCATGAGCCTGGATTCATTTCCCTTGGATATATTGCCATAAGTGGGACTGCCAAATCCTACGGTAGTTCTATTTTATTTTTTGAAGAACTTCCATACTGTTTCCCATAATGACTGTACTATTCTACCATCCTGAAACATCTTCTGCATGAGATCTTGTTTTTTAATTTCTGTTTGCAAGTGTATCATTCGGAATTAGACAAATTGCTCCAAGGATGGCCTACTTAGTGCAAGGAACAAGGGGATCACTTTCCCATCAATATTGTCACTCTTACTGTTGAGGGAAGCTTCAGTTGACTTTCTCCGCACCCAAATCACATCAATATCTTGCACTGAGAGGGTTGAGGATTTCCAGGTCCCTCTCCACAAACTGATATCAGGCCAGTCTTTCTCAAAACAAATCCATGATCTTCTCATTTATCTCCATTAACATCACAACCATCTCTTCCCTGGATCACTGCCTGATCATCCTGTTTTTACTCTTGTCTCTCATATTAGTTATTTATTGCTATGAAACAAATTACTCTAAAACTAAGCTACTTAAAACAATAAACATTGACTACATCACACAGTGTGTGTGGGCCAGGAATGCAGGAGGGGTTTAGCTGGGTGATTCTGGCAGATGGTAACTCACGAGGCTGCAGTGAGGCTGCTGTGCAGCGCTTCTGTCATCTGAAAGCTTAATTGGGGTTGGACCCGCTTCCAAGACGGCTCACTCGTGATGATTCCAGACAGTGTGAGCCTCTCCATAGGGCTGTCCATGGCATGGCAGCTGGCTTTCTCCAGAATAAGTGATCTTGGAGAGAGAGAGTGACCAAGATGAGAACCACAGTGTCTTCAATACCTAATCTGGGACATGCCATGCCATCACTTCATGCAGCCCAAAGCTGGTACAGTGAGGGAGGGGATTACCCAGGATGTGAACTGCAGAGGTGGGGGTCATTAGGGTTCATCTTGAAGACTGGCTACCACACCTTTTTACAATCCACTCCATCCCATAGGAATTACAGCACTTCCCTTTTTAAGACCTTCCATTGATTTCCCATTATTCTTAAGTTAAAAATCCTTAATTTTTCCCTTGTCTGGTAGAAGTCCAATGCTGATGATTCAGGGACCCAGACTTTTTCCTTTTTGTGGCTTTATCTCAGTCTAGGTTCTTGGAGATCTCCACTGAACCAGCAAACAATGAGAGAAAGAGTGTGAAAAGTATACCCAGGTCTTAAACTTTTTAGCCTCTCAATGGCACACATAATTTCTGCTAGCATGTCATAGGGCAGAAATCAGTTTACAAGGCCACAGATAACCAAAAAGAATGCTGTGACATATTATCTCAATATGCGCAGCGGAAAAAATGAAATGAAATGGTTTATGGTGAACTGGTAGCAGTTTTCATCATTGTCCCTTCTAGTCTAATAATTTGAAAGGTGCTACAGCTGTGAGAGTGAATTATTCAAGTGACCATTAAAAATCCAAGCTCTTAACCGCTATTTACAATGTCTCTAGTGAAATGGTTTCTCTATCATCTGAAAAATAAGCCACAAAAACTGAGGTTGTATCTGCACCTGATATGGTGTCCAAATCTACTAAGAAGTCTGAAAAATCAGATGGGGTATGTTTATCTAGAACTTGAGAACAGTTTTGCTTCCCCACTTCTCTTGTGTAATTCCTGTTCTGGAAGGCTGCTTTAATCTTCATGGGCTCTCTGTAGCCTTCCTTGACTCACCCCACTTGATTAACGTCGCTCCTCTCTGTTTCTTTAACTGAGAGTACACGTGGGAGGACAGAACTGGTTATGTTTGCAATTGTCTTTTCCCACTTTCTCATTCCATCAATATTATCAGCAGGGCCACTGAAGGCAAGTTAGGGCCTTAGCGAAAAAGAAATCTGTGGACTCAGAAAAGGCAGATTTGTATTGGCATGAAATAGTTAACTTCTATGTATTGTTATGCCCTTGCCACACCCTCCTCACCTCTCCACACACTTTAAAGTCAAGGACTATCTTTCCTCTGTTTCCACCACTCAGGATGGTATCTGGTACATACCAACAGTCAGTGAATGTTGAGATGAGCCCTGGAGTGTTGGTGCTGCAAGCAGTTCAGCATGGCCGCTGCTCAGAGAGACAAGGGCAGAGAGGTGGGTAGAGGTGAAATGTAGTAGTTGGTATATATGGCTTGATTTTGTCTGGGTGGAAGTGACTGACATGATCAGATCACTCTGCAAGCAATGTGAGGAGGATTAAAGGAGTGAGACCAGGACAGAGACATTTAGAAGACAGAACATGAGTGGCAATGGAAAAGAAAAGAATGGGGTGGATTTGAGAGTCCCTGTAATGGAGAGAAGGAGCAGGAAACGTGCTGGCACACTCAAAGGGTCTAACTGAAGAAAGTTTAGTGAATGGGCTCTATTCCTTGCAGAGGTGTGGGTGGAGTTAAGGGAAGAAGCAATGGATGGTGAAGCTCCCAGAAAATGGCAACAATGGAAAACCATTACCACTTGAGGCAAGTGGAGGGGACAGGTTATTGGATCCCAAGAGAGCTGGAAAACCGGAGACGTGGGGGTGGGGCCACCTGAGAATTCAAAAGGTCTAATCCTAGTGGAGCACCAGAATCCAGCTAGCAGGGGAAGCAGTGTGAGGGCTGGGCTTGGGCTTGGTAATCAATACTCTATCTCTCTTTTATCTCCAGCCTTCTCATCTGTCATTGATCAAACCCGACCAAAGGAAAAGGGTCCTGGGTGTCACAATCAGTTCAGGTCAGCCTCTTGGGCTCAGGGCAGGACAGAGAAGGGTCATGGTGAAGCTGGAGGCTAAAGAGGCTGAGCAGCACTGGAGGTGTGATCTCAGTGACAGATAAGGTTAGGGAGGGGAGGCAGAGCGGGAGCTAGGGTGGCGCTAGCACCAGTAACTAAAGCAGGAAAGCAAATACTTTGCCCTAGGGCCCTGAAATTTGGAGAACACAAAAAGTTTAAATACTGATTTCAAAAGATTGATCCAATTGTGAAGTTGTCATCCTCAACAATGTTTTTGGTCTCTTTGACAATAGCTCCATGGGGCCCCACGTAGCATGGTGGGTTTGTGCTGTGCTGTGCTCAGCTACGGAGGCCGGCAGGGATTGACATTCTGCCCTCAGTTCTGCTCTCATTCTTCCTCCAGAGTTGGCATCATTTAGCAACATTTTGTAAATTTGCACAAAGGTGCCATGAAAACAAGCTGCAAAAAATAGGCGTTTACCTTTGGCCATAGAGGAGATGAATGAACTAGAGACTCAGAGTCAAGCCAAGTTTGAAACGAATAAAGGCATCAGTATACCCTTATCAGTGAGAATATTTACCTGTGAGAATATTGATGTAGAATAGGCTACCAGTGCAGAATGCTAAATCAAATGATGGGTTTGTTTTACATTTTTTTATAGGTTGGAGCCAATATACAGACTTGAAAATTTTCCAAGAAGTCTGTTCTTTTGACTTTGATTCTAGTCTAGCCTAGCAGAACTCTTTATCAAACTTTATCTTACCTTGCTTTTCAACTAATAATTGCTATCAACAACAACAATCTGTTTCCCAGCTTTATAACTGCTTGGTTTAAAAGAGCTTCAAAGCTGTTATGCTTGGTACATGTCCTTCTAAGGATAGATTAGTTTTCCAAATCTCCAGATGAACCTAAAATTAACACTAGTTGTAGGGGAAGGAAAATTTGACATTGGTTCTCTTCGGGTTTTCTGGGAATTGGACCTGTGTACATTGCATTTCCAAAAAAGAGAAGAGAGAGAGAGATAGATGGACTGGAGCCCCTGAATTTCAAGACTATAAAAAAGAAAGAAAAAAAGTATTACTTTGGCTTCTTCCAAACTGTAAGAATAGGGTCTTTGTTACATTTGTTTATACATTCTCTTCTCAGTGGTACACAGACTTTCATACCAAACTGCTGGAGCTGGCATTTTCCAAAGTCGAAATTTGGAGTCAGGGAGCAGAATATTGAATAACATATTCAGGATCTTTCTAGTTGAGTTTCTTCTGTATAGTTTACAGAAAGGGATCTTAGCACGTGTATGTCTATGTTTGGCTTAGTTTATATAATCAAAAGATTATTGAGAGAAAAGCCATTTTGGCTTGCTCATCTGTCTAGATGGTATTATATCTTACTGAAATGTCTGGTGCAGGTCTACAATTCCATTCCTCCAATTCTGAAATTCAAAAGCTCTGAAAAAAAATGAAAAGATTTTTGAAACCTTTTTGGTGACTAAAACATACTTGGCCTGAATCATTTGACAGCAAAAGTTGACATGCGTTGACATGAGTCTACTTACAGTATCTATTTATTCCTCTCAGAGTGAATATCAATATATTTTAATATAATAATGTGGTAAATATACAGATATATGATGGATCAGTGCTGAGGATTTGATGGTATATGCAATGTATTGCCATTCGAAAATTCCGAAATCATATATTACAAAAATATCTGGCTCTTGAATTGTCAGATTCTCAGATTGTCAGCGGCAAGGTTGGGAATCAGTGTTGACAAGAGACATAATTACCAACCGAACTCTGGCTTCTTTCTTATTGAAGAATCAAAGTGCTTCTGGTTTTATTTTGCTTTTCCTTATCTATTTTAAAACTATGCTGAACATAATAGATGCTCAGTGTATATTGTTGACTTAATCACTTATGATTAATATAGCTGAAGGCAACAAAAGTGAGGCATAAATGAATCAATAGAAATATGTAAAGAAGATGGTATATGTTCAAGGTGAGGAAAGCACAACCAATTTTCCAAGTGGGTAACGTTTCGAAGAGGCAGAATTTCAAGAGATGAGGCTTCCAAATATAAGGTCTTTTAAAGATACCCTTTGGAAAACTAAAATTTATTTTTTCATCCTGTGCTTAATATTAGTCCAGGATACCTGTAATTTCTCAAACATGCTATTTTCCTTATACATAAAAGAAATGAGATAACCAAAGTAATTAAAATTAGTTTATTAATCAGAATAATTTAAATCATTCCAGCTGAGTGTGATACATTCACAATTTTATTTAGTCCTCACAAAAACCATATGAGGTAGAAGTATTGTTTCTCCCATTTTACAGATGAGGAGGTTTCTAGATAAATCAAATACCATGTTCAAAGTCATATAATAGTAAGGATTAGAGACATGGTGTTCAACCCAGGATTCTTTGTGCTTAAACTACTACGGTGTACTTGATTCTACAACACTATGAAGTTAATGGTTAAAAAGAAAAAAGTGGGCAGCCCTTTGAAAAACCATATGATATCGTATAATATGCGCTGGGCCTCCTCTCTCATGAGGGCTTAGTTGGGAGTTATCAGAAAAACTCTCCTGGACGTAAGATGTATCATTAGAGAGGCACTCAGCTGCAATGAACAGAGTCCAATAATAGTACTTGCACAAATAGGGATTTATGTTCCTCACAAAATAAGAAGTCTGGAGATAGGTTGTTCTCAGCATGGATTTAATGGATTAAGGATGTCAGGTTCAATGTCTTTGTAATTTCTTGGCTTTTTCCCCATGGTCCAAAGTTGTCTGCTGCAGCTCCAGCATTTATGTTCCCATTCAAGGTCAGAAGGAGGAGGGAGGGAGATGGAGCTGCTATGACTGCCCTTTTATCAGAAAAGAAAAAAAGTTTCCCCTTAAGTTTTCCAGCAGTTGTCTAGTTGTATGGTCTCATGGCCACCCCTAGGTGCAAGGGAGGGTGAGAAAGTGAAAAACAATGTTGTGATAATTGGATCAGTCCAATGATGGAGCATCAGTTAGGGCAGGAGTCAGCCAACTTTTATGAAAAGGGCCACATAGTAAATATTTTTGGCCTTGCAGTCCAGACAGTGTCTGTAGCAGCTACTCAGCTGTTGCAGAAAAGCAGCCCATAAACCATATGGAAATGAATGGGCTCATCTGTGTTTCCCAAAACTTTATTTACAAGAACAGGCAGCGAAGCAGATTTGGCCTGTGGCTGTAGTTTACCGACTCTTAACCTAAAACTTGCTCTACGCAGTTGTAAAGGTAATAGTACTAGACTTAGCAGCACTCCATCAGGAGAGCTTGCAGGGAGTTGCTTAGACAGGCTTGAGGCTGGCTGTTGGCCCACACAAGCTGAACTGTCTGCCTTGGGTAATAAACGACTGACTGTTGGGTACCAGGGTGTGGTAGCAGTGATTGCAGCTTGTCCATTATCCCTTCCCCTCCTTCCTTACTATTTAGCAAAAGGAAGTAATATGCTCAAATGCAAAAGCGTATTTCCAGCTTCCCATGCAGCAAGAAGTGGTTATGTGACACCTTTCTGGCCAATGAGATATGCATGCAAGTCTCTGGGTGGAAAAGTTCTTTCATGAGCTTTTGCCTTCTCCCGCTCTCTTTTGCCCTTCCCTCTTGGACAGAGCTATCTTGCAACCACAATGCAACAAGTGTGAGAGTGAAACTTATCTGCTAGTGTCCAAACAGAAGGAGCCCAAGATACCTGAAGGACATTGTAGAACTACTGTACGTACCCTGGGATGCCTGCCTTTAGACATGTTATTATACAAAGAAGACAAAATGCTTGAACTGGTTAACCCGTTGTTTGGTTGGAGTGTCTGTTGCTGGAAGCAGGATGAATTCTCAACAGATGTACAGGGACTCTCACTGTATTCGAATGGAGAAAAAGAAATGGTTTTTCTGCCACCTAGAAGTCAGGAAAAACAGGACTCCTCATTTCTACTGACTCTGTAGTAAGGCATTAGAGTTACTCTTAGTCAGGGTTAGTCTCCTGCACTTTTTACTGCTTTTTAGTTGAGACTGGCTTAGTGTGTCCCATTGCAGAGAACATGCTGTTAGGTGGTGGCTGGGATCCTGATTTTCCACTTTGGTTCCCACCACACCTTATTTGTTTATTAGGTCACAGAGGTTTCTTAAAACCCATTCAAGCAGTTTAAAGTCATTGTGACTGCACTTTCTCAGCTCAAGTGTTGAATGTATTTTGAGGTGCCAAGCAACTCAATTCACTACAGAATTAGGAATATTTCATCGTATTTCAATTGGCTTAAAGTTTGGCCACATATTTTCTCATATTTTTTCTTAAGTCATATATGTACTGTGAGCAATAAATTGAACATAAAGTTCTCTCTTTCTTGATGTATGCTTTATCTGTCTTTGAATTGTAGGTTTGCACTCCTTCACGATGTCTCTCAAAATCCCTGACTCTGGATGCAATGTGTTGAACTAAACTTTTAAAATCACTTTTTGAAACTCAACTATTTGTATCTCCTTTCTTCAACTACTTTGAAAGTGGCACAAATTACCCAGAAATGTTCATAAACAATAGGCATTAGACATTTCTTAAACCTGTTTGATGACAGTTTAATTTCCTTGAAGCTAAAATAAAGTCTTGCATGGGAACATCATATTTTATATTTTTATTACAATCACATCTTACAAATTAAATAACTCTTAAATACCTTGTTTTTATTAAAACTGCCATTTTAATCAACTCTTTGTTTTCATACAAAGATTCTAGAATTCTGGGAGAGCTTATTTCAAAGGGATACTTTCTAAAAAAGTAACAGTTCTCCAGAGTTTGAAAACGTTAAATTGTAAGGTTGCATTTTCTGGTCACATGTGCTCCTCATTCTCCCCTGACCAGCTCTATCTACCGAGACTCCTCATTGTGAAACCAGAAACTGATGATGTCATGTCTGAGAATTTCATTGTACAGCATTTACAGTGGGAAGGGAAGCATTTTTTTTCTTGTTCCTCTTTGTATAAAACACCACATTACTTTTCACTCTCGCTTAAGATAAATGTGTTCTGTGCCTGCCTGTTGCTCTATGAGAAGCCTAGAGGACTGATGTGTGCCAATTCTCTAAATTGGCAGATAGCTATGTGAGAGATAGTATGTTTCAAAATTAAAATAAGGAGTAGCTTCTCTTTTAAAGGAATATTCCTGTTTTAAAATCTTGAATAGAGACAACCACATCAAAGAATTATTTCTGGCTACTTCATGGGCAATAAAAATAAGATCTAGAAGAGATTATTTATTAATAGATTATGATGCACTTCTTTTGGGTTGTATGCTGGGTGTTTCCCTCAACTTAAAGCCCTTGGCACTTGGTATTTCAGTATTTTGTTCTGAGAGAGCCTCTTCAAGGTGGTCACTATTTGGACTCAGGAATAACAGTTTATAATAATTAGTATTGATCAAACTCCTACCCTGTCCTAGCATGGCTTGTACTAACCCACAGGGCATCTTCATGTGACTTAGGAAAAATCCCCCTATCTGGTGGATGTAGGGTTTGACAAGCCATAGTACCTTGATGCAGATTTTTAAAAAGTGCCTCTGGGCAGATCCAACCCCATGCCCAGGGCCAGGCTTGGAGAAGAGGGTGGGCTGCATTTTAGTACCCACCTACTCCCTCAGCAAGATACCCAACTTCGTTGTGCAATGTATACACCCATACACAGCCTGAAGTGCTTTATGTGGATTAACCCACTTAACTGGGAGGATGGGAACTCTATGGCTTGAGAACTATTGTCAGAAGCATAGTGAGCCTAATTTACCTAGGAGGGAGGGGATGAAGAGGGAGGGCAAAGGGGATTTCCTAGTTTCCTGAGTAGTGCCCCAGTTGAGCTGATAATTTACCCTACAGTAGAAGAAAACTGTCTTCCATCAGTTCAGAAATCTTGATATTCACATGGAAAATACAGCAGAGCCACTAGCAGTGACTGCATCATAGCTCAGGCTTGGGTTTTATAGCCATGAGAGGGAAGGAGTGGGGTTTTTGCCATATGGAGAAAACAAACCTAATAAAAGAGGTGTTACCACAAGCTTCAGAAAGAGGACGGCGAGACGTTCATGGATTATTCAGGGTTGCATCACTGTAGTCATCTTTCCTTTTAGTTAAGCTGATGTACCTAGAACTGATAGGATGAAGATCTAAGGAGCATGGAGTTATATTCTCAAGTCATCTATAGACTCCAAATTCCTCAGAATCATTTAGTATCATTAGATATGACAGTGAGCAGGGAACAGAATAAGGAAGGAGTGCTGAGAACATTGGGGATTAAAGGATGTCACATAGGCAGCTACAAAACTCTCCCAGTACCAGCCAGGAACAGTGGCTGGATGAGGATGAGTGTCTGTTGTGGTCAGGCAGCAAGCTTCGGGAGCACCAGCAGAGGTGGGGTGACATGGTCCCATCTAGGAAGACATGTGCTCCCATAGGCTCTGCCACAAGAGAGAGACATGTTTGGGAGTTTAGAACTAAATACTTTTGACTCTTTCCCATGTGTCCCGTTTGAACAACTTTTTTGTTTTCCTCCTGAAGGGCAGAAGTGAGAACTGAGGAGACACAGGCTGTGATAAATCTGAAGGATTTGTACACACAATAAGGAAGGGATGGACATCTTCAGGAAGAGGGAATAACTCCAGCAGTTGAGACTGAGTACAGTGTGTTCAAGAGACATGAATAGATCTATCTGGCCAAAGCAGAAAACTTGTCTTATGAAACAGTGAAAGACAAGATTGGAAGGTAGGTAGGAACCAAATTCCAGAGGAGTATGAATTCCAGGAGGGAATTTTACATTTTTTGAACACCTTTTATTTGCTAGTCAATTTAATATGCATAAGGTCATTCTATCCCCACTATAACCACCATTTTTTTAAAGAAATTTATTATCATAATTTCTCTTTTACTGATGAGAGAAATGGATTCCAGGGAGGTTAAGTAACTACACAAGTTTAGAAGTAGGTAAGAGATTTGAACCCAAGTTTATTCAATTCTAAAACCCAAACATTTTTTATTGTCCTTAGAATTTAACAAAAGGGGTTCTTGAGAAACATGATGAAATTAATGTCCCAGGAAGATTAAAGTATCTACAGTGAACTGGAACAGAGAGCCTAGTGGCATGGAGCATTTTTAGAAAATAATTTTAGAATGGAGCCTACACCAGGGTGATGGCAAAGGAGAGAGATAGCCCTTCCTAAAGAAGACCTTCTCCAAAAGAGACCTTCCTAAATAAGGGTCCATGAGGTTAGAGTCTGACCGACCAACAGGCAAAGAGAAGGGAAGAACCCGGTGAGCCTGTGAAAAGGACGTTCAATAGGGATTTCAGAGACTGAGTGTTAGACCTGGTTCTGCTTGTAATGTGAACTTGCAGAAGGCAGGATCTCTTGAAACTTCATGTCTTTGTCTGCAAAGTAAAGGACTAGATTATGTATCCATTAAGACTTTACCCAGCTCAAAGTTCCAGGCATCTCTGACTCAAAGATGACTCAAGGTTGCAAACCTGGGTGATTATAAGAACATCCTTTGACTGATGGCAGTACACTAATAGGGAAGGGGGTGATTAGTTTTGGGGATGAACAAGCATATTTTCAGCCTTGTATGTGGCTTTCACCCAGAAGCACCTGTGCCCCTCACCCGATCCTTCACCACCAAGATCCTTCCAACCCCTCCCCCCATTTTCTATCCTTTCCAGGCACAGCCCTACATTCCATTCCTTAGTTTTCCCTGCCTTCTGCTGATACCACACTGAGTAATCACTTTTAGTCTTGCAAAGTTTCTACCATTACATTCTAGTATATAGTTACCATTTACCTCCTTTTTCTTCTTAAGACAGGTGAAAGGCAAGACCAAGAAGACTTTACATATAAATTATTTTCTGAAGAAATCCTTCTGGTTTTCTTAAGAAACTCTGTATTTTGGAGTCAATCTCATGATATGATCTATAGTATGCATAGAGCCTTTCTCAAAATATTTGTAATTCTCTTTAACAAAAGCACAATATATGAAAACATAAATTGGTGAAATTGATGAATTAGGAAATCATTTCCTTCTTGGAAAACAGCTTTTCAGCAGAGAGTCTCTTAAATAGTGAAATTCTCTAAAGCATTAAAAATATGACTCAGTGTTAAAAAATGTTGTCAGCATGAATATTTTTAGGTATTTACATTGGTGTAACATAAGGTACGCTGGTGAATGAAAAGGTAACCATTGTAATTGCGTTAGTAATCAACCTAACACAATGTTTGGAGAAAGTAGGCTGTACTTAATTTCCCAAGATTTTGGCCAATTCAAAAGTGCAACAGGAAATATGGTAATAAACTCTTCCCCAACCTTCTAGTTCAGGTGAGATTTGCAAAACAATAGGGAGTGTTGAATTCTTAGACATCTCTTGACAAAGACATTTTCTCCAATGAATCATTTTACGTTGCAGACAAAAGAGCCTCAATTTTTGCCACATTCCTGCAAAGCAGGGCTGTAAGGGAGGGTTGCATCCTTCAGTGAGACTGAGTAGACCATTGTCTTGTCATAGGTCTTCAGGCATTCCAGGGAAGACGTCTGCCAGTCACACCTGTCCGTCATACCTGACATTCCACCATTAGAAACTTTCTTTGATGTTAAAGAATTTTGATTAAATGAAAACAGATGACTTGGATAACAAAATATAGATCTGGCATCAATTTCTGCCTCTAACACTTCATGTCTTTGGAACCTTAGACCATTCACACAATTCCTTTGTGTCCCTCTTAGCTTCACGAATTTGCCTCTGATGATACCTTTCTATAATGAAACTCAGTAGAATTATTTAATTTTCAAACAAAGAAATCAGTATTACCTAATTGTCATGGAATCATACAGTTAAATGAATGTCTAAAAAGCTCTTTTATACTACAAGTGATAGATAAAAGCACCTGAAAAGAATGTACCCAAAATAATAGCAACAGAATGTATCCAATATTGCATCATTAGTTAATAGCAGAACAGAGACCAGGTCTTCAAATTCCAATCTAACAAATGCACAATATGCTGAGCACATCAACTGGGAAAGAGCAGAAGACCTCTGCATAGTTCTCAGCACACTGTCACTGCATACGAAGTCTTAAGCAACCAAAATAACAGTAACACAAGAGTGTGTCAAAAAGGCAGAGGGAAAGTGAAGACATAAACTTCTGAAATTTAGTTCTAGATCCCAAATACCTAGGCTAAGCTTAGGAAAAGGGCTAACCTTACAGGCAGACATCCCACAAAGATGGTCTTCTTGGGACCCACTCAGGATGGGTCCTCTGGGTCAGTTTGGGTATTTGGCATAGTACAGCAATTATCTTCTTTGTGTAGGGATTAGAGCGAATGCCTTATTCTGAATCCTTTTAGTGGAAAGGTAAATAGCTAGATTCCAAGACAGCAATATTTTATAACTTTTTCCCCCTGACATAGCCACACCCACAACTGCCATTCCCACCTTAAGTCATTGAGTTACTTTACTGTTGCCTCATCCACATGCTTTTCTTGGCAGCAGAGAAAGTAGAGAAAGGAGAAGGGAGTGGAAATAGAGGAAGAAGGGGGAAAGACTGAATAGCTGGTTCTTCCCCTGCTGTAGGCATTACCTATTTCCTCGCTGAAGTCAGCGATTGCCTGCACAGGCAGGCAAAGGTGAAGCTCCCTGGCAAGGTCAGGCTCCTAAGCTTGCCAAAGTAATCCGCGAAGATGCAAACCAGTTTCCCCTTCCTTGCTTTGAAGAAAACAGCCCCAGAAAATCTTGTTATTTCTAAGAGCTTTCAAAAGCTCTTCTCCCAGATTTTTGTGTTTTGTAGTGTGGATTGGGAGAACTTATCTCCATGGCAATTTCCTCCACTATAAATTGGTGACAGGTTTCCATGCAGAATTAGAGTTGTAGGGCTAAAAATGCCCATTTCTCTTCTCTCTGTGTTTGCCAAATGCAAACTATTGCATTCAAGTGCATTCAAACTATTGCACTTGATGTCATAGCTTTACCTGACTTTAAAACTCATGCTGCTGAAAAGGTTGGACTTCTATTCATAAAACCACATGGAATTCAAATTTCACAAAGGCTGTTCCGTGAAGGAGATAATTATCTTTCCAGTAAAACTCTGTGTCAAGCTACAAAGTGATGATTACTTTTGGGTGGGGCTTTGGGTTTTCTAGTTGGCAGACAGTTTGTTTGCTCAGCCAAAGTGACAGTCAGTGCATAAGACTTATTTTCATCAGCAAATTAATTTTTCAAACCTCTTCACATAATTAAAAACTAAATAAAAAGGAGAGTAAAATATGGCATTTCCTAATGTGGTGGACAACACTGTATTTGTACCTTCTTGTGCTAAACCCAGCTAGCCACCTCTTTGCAATCTGCCAATAATTGCATGGTATTTGTGCAGATAATCGTTGTCTTTGAAACACCATTAGATAAAAGACATACAAAAGAGTATATGCTACCAGCACATAGGAACATGTGTTAAATAAGAAACATTTTGGTGCAAGTAAATGCACAAATCTATATAGGCTTTTTTTTTTTAGAGTGTGGTGGGAGTAGAGAATGAGAAATATTTCTTATCGTTATGTACCTAAAATGTTTTGGTTTGGTGTACGGATTCTTCTTTTTTTTTAAAAAATATATTTTTAAGGATTCTATACCTGTATATTTATATGATAGAGTTGCATCTATGTCACACACGTCCTTTCCAATGGAGATTTGAGCACTGAGATATTTGAATCGTTCCACAATAGTTCATGTCCTGGTATGTCTCATCATGCAGGTATGGTTTTAGTGTGAGAATCTACCACTACTTACAAAGCATTGTGATTTTTAAATGTTTAAATTTCATTGAGATAGGCAAATTTAAAGATCTTTATCAGTCTTATTCTCTAGAGTCACAAAAATTATAATGAGTTGTATTTCCTCTTTGTGTCTGAAAGATTTATGAGAAGCATCTTCCTGGCAGCTCTACAGTGCCTGGGTCTGGATGTCTGCCTGGGCCAATGACTGAGCTGTTGTCCTTGCCACTGAATGGGTGGGGTGAGCTCATCCACATTGGTACCCTCCAGGACAATCAAGTGGAGCAACATACACTGAAGAATGCCCAATTTGGGGACAACTCGTCAAAGGCTTTTTCCCAGAAATTATTCTTAGAACAGTGGGAATATTTTCGTAGCTCTCATGGAATAGATTTTCCTTCCTGCTCATGGCCAGTGCTCAGTATATGAGCCAGACTTTTAGGAGGCCAAGAGGAGCCTCCAACACTAAGCATATTCTTTATCTGTATGCAAAGAAAAATTTAGTGTTGATAAGAGTTTTTAGTAGGTAGTTAGATTGATGGTAGCTTAATGAACCAAATTCCAAATGAAGACTGTGGGGAAGGGAGTCATAAACAATTCGAGATCCCTTTGTGAAAAATTGCATAAAACCAAAAAGAAATCTATTGACTCCATTGCTTAGAGACCTGGAGTCTTCCAAATGCATTGCATCCTTTGCAGGTGTGCGATTTTGTGGCCTTAGTCTGTAAGACTCTCCTACCTAAACAAACAGATCTCAAAAGCAGCCTAGTGGAATTTGCTAAGTTGTACTGACTAGGACTATAAAGGAAAAAGCTACTAGATTATTGAAAAAGAACCTATAAAATTATGTGGTTTTATGTAATATTTTCTTTTGGGGGACTCTAGGCTTTAGGAATAGCCAGCAAGGTCCACATGTATTTTAAATGGACACTTAATGCACAGGAACATGAAATTACTTAACGCCCTAAGATTTTCCCCAAGACTTGAATGTAGGACTAGCAAAGCAAAAGTGTTTGGAAATAAAACCGAGACGTGACTTAGTGGGAGACTGCTGATCCTGGGATGGATTCAGGGTAGAGGTCTAATAAGAGTCAGAGTGTTTATCTCCAACTTATTATTCCTTCCTTGTCCATTCAGGGCAACTCTGGCTCACTTCTACCTCTCTAGTTGGCACAAATGTAAGGAACCAAGAGTACTTTTAATTACTCACCACATATAAGTAGTTTATTTCCCATGACAACTAGGTACATATGAATTAAAACAACATGATAAAGTGGATTTGACAAAATGAATTCCATAACAACTAGTTAACATACAGATGAGAATTTTCCTTTCCTTCTGAAGTTTCCTACTCCTTTTTCCAGCAATTTCCTCACCTGTACCAGTCCCTCTTCTTCTGTCCTACCTACCTCCTCACCCTTACTCTAAATTTCTGTAAATCACTATTCCCCAACTCTATAAATGACTACTCCTCAACTAGCTGTACGATTCTGGGCATCTTGCTCTCTTTCAAATCCATAATGACACTGCTTCTGGGGCTATTGAATGTGAGCAAAGAGGGCATCAGGGGAGACCCTAGTAAGGATGTTTTGGTGGCTGGTGCAACCCATGGGTTAGATATACATCATGCCATCTTAATGCAAGGGAAAAATAATGGATAGAAAGGGCAATCAAGGAAAAACCGAATCATAATCTGTTCTCTGCCTTCTTCCTCATAAATCTGCTCAAACAATTTTTCTGTCATAAAATCTTAAAATTTGAGCAGGCTGACACTCAAGTGTTTATTTATTGATGCAATTCGAAACTTCTTAGTAGTTATCATATTGCAGGAGAAGAAAAACAAAGACAAATGAGGCATTGTTCCTGCCAGGAAGCCCATAGGAAGTCTGAGTAACAAACCTCTTCATCCCCATTCCAGAGGCCTACGTCCATGACCCTCAGATTTTGGGGGAAGCACAGTTATAGGGGAGAAATCCTGTGTATGGAGGAGAAAGCTGTTTTTCGTCTTTTCATATTCCTGCCAAGGCAGGGCTTGGGCCCAGGTGTCCTGAGAAATGTCCTCCTTCTACCTTTAGATTGTTCTCAGTGACATGGCGAACAAGAAAGGGGCTTGCTAAGCCCTGCTTGAAGAGGTACCTGTGGCGAGAGGGCCCATCCAGGAGAGCCAGTGGAAGGGACTTGGGTGGCACCAGAGGCCTGTGGAAGTTCCAGAATGGTCAGCAGAGGAGGGAGTTTCCTCCTTTCTTCAGGGAGAGACAATAGGAGTGCCCCCTTCTGCCAAGGCTCCTTCCACAGATCAACACCTCTGTGATAAATCCGGTCGGGCGACCAGGCCGTTCTCTAAGAAGCCTATGTGCTCCAGGGATCTGTGAGAGACTGGCAGCTGAGGTCAGACCCAGGGCAGTTGTGTGTTTCAGCAGAGTCCAAAGGAGGGGGTGCCAACCCTGTCTCTCTCTCTAAAGTACTCTGTGGCCTGGGACCTATCACTTGGGCTTGTTTCTGATATATATCTGATTTATAAAATTTATGTTTGTTTGGGGGATAATATTAATACAATTTGTGAGAGAACCTGACACATAGAACATGTTCAGTAAGTATTTGCCTCCAGCTAAGGTATCACTAGTCAGAACCCAAACTGAGCTCCAGCTGGAGGGAGAACCTCACCTCTGGACTTTGCTACAAGTTCAGATGATGTTCAGTAGTTCAGTACATGAATGAGCCACCAAGAAAGGACTGAGGCCACCTACCGACAAGTTAGGGTGGTGGGGGCTACCCCAAAACAGACGAGTGAATCTCCAGTTCTGTATTTTATGAATCAGAATTTCTCTTTACTAACCTTGGATAATTAGATAGGATAGAGTTTGTTCTCTTCTGTGCTTCTCTCAGTTCCCATTCTTTATCAAGGAAAATGTGAGAATTCTAACATGTATTTCTTATTCACCGTACAGTAGCATGTTTTCTAAAGAAATTATAGCATGGCATTTGCCAAATAAATTTATAACTCACAAAACTTGTCGCTGCAATGTTGGCCTGTAAACAACCCGAATGGAAAAAGTCAGGGCCATGGCCTGGATGATTATTTGTTTTTCCACAATCTGGTCTAAGCACGTATCAGAGAATCCATGCTTTTCTTCAGAACAAATAGTTCTGTTGGAATGATCAATTCCTGGCAGAAGTTAGGGCAGGCAGAGTCTTAACACTCTGGAAATAGCTCATTTTAATCTAATTGTTGGCACAGGTAAGGTTTTCCTGAGGTTGCTGGAAGTGTGTTGATCACTTGAATGAAAACTGTGCAGATTACTTGGGATTTCAACAGTTTCTCGGGGGAGGAGGGGAGATTTACTTACAGCCTTGATTTTTATAACACTTCTTGTCTCCTTAGTCAACAATAAATGTTGACCACTATTTAGAAAAATAAAACTCACAGACCTCTTTGATCTTTTGGTGAAAATACCAGATAACAGACATTCATCTTCTTATCCTCAAATTTATATACACTGCAAGTATAACTATAATTGAATCAATCAAACCAACAAATATTTACTGAATACCAAGCATGGTCTGTAAACTTGTTTTCTGGCTGTAAACAGAGCCAGAAAACAAGACCAAAGAGGCCCTTGCCTTCTTGGAGCTTGCGGGCTGGTCAGGAAGACAAACACTGAATAAGTAATTATCACTGAAATAAAAGACATCTGTGGATGTGGAAGGCAGCCTGCTTTGCAAATGCATGGTGGGGATTTAACTGCCAGAGGAGAGGAAAAGCTTCCCAGAGGAAATCCTAGGTCTGAAAGTTGAGTAAGTGTCAGCCAGGAAATGAGGAGGGGCCGAAAAATGAGTTTTTTCCTTAAGCATTTTACTATGCTTCAAGCATGACGGTCACATGACCACGTTTTCCTTTATAAAACGATTACCTATCTGTATTGAAAATGGAATCGAAGTAATGCAAAAGTGATTATGAAGAGAAGAATTAGAAGGATGCTACTACAGCCCAGGAAAGAGAGGATTGTGATCGTGAATATGGAAATAAAATGGATATAACTTGGTGCTTAATTGGCTGTAAGAAATGAATGGTGCCATGTAGGGTCCTGTGAGGTCAATCAGGGATTATGTGCAGCAGTTTGTACATCCGAAAATAAAGTAGTGAGTTCATGGCTATTTAGTTATTTTGATTAATGTAATAGGTAGTAAAGGTGCTTAAATCAAAACTTAGCAAAAATCTACTCATTGTATTAAAGGTTGTCTTCTTTAATATAGTTAGGTAAGTGCTGATTCTGTACCTTACCTAATGATGTGCACATTAGTTTCAATCAGTGAAAAAAGGTAAACACTAAACATTTAAAATATCCAGTTATAAAATTTCAAAGCCAGTCCAAGCCAAATGATTTCTACTTCAAAGGACCTAAGTCAAATATAAACCCTGTTTCCATATTTTGAGGACTTCTTCCTTCCCAAGAATTATCATGATCAGAGTATGGAAATTGTCTCTTTTTTGACTTGTCTTTTAATTTGAATTTCAAGCTTTAGCAAATTTAAGAGGCTGTAAATTACAGTGCTAAGTGCTAAGCTTTGGAATCAGATTTGGGTTCAAGTGCCTGTGTTATCACTTACTGTGTAGACTTGGGCAAGTTAACTTCTCTGAGCTTCATATTCCTTCATTAAATAGGGTCTATTGTTATTTTAAAACGATACTCCATAGTGTGTTTTCCTTCGTCTCCTAACTCACTTCTCTTCTTTTAGCATTGCCCGTAGGTGGAATAGAGTGCCCAGTATAGTGTTCTATGGCCACTCCCCTCCTGTTACTCAGAACGACTGTTTCTTGCTTCTGAACTCTGGTGAGTGTTGCTTATTAGCAGCAGTGTGCCTCCAAAGGATATTACATAAAGCAATAGGACCAGCTGCCCTATGGAACATTTAAGATACTGCAGGATGTGTTTGGAAGGCCAGTTAAATCTCGTTTCAGGCATAAATGTGCTTGGGGACGATGTGGAGTAATATCACTTGCTCTGAAGATTGTATGATCTCCTGAACTTGGGCGTGCACCTTTACTGTGCCTGCTGCCTGACCTTGACACGTCAAAGACAAAAACTTGAAACCCCAGTGGGTTATCCCTGGCATTTTATAGCCACCATCTCTAAGTTTCATAACTAGCCAGGAAAAAGGAGAGAGGGTAAAATGGGAGAATTTTATCTGCTATGCTGAAAGACATTTTTGAACAGGAATAAAAATGAGTTTCTATCAAAGGCATACATATAATTTACATCTATAATACTCCTGCTTTCATTTCTTTTTTGTTTCTTATCTCCTAGTTGGCTAAGTTAACTTAACATTAATCTTTTCCAGCAAGTTATGTGAAGAATAATTAGGAAAGTTCAGAAGTACTTGAATTTGTCAAACCTCACAAATTAATCGTAATAGCAAAACACATCTTTTCACAGTAATCATAGAGTATACTTTGGCTGAAATTTATTCTTGGTTTGGAACAAACTGTATTCTAGAAGGCAAGCTCAAAAATCAATTACTTTATTATTATTATCACCAAACAAAGAAAACACTGGTACAAAAGAAAAATAAGATCTTCATAAAATCTACTCATCTGAAGGACTCCAGTTTCACTCCAGCCAGGAATGAAATGTATCTATTATTGCCTGACTAGGTAAAATGAAGGAATTAGCATAACTAAATATTTCTTCCCTGCACACTTATCGCCCAGATTTGACTATAGACTCTGGAGTATTTGTTCCAATTAATTATTGTTACATTCTTATAAGTTCTATATTTTCACCTTGTTTTACAAGAGGAATATGTGAGTGCATGCTATTCATAACTTTATTTTGAAAGATAATTTACATGGTGTTTGTGTTCAGCACTAGTTTTTCATCAGTGACACCTTTTGGGAGTTCTTAATTTTATTCATTTTGGGGAGCTGAATTTTTGAGCCGAATTTTGGAGGTATTTTTCAGGAGTCTTTCAGGAGTATAGAAATGTCTTTCTGTTGCTTATACGCAGAAACTGTGACTTGAATGAATGTAAAATTTTCAGATCTTAATCTTTTCTTGTCAAAACTCTATATATTGATCTGTTACCTTCTGGCATCTGATGACCTACATCATATGTCTGATATTTTTTCTCTTTGATGATGCTCATTTTCCTTTTTTATATTTGAGTGTTTGTATAAATCTGTTTTCCTTAATCCTTTAAATTGATGAATTTTTCTAGGTTATGTTTAGATGTCAATTAGTTATTGTAAAATTCATGCGATATGGAAAGGCTTCTTTTCAACCAAAAGATTCTTTCTTCCGAGTGGGGGGAAGGATTATACTATAGTTTTGAATGTCATTTTTATGCCATTAATTCTAAAATCTTTTTTAGATAAGTAAGTCATTTCTATATTTTATTTTTATCCTGTTCTCTGTGTTTATCATGTTTTCTTTGATGTTCTCATCTCTTTATATTCTTTCCTCTGAAACCTAAGTGATTATTTTCAAGACAGTATTCATCAGCAATTCAATTTTTTGCAATGGAGATTGTGGTTTTTATTGATACCATTGAAAATTCTGAAGTTCCTTTCTCTTTATAATTGATCTCAGTTCTGTCAGCTCTTACTTTATCTCAAGCCTTGTGTTATCATCTTTGTTTCATTGTACCTTAATTTCTTTGAAAAAGCAAAGCGTTTTCTACCTAAAAATTTACTTCTACTTTTTGGAATCAATCTTCAGAAATAGCCTCTTTACCTGTTCCTTTCTGTATCTGTCTCCTTCCATGTTGCAAATCTTTTCATAGACTCCGCGGTGGTGTTTTTTCTTCTTCTGGTTACTCATTCTTGAATGAGGACAAGTTTATCTGGGCTTGGTAAATGCCCCCAAATAATCTGTGCTGTTTCTTCATAGTTTTCATGGGCTTCATCAAGATCTTCTTTTAAAAATTAATTTGGAATCTTGAATGAAAATTAGAAAAAATCTTTATATTGCCAGTTCAAAACGTGGGTGTCTATAGTTGAAGAAGAAATGAGATTGGGGCTAGAGTCTCAGGAGGGCAATTTTTCTCTGCATATTTTTTTCTCTTGGTTGAGACCAAGGGACCAGATTTCTGCCTCTGGTTTTCAATTTGGCTTAATCTCTACTCCAGATACAAAGTGCGACTATGTCCTTCTGGAACTCCCTCCTGGAGCTGTAACCTCCCTATTGAGGAGGAGCATTCTGTCTCATAACAGGGATGCCTCTAATTTAAAAAGTGATCTCTGCAGGTCAGTTCCAGCTGCAGGACAGCAGAGACCTCACTCCCCTCCAGCACAGCCGCTTCTCAGTGCTCTTCATCTACAGCTCTGGGGAAAATGGTCCCCATCTCTCCACAGCCCAGCATCATCTTTAGTTTTCTGCCTTCCGATTAGGGGATTCATCTCCATTTTTGAAAGTGCTGTCTCCTGTTGGAATAGGCTCTTGGCTCAATGGAGAAGCTATATCATAAAAACCCAGACCCCTCCCAAGGTGTCTGTGAGTCATGGCTGTGACCTTCTCTCAAGGCTCTGCTCCCGGAGACTCGGGCTGCTCCCGATGGTTGGTGGTGATGCTCGATTCTCCAGTGTCTCCAGGACTCAGCCAAGCCCTTCCAAGTAAAGCTCTCTGGAATTTTCTGCCAGAGCTTCCATTGCCAGGGTTGCCTTTACTTATTCTCTGTAATGTTGCTCCATTCTTTTAGGAAGAGGATTTGTGAGCCAGTCTTTGATATTGTTCCAAATCCACTTCATCTAACCAAAATTACTCAAATTCTGTGGAAAGTTCCTTAGTTCCATTTCCGATGAAAGTTTTTTATTTTTTTTATTTTTTTATTTTGGTCTTCTTTTTGTTGTTGTTGTTGGGTTTTTGGCTGTTAATTTGCTCGTATTACAATCTTGTCAGGGGTTGCAAGCTTCCTGATATCATGGCCTTTAAAGAATTCCTACATTCTTCTAGTAAAATGTTGTAATAAGTTTAGTTAATTGAAGGAGTTCAAAATTATACTTAAGAGATTTATTTAACTTTAGAGTCAAAAGGCTGTTGTATGAATAATCCAGGTTGGAAGCAGCCACTGTGATTGATCTGTTGCTTAAAGATGAGATATCTGCATTCCAGAGAGTAAGTTCAGGTACAGTGCTCCCTAGCGTCATGGCCAATACTCAGGCTGGAGTGTCCTGATGCTCTCTCTGGCTTTTCTTGCTTCACAACCTTTGGCTAAGATCACATATGTACGTACTCCCTGTGGATCAGATACAAAATTATCCATTTTGGCCATATATATTATTGAATATAGTATTCAAAAGATTAAAACATTTATTATAAATTCAAAATAATTATTATATAGCTATGTCTAGAAAGATAATGGTCTAATAAAAAAGAATAGAATAATAAGACCTAAATGGCCCCATTATGTTGATGTTTTGCTCTTTATGGGGATTGGATATGGATTACACATCACCAAATGTGGATTTTCTAGGCAACAGCATTACTGTACAGAAAATTAACTCAGGCCAAATTTCCACACTTGGTGTTACTTCATTGCCTCCCCTCTGGCTTCTTTGCCAGATGTTCCAGCACCAGAGCTGGAACCCACAGCCATGCCAAGGCATGGGTACCTGCGGCCATAGCATTCCGTCTGCCAGTCGTCTAAACAGAGTCTTCTTTCTGGAGACATCTGCTTGTCTGTCACACTGACTGTTCTTGGGTGAAACTTTTGTGTCTGCCGCTTGTCTGTGGGTTGACTGAGGTACCACTTGTAATTCAAACCTATTTGTAAAGAAAATGCTCTGAAATGATACATTTTATAATTATTTAATCTTGCAGCATTTGGCCATGATGACTACTCTTTCTCTCTCAAAACTCTACTCTTCCGATATCCCTCTTATCTTTTAGGTCCGAGAAGAGTGCAGTTTTGTGGAGTCATACTGCCTGGTTCATTTCTTCATCAGTTAGCTAGTCCCTCAATAATGCTGTGTAACCAACAACCATACACTCTTACAATAATAAGAATTTATTTCTCATGTGTCAGAGCATCAGCTGGAATGGATCTGCTGATCTTAGCTAGATTTAGTCACGTGTCTGTGGATTGATCAGTGGGGGAGCTGCTGGTCTAGACTAAGTTTGCTAGGTGACTGTGCCTCAAGTTGCAGGTCCAGCTCTCTGCAGATGGAACCGAGGTGAGCTCCCTGAATAATCATTCTCAGACTATGTAGGCAGCAGGCTTGGAGTGCTGCCAGAAACACAAGAGAGCAAGTGGGAGCACGGCATGCTTCTAAAGTGTTAGTCTGGAGCAAGTACATTGTTCTTTCTGCCCCCGTTCTGTTTGACTATAAAACTCAAATGGCCAAGCTCACGGTCAAGGGGTGAGGAAGCACATGCTGCCCCCAGTGAGAGGGACTTTGTGACTACAAAGTCACATGGCCATGGCGTGGATACAGGGAGTTGTGAAGTGGGGTGGAGAGTTTAATCTGCCATAGAACCCCAACAACACTGTTCTCAGTTCTGGGGATTAGGTAAATTACTTACTCTTTCTGAATCTTGTCTATGTTTTGGAGACGATAATAATTTCTATCTCATAGGGTTATTGCGATGACGAGGAGAAAAAATGCGTGTGAAAAGATAAAAATATGTTCTCTTGTGTTTCTGGCATCACACAGAAAGTGCCAATAAATGATAGGCGATGGCGGTGGCAGCATCATTTCCCGGTTCTCTTCCCACCTGTCTGAACACATCCCTTGCGGGCTACTCTTCCCTGGCCCTATCCTTATACACAGTTGTTTCCCAGGATTGCAGCCAGGGGCCTCCTCCCTTCCTTGCTCTATGCATGATTCCTGGGTGACCTCTTTCATATCCATTATAATCCATGCTATAAAACTATGCTGATTATCTCAGACCTCTTTCCCAGACTTAGGCACAAGGCCTCTAGGCATGCATCTTGTGTGCTCTCTTCCCTCCTTGTTTTAATTTTCTTACCGTCTGTTTTCCTGGAATTAGAACAGCAGCTATGTCGCCAGCTTCCCGTGCTTAAACAGGCAACGCCTAACTGATGTGCCTTGAGGGGCACAAAAAAAGTCTGAGCAAATAGCCCCCTCCTTTGCTTGCCCGTGACAGAAATGAAAACAATCACTCTTTAGATCCACCTAGCGCTTTATTATTTTTCACAAACTTTTCACGTGCACGGCCTCACTTTAGCCTCCCGACATCTGCTCTGAAGGAGATATTTTATACTCACAGGCGCATTAAAGTTAGTATTTGTATTTGGGTTGATTAAAATTTCCCTTAAAATGCAAACATATCAAGGAGAAGGAGCTAGACTCAAGCCCATTTCTAACTCAACACCACAAATCGATGCAGATCCGTTTATTGGGTTAGCTTAGCTAAGTGATTCAGACAGGGAAGGGAGGATGAGACAGGTGCATCTGGAGGAGGAGGGGGCGGTTAGGGCTGTGCCCCAGGAAGCCTGGGGCAGGGAAGCAGCCTGAGTGAGCGAACAGACGCTGGGAAAGACAGCAGACAGCCGGGAAAGGGCAAAAGCCTTTCTCATAAATGCTGCTGAGAGCCGGCTCTGTCCATCAAGGTTTCCCAAAGAGGAGCTTGGAAGCCTCGGAATATTTTTGGTAGCAGCTTTGGTAGTTTCTATAACTGTCAACAGAAGTTAATAAGGAAGAGTGAAGGAATCAAATTCAAAAACAACAAAAATTTTGTTTAAAACATTTGATCCCTTAAGGAACAATTAAAGGAAAGGAAGAATTACTTAAGAGGAAGATCAAAATTCTATGTTTAGAGAAATATTAGGACTTAAAAAAGAGCACTGTATGTGGAGCCTAAGGGTAAAGAGATCATTTGTTAACAATGAAAATGGAAACTGACATCGCGTAGCCCCCATTCAGGAACACTTCCTGGCAGAGACAGCTCCAAAGGAGAGTTGGAGGGGTGTGCAAGGGCTGCCGAAGCACTCCTCTGTGAGCCCAGGCTTCCTGTCTGATGACAAAAACAGAACAGGAGGTTCTGTTATCCTGGTAGAGGCTGAATGATGTTGGCTGTCCGAACTAAGCAAATGGCCTGCCTGAGAACCTGACTATAAACAGCTTATATTTTATTCAACCCATAAGGTCTTGAAGAGGATATAGCACACATATTGCATCAGTGTGCTTTATAGAATTCCATCTTGTAACCTAAAACTTGTTCACCAAGTTCCATGAGGTCACAGTTTATACTGAAAGGAAAAAAGGGAAGTCTGTCTAAAAAGGATATAGATACTATCTTTATGACCTCAAAATAGAGAAAGGTATGTTAAACAATATAAAATCACAAACCATAGATGAAAAAAATGACTACATTAAAATCAGTAACATTTGTGAAATAAAATACATCATAAAATTCAATTTTATGATCAGCTTTGGCAGAAAATAGTATTATAAAACACAGCTCTACAAAAATATCCTGTTGCACAGAATTTATAAATTCAGTTGGAATAACCATATCTATAATATTGGCTTTTACATCCATAAACACGATATAGCTCCCATTTACATGGGTATTTGTTTATATTTTTTAAAGTTTTATATGATTTTTCATAAGCTTTTGTGTCTTTTATTAGATATATTTATTCCTAGGTATAAAATAAATTTTATTGCTGTTGTAGGTATCCTTTTTATATATTTTCTAATTGTCACTGGTATGTAGGAATTCATTTGTATGTATATCTATGTATCTATATCTGTACCTGGTATTTTTAGTTCTAGTAGTTTCTCCTTAGGTGCTTTTGGATTTTTATTCTACAAACCTATTGTCTATGAATAATATCTTTCCATGGTAGACAATGAGGCTTGCCTCCTCCATATCCATTTTCAAGATCATTATGAACAATAATATTTCCTAATTTTGTTCACTAAAGCTGGCTAAATCTAACTACATTTTTAAAATTCCTTTTAAAGTAGAGGTGCAAAGGGTACATAATTCTGGTCAATTTGTCATTAAAAGAAATCTTCTAGAAGTCGTTGGGATGGATTCATTCTTTTGTTTTTTGCCTTTCCCTTTCTTCCTGCCTGGAATGTGTATATGATGTCTGGGAGTGCAGCAGCTATCTTGTGAGCATGAAGAGGAGAGCCTCACACTGAAGAAGAAGGAATGGAAAGATAAGAGATGCCTAATGACATTCCACAACTCTGTAAAAGCCTCAGACTGCCTGCTTTTGGACTGCTTCTTATGCGAGAAAAATAAACTCATGTTTGGTTAAGTCTCTACATGAGGTGTAAAACAGGTGACCAAACAAATATACCTTTCATTTGTTAGCTTGTATTTATTTTATTCTATGCTGGTGCTGTTTTTGCTTATTTTTTGTTCTCTTTCTGCACTGGCTTGGTCTCAATTACTTCTTAAGGTCAATAATAAATACTATCTTTGTAAGTTATGTTTTTATCAACTTTTAAAGACAAACGGTGGGTATCATATTTACAGTGAGGTAAAAGAAGAATGTATTTCATTTATCTGAGTATGAATTAACTTATAGATTAAGAATTTAAGACGGCCAAATATATTTATTCAATTATTTCTAAAGAAGCCAGCAGGGATTTATTTTTTAAACAAGAATTGGTAAGAAAAAAGTCACAACCTTTTATTCTCTGTCGTATACAAATTGTGTGCATGCTCGCTTAATCACTGATCCTTTATATGATCAATAGTATTGTATAGTGGTTAAGAGTATGGGCTTTTTATTCTGTTAGCTCAGCTTCAAATCCTTGTACGGCTGTGTACAACCCATGTGACCTCAGACAAGTCACTTAGCCACCCCTTCCATAATCATCTCAAGGTTTGGCAGGGGAATGCCATGACACGCCAAAATATGGTTGAATAGGATGAATGATGTAAAAAAGGTGAAATAGGAGCTGAGATTACAACAATAGGTTTGATTGGGGTGTTGCAGAGTAAATAAGGTAGGTTTTGGAGTCAAACCAGAACCAAACAACTGCAGTAAAATTATTTTATTGCCAACAAGGTTTGGGCTTGATCTTTTTCTTATTCCTCTATTACCTATGTCTCAATATTGAATACCAAACTAACATATGAACTTATGTTTTTAAGAGTGAATCTTAAAGTTGCCTTGGGACATAATGTGTTCAATGGAGAAGAGCACAGGATATCTACTTAGAAGTCCTTCTTCCACCATTTACCGACTCTGGGGTCTTTGGCAAGTTAAAGGGCTCTCTGAAGGTTATTTTATAAATTTGTGATCAGGACTTTCTATTTCTGTCCACTTTAACAACTTCACAGGCTTTTCATGATGGTCAAATAAAATAATTCACACAAAAGATTTCGTAGTGCTACACAAATGTCACATTTCACACAATATTTAGCTTCATGATCGGGTTCTAGGATATTCTCAATAAAAATCTATTGATTGAATTATTGCATTCTGGGTCCTTTCTTGTTATTATGTTAGAGTTAGTTGCTAAAATAAATTACCTTAAAAGTAGAAAGATGTCGCATCCTGGAACACCTGATAGGGTTGGCCTCTGGGATTTCTTTGGTGCTGCCATCTTTTTTATTCTACACTGTACTTCCAAGTTTCAAGGTATGAGACATTAAAAATTAGAATAACCCAA
Organism: Propithecus coquereli; assembly: GCF_000956105.1. NCBI lineage: Eukaryota > Metazoa > Chordata > Mammalia > Primates > Indriidae > Propithecus > Propithecus coquereli. The sequence goes on from NW_012149897.1 coordinate 1,330,552, forward strand.
ATCTCAGCTCTTTAGAGAGGGGAAAAACGTCTTTACCATATTGTCTCTGCCCAATTGCAGTTTCTTGGGAATTTATCCCATTTCTCATGCAGGCTCAACCAGTGATTAAAATACCCAGTCGGTACCTGTCTTATCACACTCCGGCTGACAGCCACACCGCACTCTGTTGTTGTAAGCTTGTAAAATATTCTCAGCTCTTGGTTTTCTCATCTAATTCATTGAGGACTACTTTAACTAAATACAGTACACCTATTAGGGACCATCCTTAGTACCCCACCTAAAGTTAACCAGCGCTGTTTGTTCATAATAATTATTTAGTCCTCATGAAAGCTACAATTTGAATACATGATAGTGTTTCCTACCCATGAGAATTATTTGCATATGAAATTATCTTCAAAGTAAAGTGTTAGTAGCACTGAAGCTCATAGTCCATAAACTAGGCTGGGACTAGTTTATGGGATATAGTCACTCACTGTAGGTAATAAACCTGGTGTAATTCTCAGAAGATGAAAACAAAAATACTACTCCTGCTTTTTAATTTTTCCATTCTCAGGAGAATAAGCAGCAGAGTACAGAAAGGGAATTTTTAAGTTATTGATTGTAAATAAGTGTTCCTAACAGAGGAAAGAGGATGCTAAATGGTTAATAATAAGATATTTGAATAGTCCTATTGCTTCTTTCTTTATTATATTTTCTTAAATGTCCCTTTCTGTTTTCACTTTCAAAACTCTTACCCAAACACTCCCCCATTTACCCTACATTACTGCCTGCAAAACCTGCTTCCTTTCTGTTCTCTTTCCATTAATTCTGTCAGTCTCCAATATATTTGATATATAACTACATGCTATTTTTATCTTAAGTAATTCATTTTATTATGCCACTCAAATGTTTAAAACTCCATAATGGCTCTCTGTTTCTATCGTGCGAGAGAGAGGAGATGAAGAGTCAAAGATAACTCTGAGGTTTGAGCATCTAGGTGGGTGCAGGAGTCACCACACAGGGGACAAAGAAGAAGAGAGACCTTGGCTAAGACCAGCCAGAGATGATGAAGGCAGTTGGTTTTGAGGGATCTTTGAGACATTGAAGTAGCAAATAAATGGATATTTACATCTGGTGCTTAAGAGAGAGATCTGAGCTGGAGACAAACATTTGGTAGTCATGACATTAAGAGCTATAAAGCTACAAGATAGATAACGTCACTCAGGAAAAATGTATAGAGTGAGAAGAAATAGTCTAGGACCTAGCCTCGATGTTATAAAACTTCCAATATTTGAGAAACTCATATGTGGAAGAAGAATTAATTTAGCACAATTAGTACCAATGGGAAAAAGGCATAAGAAATCTGATTTTATGCCATTATTCGGGAGGAATGTGTAAGAATTAGATCTGTCAATGGTAGTGATTGCCCCATTCTAGGAAGCTCAGGAGAGTGGGCTAAGACACTGCTTATCAGGTTGTTGCAGACAGGATACCCCCACGGAGTAAGAAGGTTGGTAAGATAATTTCTCAGTCTTTTCAACTCTGAGATTCTGTGATTCAACGTATGTTGTATTTTTCTCCCCAGTGTGTAAACACCTTGAGCACAAGGATTATTCCGTAGAACACTGGGAAGTGTTGAGCACAATGTGAAATCGCCATAAATATTATTGATCACTAGGACTTTGGAAGACTCTGTAAGATTAGACAAACAAATGCTTTTCACCTATACCAGTTTAAGGAGCCTTGAAAAAAGGAGGTAGAATAGGGTGAAGGAATTAGGCGTGGTGGGGGGGAAGGAAGGAGAAGGGCACAGGCAGTTGATGGAGAGAAATGAGCCCAAGTAGAGGCGAAATTTGTGGTTGTTTGCTTTAGAATAAGGGCTTCATTACTGGAAAAAAAAAGCATTCTAATATAAGTGCTAGAAGATATTTTAACTTCATAAAATGCCTTTGTTTTGATAGTCTGTGGGACTGGCTAACATATTATTAGGAGCAAGCAATACATACACACACACACACACACACACACACACACACACATCCACATACGGATTTGAGTTTCCCCTTTTCTGCCCTGTGATAGTCTCCCTGTCCCCCTAAATAATAGTCATAGTAAAAGGAGGTATCTTACATGATTCTACTTTAAATACAAATCAAAACACGCATGCATACACACCCTTAAAGCTTTAGTAAAATTCAAAAGGATATCACATTTTATAGTTGTAAGTATGGAACTTTTTGGCTTTTAGCACCTAAAGCACCACAGTTAGTAAGTACTTGGCAAAAAGGAGGAGGAACATAGTCCATAGATAATTGCACCTTCAATCAGCCTCCTTAATTATCTCTAGTGCCAAAACAAGCAGTTGATTTTTTGCTAAAAATCTCATTATTTAAAGGTATTCCACTGGTTGCATTAATTGCTGCATGTACCAGCTAAGGCAAACTGCAGCTGGAAATGTATATTCTCCTGTTTTTCCTATGCTTAAAAGGGCCCATTAGACAGAAAGCATAATTTTCTTTGCGTTGTGGATTGTAAATGCTGCAAAATGTCTGCTTTTCTTTCCCGTCATTGCTTCGTTTGGGACAATTGCACTCGCTAAAGCAAACGCTTATGTTGTCAATCTTTTAGTGCAGAAATCTCATTGAATCGGGGTGTTTGCATGTGTCTGGCAGCCATTTCCAGGGCTCATTTCAAAGGCAAATGATAATATGCAGATTCCGTGTAATGGAATTAAAATTAGTCTTGTGTGTCCTAATATTTTGTACTCCGTGGCTGCCAAAATGATCTTTTCTCGACACTGAACTAACTTGGGCTAAATGCCATTCAACAAAACTATGGCGATTGCATTTTGATTGATTCTTCAGAGGAATACCACATTGTCTTTTCAGAAAACTGAGGCAACTACAGACAAGGGCTGTAGCTCTCAGCCCTTCTCTGTCCTATAGCCATAGTTGCAAAATGACTGGGAAGGAAGTACATTTCCTATGGAAGAACAGGTAGCCTCTCTTGCATCAGGGACCCTGCTGTGAGCCCACAGCATTCCTGGTAGGTTGCCTGTCACTTCAAAATATCTGTACCTTGTGACTGGAAGTAATAGGCAAGATTGTCAGGTGACTCTCCTTATACATCAATTCCTTACAATGATAAGGTGCTCAAAACCATTGGCTTGGTCCCAAAGAAGACCTAGAATCTGTTGCCACCACCACCCAATCCTAAAAAACAGCCACCAGCACCACCACCACCAGCAACAAATATTACCATCTTCAAGAAATTCCAGCTCTAATAACATTAATAACAGACAACATTAAATAATGCTTGCTTTGTAGCAGGTACAGTTCTAAGCACTTTATATGTAAAAACTCATTTAATTCTCATAAAGCTCAATATGACAGGGACTCTCCCAATATTTCCCCCCATTTTGCATATGGTACAACTGAGGCCTGGAGTAGTTAAAGAAGTTGTCCAATGTTTTCTCCCATTCTACAGATTATCTCTTCACTTTGTTGACTATTTTCTTTGCTGTGCAGAAGCTTTTTAGTTTAATGTAGTCTGATTTGCCTATTTTTGCTTTTGTTGCCTGTGCTTTGAAAATCTTAGCCATAAAATCTTTATCTAGTCAATGTCCTGAAGCATTTCTCCTATATTTTCTTTTTAATACCTTATAGTTTCAGATCTTATGTGTAAGTCTTTAATCCACTTTGAGTTGATTGTCCTATATGTTGATTTTGTATATGGGTCTAGTTTCATTCTTCTGCAGAAATTTTGAGCTCATGGAAGTAGAGGGTACAATTGTGGGTATTAGAGGCTGCAAAGGGAAATGAGGAGGGGAGGATGGAGAGGGGTTGGCTAATGGATACAAAATGACAGCTGGATAGAAGCAATGAGTTCTGATGTTCAGCAGCACTGAAGAATGAATATGGCTAACTATGCTGGACATTTTTTAAAAGGTAGCAGAGAGGATTTTGAATGGTCATAGTACAAACAAATGATAAATGATTGCGGTGATAGATCTGTTAATAGCCCTGATTTGAGCATTACATATTGTATAAACATGTGGAAATATCACTCTACATCCCATAAATGTGTATAATCATTATGTGTCAACTAAAAATAAAAGGAAAAAATTAATTAATTAAGAAAAAAGAAGTTCCCAAGTTCATGTAACTATTAACTTGCAGAATGAGGATTCCAACCTAGGCAGTAGGGCATCAGGACCCCAGCTCTTGATTATTTTACTGAAGTTACTCACATTTTTCAATGTCTGATAATCTTCATTATTGAGAAATGTTTTTAAAATCTTTCCCCAGTCCTGTTGCTATTTAAGCTGTTTCCCTGTGACCATATTTTCATCTCCTTTTACTCTCTTGAGTTTTCCATTTTTCATTTGGTCTTTATATCAATGAGCATGTATTAAACCCTCCCCTCTGCACAGGACTTTAGTAGGCTCAGGCCTATTTCATGTAAACCAGGAGCAGACTTTGCACGCATGCTCCACATTTGGCAATTCTAGTAAAAATATTTGTATCACTGGTCTGAACTTCTAGTACATTTTTTAAGTTCTCTTTTTAAACTCTTAATGTTGTACTTCCTTATTCTTTTCCCCCAACTTTGCCCCCACTTCCCATCCCTGAATTAATTTTTACCTTTTAGGTTTTTACTTAGTGCTTACCTAATGTCATGGATTATTATTTTTCAGGTGGAACAATTATAATAACTTCAATTAGAAGTCCACTTTTCAACTTTTCTCTTAACAACAGTGCCAAATCTTAAAGATTTTCTAGTCACAAACCAGGCGGCCTAAATACTTCTCAAAGTGCCCTCTGCCCACTGCCACTTTGTGAGTGCGGATCTGTGTCATCCCTCACCTGAACAACTGCAACAAGCTGCTAACTAGTCTCCTTTATTGTAGTTGTATCACTTTTAAATAAAATTTCCACCCAGCTACTGCTGTGATTTCTCAAAAATACCAATCTGTCTTTATCATGTGCTTGCTTAAAACCCTTCGGCACTTTCCTAATGTCTATGGGATCAAGCAGCATACTTTACTAATAAGGAGCCTCATGCCTTCCTCATGTTAAGTTCAGATCTTCTGCACATGCCCTGTACTTTTCCACGGCTGTGCCTTCGCTCTCTCCCTCTCCATCAGAACAACTTTCCCCCTCTCCTTCACTTGCTTCACCTTTGCAGGGTCAACTCTCAGAGGATTTCTTCTCGGATGCCTTGTCTCTCTCTCCTAAATATTCTTTACCGCAAACCACCCCCATGGGCTTAGCTACTTCTTTTCTGTGTTTTCCCCATCATGCATTTACTACAATGATTCAAAATGATCTGTTTCTTTATTTGTATCCTCTGCTATATTAGGTCTTAGTCAACTTTTGATCTATTAGATTGCATTCATATTCAAGTGCTTAGCTCAGCATGGATATAATAAATATTTGTGGAACTGACCTGAAGTCTTCCCATCTCTTTCAACAAAGGAGGACACCAAGGGTACACACCACAATCCTATTATGGATTTAATTTTTTTGGAGAAAAAAGGAAAGTTGTTTCAGAGTCTCGTAGACTCTGTTTCTTATTGTGCATTTTGAAACTTTACTTGCTTTAAAATACTGCCACAGGACTAAGTCACCAAATGATGACGTTGGAGCCCCATTCCATTTAAATTTAAATCTTCCTTTTACCAGGAAATGTCAGAGTTGATGCTGTTAGAATCAGAGGGCCCAGCTTTTGCAGTTCTCCTGCTGGGCTTAAGTGAGCCACAAGTAGGTCAAGTGTCTCACTCTGTGAGTCAATGGCTCTGCCCGAAATAGAATGCAGATGGATAAATTACCTCTCTGAGGCACTGCTCAGACAAAGCCAGCATTTTGATGTAATATCAAGCATAGCTAGAAATTAACAAAGAGGCCAATACACCTGCTGAGAAAAAAAATATTTGGGGCAAGGATTTATGATGAAGTGAGCATAGGAGCATATTCCAGGTAGATTTCAAAGGAAGCACTGCCTTATCAATAGTAGGAAAAAATAATTTAATCAAATGTGTTTGAGCAAAGGAATATACTTGATCCATAAATATGACTTAATTTATCTTCTAAAAGGTGCTCTGGTATCCTGTTGCCAATATTTTAAAATATTCTTTTATGCGATGCTTTTTAAATGCCTTGACTAAGGCATGGCCGTGAGGCAAATTCATTTCTCAAGTATCAAACAGAAGAAGTCGGCCTTCCATGGTCTGGATCTATTACTACTCGTGGCCATGACCCATCGATGCCAGCCACACTGAAAGCTTTTATTCATATCATACTATTAATATTTCTTGCCTCTATTCCCTAGCAATGCTGTTTCCCAATTTTTTGTCCATCTTCATCCATCTTCTGTGCTCACATAATACCCCATGCAGCCCACTATTACCATACTTGCCATGTTGATGTCTGCAGACATTTATGACTGTCACAACTGATGGAGGGAGGGGGGCTGTGCTACTGGCATCTCAGGGGTAGAGGTAAAAGATGCCACTGAATATTCTCCAATGCACAGATCCAAAAATAGTATTCAATCCAAAATGTTAATAGTGCTGATGTTGGGAAATTCTAATTTAGTATGTTTATTACAATAACTAAGCTAAATTTATTTCAAATGTTTAAGGAAGAAAGTGCTTATTTCTTTAAAAAGTGTATTTTTAGCAACTTTATAACAACAATGATAGCTTTTGTATTAATAATAATGATTCTCAATTATAAGACCAGGTTTTCTTAGGTTAAAGCTTTAAACATAGAATAAAATCAACAAATCCCAGTTTGCTAGGAAGTTTT
>NW_012149897.1:1349864-1351810 GCF_000956105.1 Propithecus coquereli
AGTCAATGTGTTAAAAATCAGTTATCTCTTTAAGCAATCACGAGACATCTATCACTCCGGAAATTAAGTGCTCCCACATACCATGATGCTACTGAAATAGATTAGTTCTGAATATGCCAAGAGAAGGCAGTTTAGGATAAAAATGTCCTGTGATAGTCATCATGTTCTAACCTGCTTCCTAATATCCTACTTCATCTCAAGAAAAGCAACCCTTGAGGCAAGCAGTATGCAGTTTAGAGACCAAGGGGCGTGTGTGTGGGGTGTGTGCGTGTGTGTGTATGTATGTATGTGTTGGGCACAGATGGAGTTGAAGAGTAGGCACATCTGAATAGAATTAAAGTGAATACAACTATATCTTAGAATAAAAGTGAAATAAAAATTAAGTGCAAAAATGAAATGAAGTAAAAGGTCTCACACTTAGGAGCCTGATAAGTTATTCAGCAGCTGAGGGTGGACTAGAGTGAAAGACTGAATGCAGACCATGCAAACAGTAGCCCCATGAAGGACCAGAGGAGGGTCAGAGTCAAGCCGAAAAGAGGCCATAATCAGGTAATTTGAATTATCTGTCAGAACCAAAGCTTATGGAGTGCTCAGAATTATGTGGACTCATAACAAAATGCATACACACATCCCAGCTGTCAGCTAGTGCATCATCCTGTTTGAATTTTAGCTGCTTGAAATCTTCACAGTGGGAAAAACCATCAAGAAATTTGCACGGGATTCACCAGAACTGTCCTTTATTGTCTGGACATGCACCCATTCGAATGCATTCTTCACACAATTCTTGTTTACGCTGCAACAAATTGTTCTTGCCTCTCCACACTCGGAGCATGCATTTGCCACTTGCATTTTCACAGAGGACGATGACTGTGGTTGTGGAGTGATCAGCCAATTAAAAATTGAGGAGAAACATGGTAATTAGAACCCAAGGCCTGACTTCGCTTCCCTTGGCCTTGCCTATTGTGTTGGGCCCTTCACAGTCCTAACACTTCTGAGATTTGGTAAACTGTGATATCTAAGTCTACAGCAACTCAAAGGAAGAAGAATTTTTTTAGTTTAACTTTAGAGATTTATGACAGATTAAAAATGACCAACACCAGATGTGTTTTATGAGCTCACAGAACGTTGCTTTATTGCTGCCATCTGAATGACGCTGCTTTTGTAGTTTAGGGTCCTCCGTCCATATTTTTTCTGTTTCCTCCCACCCTTGTTTGTTCCCTTCCCTAAATTAAACCTAGATGTGACATACACTTACGAGAACAGGAAGATGAGGAAGAGGAAATGTCTTTGATGCATTTTCCTTGGAAAGACCCCTCAGTGTTGTTATTCCCCTGGGGTTTGAAGGTCTATGAGACAGTCTTCTTGGGAAGGATGAGCCACAGGGAAGTGTCTAGTAGGTTCTCTGGTAGTCAGTCAACAGGCCAAATAATTGTGCTACAAATCAATATGTCATGCCACTAACATAGAAAATCTCAGAACATGTGACAGAAGATCCTGCAAGGAAATGGTCTCTCCAGGGAAGTGGAGCTGAACAGGCCCACTGAGGAACAAGAGTGGGAACACAGGGGCTGCTATTCTGCTGGGAGCACAGCCTTGGCCAGGGCATCCCCAGAGGGAGCTGGGGTGCTGGATGCTGAGACACCTGTCCAGCTGCTCCGCCCTTGTCCACTCAGACACTGCCTTTGGTTTGAAGGGGTGTGTGCTAGGTTTCATACTGAATGCCTTGTATTTTTCCTCCATTGCTTTTAATGGCTATCATCTTACACCCCACAGGGCATCTTCCAATGCTCTCTTGGCACCATCATCTACATTTCACACTGATTCCAAACTGAAAATAGGAAATGCCACAGGCTTTCTTTGTTTAAAAAGACTTCTTTTTAACTTGCAACATTTCTCAACATTCATTTGTTTTTTCATGGGTAACTATGGCATTCAGAGAAAAAAAC
>NW_012149897.1:1351860-1355827 GCF_000956105.1 Propithecus coquereli
ATTCTCAATTATAAGACCAGGTTTACTTAGGTTAAAGCTTTAAACATAGAATAAAATCAACAAATCCCAGTTTGCTAGGAAGTTTTTAAAGAAAGATTCTAAAACAGCATGCTCATTTCAATTCCAGATATAATATTTTGAAACTTGATTTGATTACTGCATCCAGTATTTTTTTCCAAGAAGGAAAATGTTAGATTCCAAGAAGACTGTAATTAATGCCTTTCTGTTTGGATAGGATCTTGATTTTCTAAGGATTTGGAACATGGCACTATGCCTTCTTGATCAAAGCTCATATATTAAGAGACCTGTAGTTAAACAAATCTAGTTCAAGAAGCACATATTCTCTAGGAATCATTCCTAACGCCTTCCACCAGTCTTAGGCCAAGGAATGTGGTGTATCTGGAATGACTACCCTCAAAGACAGAATTCCTTTGCCATTATAGTTCTCTGGTCTTGTCTCATCCCTTTTGGAAAGTAACCTTTAGTTGTCCTATTTAGCAGAAATACAAGGTAGAGCCTATTACCGTGTAACCACAGCTCAGAGATCCACTAAGTTCTTCATTTCTTCATCCTCGTGGGCAGGAGACACTTCATCCTCATGGACTTGAGCTGTTGTATAAGCAAAACATGAGGAAGTTAAGTTCTGTCTATCCTGGTTCTAGTCGGAAAGTCTGAAACTATTTCTTTTAATCCCAGGTTTAGATATAAATTATAGAATCATCAAAACTATCTAGCATAATTAGATGTTCAGCAGAAAGAAAACTTACTGTGCAGAAAACGTATTGGAGTCAATGCATCTTCTAATTTAAAAATTCTTAAGAGAGTGTACAGGCCTCCCCATTTCATCTGTTTATCTGAGAATGAAAAAAGAAAATGAAAAATTCGCAGCCACCTTACTAACTAGAATTCTGGATTTTAAAAAGTTCTTTAAGGACACCTAATTCTATTCTTTTATGAAATGGCTTCTCAGTACAGAAGTGAAAGGAACTCCCTTTCTACTGTCCCTTCCTGGATTTGATATTTAAGCCCCTTCAGGACATGAGGGCATTGGCACATACCTAATAGTTCTGCACCAGCCACCCAGGGAATGGAAAATCCCACAGACTTTAAAAATGCCAAGCCAGGGTGGATGTGGAGGGTGAGGCCATTCTAGACTGGGTGGGCGAGGGAGAGGTTAGGATTCTAAGGCATGCTAAGGCGGAATTGGCCCATCTCATCCTTTCCGCTTCTTTCCAGTTCTGCTCACAGGAAGCAGTCCTGATCCAGGCAAGGAGAAAAAGTCAATCTGGAAAAATCAGGCACTGAGAAAGGGGACCTAAGAGGTGGGGAGGTTCAGCTCTATTTGCAAGCAAGTCAGCCTTTCGTCTAGAGAGAAGGACAGAGAATAACACATACTTTTCAAGTTCTAGTTATCACAGTCGGTGATGGGGTAAATGGTGGAAGAAAAACTCTAAAGCAAACAATTACCCACCACCCTAATTGATATTATAATAAAGCTGTAGTAACAGAAAAGAGCAAGTGCTTACAAATGAAATGACTGCAGTGGTAAAAGATAGAAATGCAGTCCCCAAATTTAATTTTGTTTTGAGAGAAACGATTACCCAATAAGTGAAGTGACAATATCACTAAGATAAATGAAATTCCTAGAACATTGGGAGGACTTTGCTCTTCTCTTCCACTCTTTCCTACAGGATAATCTAGATTAGTGTTCTGTATTCTACTTTGCACTAGCTGCTCTAGAAAAGAGTTTCTGTTTAGCAATGGATTGTTGTACAAGATAACTTGCTGATATTAATGTTAATAAAGTGTTCTGTTTTCGTGTTTCCATGTAGAAGAAGGCATATCATCTTTTTAAGGAATACCTGTTACAAGTATTGGGGCTTTGCATCGCTATTTAGTTAGTGTTTTTAGGCAGGTGTATGACAGATTTGCACTCCATTGCTGCCTTTTTTCAACAATGCATGTACCATCTAAAGGAGCGAGTGCTTCTGGATTGTACAACCTTCAGTATTCCAGCTGGCTGTGAGTTCTTGGTCTTATACTCACCCGGTCAGGTTAAGCCTTTGAGCATGATGATAAAGGATCATTGGATAATGGTTCATGATAATTGGCCTTGTCTATGAAACTGAGTTCCATATTACATACAACTAAGTATACATTCCATCACCAAAAAAAATTCCATCAGGTTTTGGAGATATTAAAGTGTTTTATATTTATGTCCTTTGCTTTGAATGTAATGTTGATGTATAAGATTTGTATCTAAGATTTTTCTCTGGGCAATTGGTTGACTCCATATATAAGGAATTTGAATGAATTGACATATATTTGAGATTGATTTTCATAAAATTCTTTAGTCTACTTTGCATATCATGTATGAATAGAATGATTATACAATTTATTATTTGATCAGGGAAACTTTTGTCTGAGAAAATGCTAAAATAAAAAAGACACTTGGACAACAGGTACATTTGGGGACTGCCACAGGCAAATTGAGACTGTAGGTCACCCTACATATGAGCAAATGCCCGGAAGACATGGGACAGTACTTTAGACATGTATTTTAAATAACAGCTATGGTAGAGAATTGCACCTTCTCCTTAGCAAATATATAAACTATTTTTTAAAAAATAAAATCTATGCCTATGAATTATTCTATTTGTTTGGTCAAAGAAAGAGGTAGGACAACAGAAGAATGGAACACATAGGACATCCTTATTTCTTCTGTTCTGCTTCCTTACCAAACCTTCAGGGACATCACTGAAAATATAAGAAATGTCTTTAGTAGCATTTGAGTTCAGTTAGCTCAACTGAGATGGATATAGGGAGATGAAATATAGAACAAAAGAAATACGTTCTCATCCATGCCCTGAAGAACATATTACCAACTCATATTAGATGCTAAATAAAAGTGAGATTATAATCTTGTCGTTTTCACCATCATCATTAACCATGGTGTTATAAATAAACTCTCATGCCATTTTCCTATTCTCTTTCAAAGGACTTTAAGATATAAAGTTATTAATTTTAAAACACCTGTAAAACTTACTCAGCACTTATAACCTGTGTTCATTATTTTGATATTCTTAGTACCATTAGAACTTACCTGTGAGCACTTGAAAATTACATGTGTTTTTACTTGCTTTTCCTAGTTTGTTGAACTCGTTGGTTGATTAGGTAGTGTAGTTTAATTGGCATATGATTCTGGAAATTAAACAACTTCTCTTTAACTTCAGGTCAGAAGCTGTTGGCATTGATAAGTTCTCTGGTGACAATCCTAACCAGCATTTCAATGGGTCATATCAATCTCACCAAGCTTTGGAAATTTTGCGCTCTATTTTGAGTGATTGGTGGTTTCCACTGCCTGTTTTCACACTGCTTGGCAGGTGACAACCTTCTGAATTTAATTACCTCTCATTTTTCTGCTGGATCATGGTAATTTTTTTAGGTATTTCAAATGGCAATTAGTGAATCACAACTTTGGTTAAAATTCAACCACAGGTGGTACTACAATTGCAAATGTCTCAACAGAGGTGACAATGCACGGACGTTTATACATAGTTAAATTTGCATGTGTTCAGGCAGTTACCACAAAGCATAACTTACGGTCTTGAAGCTGGCAAATTGCTTTTCATTTAATTATTCCATAAACACCTGATTTCAAAAATTATTAAAATGTTGACAAAATATGTTCATAAATCAAGAAAATATGGTAATATACTTGACTGGTTAGTTTTACGCAGAGAATAAAAGCCCCTGAAATGGCCAAATGCTAAGAATTTTCATAGTGATGAAGTAAACGATGTAACAAAACAAAAAACCCTTCACACGTATTTTGGTTGTTTTCATCTTGTTTTATGGAACCCCAAATAATTTCAAGTAGTTGCACATGTTTATTTTTAAGAAGCTTGGTTATGACAATGGTTGATAGTCTTTGTCTCTATAAGGGAGATGAATCAGTTTTAAAAGA
>NW_012149897.1:1365301-1368971 GCF_000956105.1 Propithecus coquereli
GCTAATTTTTTCTATATATTTTTAGTTGTCCAATTAATTTCTTTCTATTTTTACTAGAGACAGGGTCCCGCTCTTGCTCAGGCTGGTTTCGAACTCCTGAGCTCAAACAATCCACCGGCCCCGGCCTCCCACAGTGCTAGGATTACAGGCATGAGCCACCGCGCCCGGCCAGAAATTGTATTTTTCTTTCACATATTTTGTCTACTTCATCACTACAAACTTTCTTGATTACCTAAGAAGTAATGAAGGCTTGAAGAAGAAAGTCAGGCTGCAAAATCGTTTTTGAGAATAAGAAAAGAAAAGAAAAAAGAAAAAAATTCCTGATTTTCATTCAAGATTCACTATTACCTAATTCCATATTTCCAGTAGTTAAATACTCAAAAACATTACTTTAAAATGTTGTTTTAAGTAGTAAATTAATTGAGAGGCAATATAGTAAATAATAATAATAGCTTTATAGTACTTTACAGAGCACTTTCCATGTACCAGGTACTCTTTTTTGCACTTCAAATATATTACTTAATTTAATTCTCACAATAGCTCTATTAGTTAGATATTAATATCATGCCCATTTCACAGTTGAGGAAACCATGCAAAAAGGTCCAATAACTTTTCCTGATACTACAGAGATAAGTAGAAAGAATATTAGCTTGAAAATTGAGAGACTAAATCTTAGTGTCAGATCAGATCTAACTATCTGTGAGATCTTGAAGAGGTCACTTAATTTTGTAGAGGGAAGTAATTAAGTGAATCCTCCAAGTTCTTCTAATTGTGCTAAAACTATTTATAACCTTTGTTTGAACTGATGTTAGATATCTTTAACGTGTTCACATTTGTAGATTTAATATTTTAATTTAAAGTATCTCTTTAACCTTCTTTGACTTTCTGTTTGGTGCAATTAAGGACATTAGATCAAAATAGCTTCGTATTAAGAAAAATTAACAAGAACTTTAGGTGAGAAATAGTGGAAGAAGGATAAAGTGGGGAATGTTCTTACAGCCTGATACGTGAGAGTCATACTTTGACTTCTTTCTTGCATGTCTGCTTCATATTTGTTTGCCTACATTTCCTCCTTCTTCAAAGTGGACCCTGGGATCAATTTTGTATACCTCATCCATGAGAATTTAAATATAGAATCTTACTTTACATAGAACAACATGGTCATTATTTTTATATCATCATTTTAAAAAAAATTAAATTATCTTTTCTTATCTACATTGGGTCCTAAATAGACAATGTAAACAATCATATGTTATTGCCTGTAAGAACGAGGGATCAAAACAGAAATGTAAAAAGAACAAATAAAAGATGAACACGTGATTAGGAAACATTAAACAAATACCTGAGTCAAAATGGCGACCCCATTCCTAGTCATTCGTGGAAGGGTTCACCTCAGTGAACCGGGGAGGAAGAGGACAGGGTCATTGGAGACTCTGGCCACTGCTCAGCTGGAATACAGCCTTCCTGCAGATTGGGCTGGCAGGGCCACAGGGCCTCTGGCTGCCTCATTTAGTCTGTATTGTCAAAAAGAAGCCCAGAAAATTGATGGGCCAGATTCTCACTCTGTGTGACTCCAGGGAAGACTTTTTTGGGCTCACTTTGTGAGATGTCAAGCCCATCCAGGAGGCAGGATTCTCTTTAGAAGAACTTTAGAATAGAGTATTGTTTGAAAACTAAAGGTTGGATTTGGCCCCAAACATACAAATACATGAGATTTGGAGAGGAAATCTAAAAATCCCATGGGGCATGATTTCTTGCCAATCTGTTCTCCTGAAGAGCCCTCATTTTTCCTTAGCTTTTCATAGCCATTTCTTTATTTACCAAGATACATAAATTAATACAAATTCTTGACGTCTTATATTTAGACTAACAGTGGTCTCCCTGACCTGGTCTTAAAGTGTGCTTCTCCTTCAAACCCTTTCTGATTTCTTTAATCATATTGCTTTCTTTCTGAAATATCTGACTTCCTTAAGACCATTCCCCAAATTTAAATCATTCCTATTTTACCTTTTCTCTTACTTCTCAGATTGTTTTGAATAGTCAAGACACTAATCCTTCTCTTTGTGGTTCTCTCTTGCCACCCCTCCAGATCTTTCCACTTCCGGCAAACTTTAAACTTTTTGCTTCATAATCCAGGCCATTTTTCATTGTTCACTACAGCACTGGGGAGGGGTTCTTTACTATGCACCTAGTTTCAGTTGATATCTGCTTATAAATTTGGGGTGATTAGATGAGGAATGCCATCAGTGAGACACCCATAGTCATTCCATGACCTCATAGGGTGCCCGGGATCTTATGTGGCTGGTTGTAATTTTCCACTGCAGCTGATGGTGTACTGCTTGCACATGTGCAATGCCCCTGGGCTGTAGCCACATCTGTAATGGAGGTGGAAGTAGGGCTAACCCAATTGCCGGGCCGCTGCAATTCCAGAGCACTGGTACCAATTACATTTATTATGCTTTGGTGAGGGGAGAAAGGCACAGGAAAAAAGCAAGTTCTCAAATCCTTCTTAGTCTAACATCCTCCCTCTATACTCTACCTAGTGTGAATGGATGCTCTGGAACTCTTCACTGCTGTTCCACATCTGCTTCTCTTCCACTTATATCCCCAATGTCTTAAGACCTCCCCGGAACCCCAGCAATAAAAATATCAGTCAGACTGCTGGATTTGCCATCCTTCCTTCCTCCCTTGTTCTCTCCTCTCCCTTCCTTCCTTTTTCCCTTCTTAGTAATAATTAAAATATTTAATTTCCTTTATTTAAGATAAACTTGTTTTTGTCCATTTTTCTGTTAAAAGTTGCAATGTATTATATTACATTACTTTTGAAAGGAATGCATCCACTCCTTCCGTGATTGCTTCTAGCGTTGCTTATTTCTGACAGAATGTCAGTTACTTGAAAATTTTGTAGATTCAGGGAAGTGAGACATGACATATAGTACTAACACTTTGTGAAATCCTAGGAAATATAAAAATACCCGTTTCTGTGGTTACTCATGTCCTCCCACATTTCAAGAATGCCTTCCACATTTAAAGGCTTTAAAAAATTTATAGATTAGTTAAAATTATGATTGTGATACTATTGTCCCTTGGAATCCTAGCAACATTGGTTTCAGGACCCTGGAGGATACCAAAATCCCCTGATGCCCAAGTTCCTTCTGGGGTAGTATTTGCATATTACCTACGCACATTCTTTCACGTACTTCATATAACCTACAAGCATCCTCCTATACATCATCTCTGGATTACTTCTAATTTCTAATGCAATATAAATAGCTGTTGTACTGTATTTTTTCTACATATTTTTTATCGTTTTGTAATTTTTCATTGCTTTTTCCTGAATATTTCTGATCCACAAATGGTGGACCTTACCCTCCTATTGTATTTGTCAAATACTCCAGAGGGTAACAGAAAAGTGAACACACTTCACTCACAACCCCTGCTGATCTAAGCCCTTGAGTAGTCAATATGGAATATGTGTTTCTTTTTCCATAACTTTCTCTACAAATGCTGACAAATATTGGAAGTGTGTTTTGTTTTTGTTTGAATTCTTGTTTGTTTTTACAAACATGGAATTATACTATACATATAACTGCAACTTTTTTTATTTAATAATATATCTTGAATACTTCTCCTAGTATCTGCATATAGATCTAGCTCACTCTTTTCAATA
>NW_012149897.1:1369021-1370562 GCF_000956105.1 Propithecus coquereli
TAAATAATTTTAAAGACACTTATTCCCTTACTATACTTTCTACTTTATTTATCAATATCAAAGTTATTTGATATTGCAGTTAATTTATTGGCTTTGCTAACTCCCAATACACTCATAACTAAAATGGGCACCATTCTTCTGAGTGTGAGAAAGCTCTGTAGTCAGACACTGCAGAAACTCAGCAAAGAATGATCAAACAGAGATTATAAAATGGCTAAGAGATTTGAAAAACAAAAGAATTACAAACAAAATGATATGATTGAAAAAACTGAGGGAAGCAGCATTTATAAAGGACTCAGTACACTTTTCCAAATTATAGCCTTTGAAAGGTCACAGTGGAATTTGACAGACTTGTCTCAGATACTGATGCACTACATTGCGTGCAGGGCTGGTTGGGTTTCTAGTTGGAAAAGAGTTGGTTCATCTTTACTTCTGAAGAGAAGCAGCTGGAAGCCAATCCCATGAGTATGCACGGACGAGTTCTACCGGTATGCGCAATGTTGTGATAGCCTACATAAGGTGTATCATAACAGATGAAGGGATAGGTCACTGATGGCAACAAAACAAAGCCAGGCCAATCCAGAGAATCACGTTTGTTCACAGGAACTTTTTAATAGGCTAATATGGTGGTGGGGTTTTCAATATCGCCCCACAGGGGATAGTATTGGCATTTTTCTTAATGTTGGTGTTATTCCTGTAATACACTAGGCATTAAGATATTACAACATGACTGTCCTAAAGAGGATGCATTCCTAAAGTCAGAACCTGTTTCGGAAGGGATTACATGGGATTAAATAATAAAAATAAGGAGTGTTTGAT
This sequence comes from Propithecus coquereli, assembly GCF_000956105.1. Lineage (NCBI taxonomy): Eukaryota > Metazoa > Chordata > Mammalia > Primates > Indriidae > Propithecus > Propithecus coquereli. The sequence goes on from NW_012149897.1 coordinate 1,369,841, forward strand.
TGAATTAGTATCAGATAACATTGGGGTTTACATTCTGTTTCTGCCACTTACAGAGTAAACTTGAGCAAGGCCCTTAACATCTCATTTATAAAATGGAAATAATGACTACACAGTCATTATGGATTCACCAAAGTTTTGAATTCATGATATATGCTCAATAAATAATAGTATTTTAGAAAGAAGCTTATATGCTTACTTATTTCTAAGTGAGTTCTGTGAAGTCGATTCAAGAAATACTTATTGAGCACCTATAACTGCTGTGAGGAATTCTGAATTTTGGAAACAAAGATGAATAAGACACCAATGGGCAATTGTAAACCTGAAGTTTATAATCCAGTGCAGTGAGAGAAGGATGCACAGGCTTGATATGACTAGTCCCAAAGTGAAGTACAAACAAAGTTGTACTAGAACAGGAAACAACAGGGAGCAGTTAATTATGGTGGGTGGGATTAGAGAAGACTTCTTGAAGGGGTGGCATGTGAAGTGATGCATGAGTAATGGAGATATATTTTTCCCTAGTTCAGTCTGTCAATTCAATTTATTCCTGATCAGTTTGTCATGATAATTATGATGGCAGTGAATGTCACACCCTAGACTCCAAGTCTAATTTGGGACAGGAGATGGAAATTGTATTTTTCTTTTTTTTTTTTTTCTGAGACAGAGTCTCACTGTGTTGCCCAGGCTAGAGTGCCATGGCATCAGCCTAGCTCACAGCAACCTCA
>NW_012149897.1:1374072-1405803 GCF_000956105.1 Propithecus coquereli
ATAACTGCAACTTTTTTTATTTAATAATATATCTTGAATACTTCTCCTAGTATCTGCATATAGATCTAGCTCACTCTTTTCAATAGCTGAATATTTTCCCACTGTGTGTTTGTGTGTGTGCATGTGTATGCATAATTTATCCAACCACTTCCCTACTGATGGACATTGTGTGGTTATTTTTTGCTTTGTTTTACTTGTTTTTGCAACTACAAGTAATACTACAATAAAGCATTCATCTACGTTTGGTAAATTTTAAAAATCTTTTCTTCCCTGGTTTCCAGATTTGGGGGATAGACTTTGAATGTTGGCTTTAAAAAATTTGTTATTTTTCCTTACATAAAAAATTGAATAATGCCAAATCTCTGTGACCTCCTTGATAGAAAATTACAGAAGAGGATAGCATGACTTCAAATCATTTTTAATTTTATTTAGATACACCTCATTCATATTAGGATACAGATCTGTAGACTCCCCCTGATTTTTTTAGATGTTAATTCTCTTCAAAATAAAAGGAATAGATTTAGAAGATGATAGTAAAATATATGTTCAAACCTTTAACTTAAAGATAGAATGTTAACTAAAATAGGAATGAATATATTAATTCAAGAAGCCTAAAATTATCTAAAAGCAGATGTCAAAGATTTATTCAGCCTACAAATATATGCCTAATTAAATTTTGCTTTATTCAGTTTTGCTTACTGTGTGCTGCATGAGAGCCTGGTGTGTATTGTAAACTCTTAGGAATATATGTAGAAATAATGACTACCTATTCCTCCATCTAAACTTAACTTGAACAAATCAAGCAATCAATTCTCCCAGCTTTGCCATATTTGCAACCAATGATGAAGTGAAAAACTTGTCATTTAATCTTTAATACCCAATGGAAATCAGACTAAGTCCCCCTACTGAGAAACCCAGCCTAGAAAGGATAGTACCTTTGACCTAGATAATAGCGTAATTGTCTATTGCTAATTATCTGTTTAGACACACTCTGGCCTATTGTGAAGTTCTAACATACTCTAACCTAAAATCTCTAATTTCTGCAAGGATTGAAGTTCTAAAAATTCAAAGAATATTTTCAAGTATTCTTGTTTCGTCTTGTTCAACTTGTCTCACCCTCTCACCCCTGCTGCTGACCTACCTGTAGGCATATTTCTCATCTTCAAGGAATTTCTACCACCATGGTTGTAGTTAGAAAATAAAAACTAATTATTTGGATGCCATTTTTTCTGGACTCTCTTACAATATAGCTTCTTCTTGTCAAGAATTAATGCTAAGCACACATATGAGTGCTATTGAACTGATATTCTCTGAGTGCCTATTAAATATCAGGCACTGTCTTTAGGTGATTACATGTACTTATCTACTTCTCACAAAAAACTGATTGAAGTAGTTGCTGTAATAATCTACCCTTTACAGACAAGGAAGTTGAGACTCAGAGAAATTAAGTAACTTGTCATAAATCACATAGTTTAGTCATTGTGGTAGAGCCAGGCATTAAGCCCAGTTCAAGGTCTTTCTACTAGAATCACTAGAATCATTGTGTGCTGCTATAACAAGTAGACCCACAAATAATGTGTCAGCTTAAACACAGTTGATGTTTATTTATTGCTTATATGATAGTCCAAAACAGATGTGCCTGATCTATGGGCAACTTCCCCAACATGGTGATTTCAGTCCTCAGTTCCTTCCATCGTGTGGCTTTGCCAATCCCCAAGGACTCATTCTTACTAGAAGAAGAAGGAAGAAGCTTGGGGAGAGAAACATAAGAGACTTAAGTGGAGCAAGCCTGGAAGGCACAGTCACTTGGCTTCATTTCCTTGCAGAGGAGTCTGGGAAATGCAGTCCAGCTCTGTGTCCAAAAAGAACAGAAAGCAAATGTTAGTGAACGACCTTGTCATTTCTGCCACCACTTCATTAATAGTCCACTAGGTAGTGGCGAAATACCTGAGCAGAGTAGTATGAGGAAACAAAGACATAGACAATTATGTCATGCCCTTCAGGAATTCATCATTTAATTTGGTAACAAAGAAATTAAGATATAAAGAAAAATAACAGAAAAAGTTGGCATGACTAGGAGCCAACTATGTTGGAATTCAGAGAAAGGAAAAATGATTGTGTGTGGGATTATACAGGATTTGAGTTACATCTTGAAGGGAAAGAGCAGGAAGCCCTTGGGACCTGAGAGGAAAACAAAAGAATCTTCAAGTCTTAAACTCTTAAACTGAAGAAACAGTCCATATATGGACTAGAGGCCTCAAATTCAAACTTGACCTACTTCACAATTTTGTTTTGAGCAAATATCTATGTCCCACAGTTGCTACAATATTCTGTGAGTTGCAGGTGTGTTGCTTGCTTTCATGGAAGATTTTTGTGGGTTCCTCAAATATGCTTTGTTTAAAGCTAAAGAGAGAAGCTAAAGTTGATTCTTGCAATTGGCCATATTGTATTGTAATATTTCACACTCTCATAGCAGAGTTAACAGATCAGGAAGAGTGAGTGGCCAAAATGAGAAATATGGAAGAAATTTGGTTTGCATATTATTATTAAATGGCTTGGTTCAGGTAACCTAGACTAGTATATCACTTTGAATCACACTCTACTCTCCTTGATCTAGGGTCATCATTACATTGTGTCTGCAACAGAACTACACAATTGTGCTGTGGACAGTAATAGTTTTATCATTTTTAAAAAGTGTCTATTTTTGCCACTATGTATAAAGCATTTCTACAACAGTGTCTAATTACCTTCTTACTTTATCCTGGGAATTGAGAATAATGCATAGACCCTTAAATGCACAAATTTCCTTAAAGGCTTTTCATGGGTAACTCAGAAGGTCTGTATTTGTTACCATGTAAGGGGAAATATCCACTTCATCAAGAAATATCAAAAACCACTGAGGGGCCGGGCGTGGTGGCTCATGTCTGTAATCCTAGCACTCTGGGAGGCCGAGGCGGGAGGATTGTTTGAGCTCAGGAGTTCGAAATCAGCCTGAGCAAGAGCGAGATCCCATCTCTACTAAAAAATAGAAAGAAATTAATTGGAAAACTAAAAATATATAGAAAAAATTAGCCGAGCATGGTGGCGCATGCCTGTAGTCCCAGCTACTCGGGAGGCTGAGGCAAAAGGATTGCTTGAGCCCAGGAGTTTGAGGTTGCTGTGAGCTAGGATGACGCCACGGCACTCTAGCCCGGGCAACACAGTGAGACTCTGTCTCAAAAAAAAAAAAAAAAAAAAGAAAGAAACCATCGAGGAAGTCCCCTTACAGAGAGAAGGCATTGCTACTCAATACCCCAGGCACAGAACAAGAAAGTTAATGGTAGACATCTCTTAAACAAGCTGTTGGGTTACAAGAGAGGAGAAAGATTGCAAGTAGTGGGCAGTGACAGATTGAATAAAATACTGTGCAGTTTGGAGCCTCTTTTTGTGCTCCTGGGCATCTGGTTAGATGTAGTGGTGAGGGATGAGCTTTAGGAGCTCTTGCTGGTCCCTGAGACTCTACACATATGCTTTAATTTGATCATTGTTCTACTCCAGGGCCTACTAAGAAGGAGCCATTTCCTCAACATCAGTTCATGAATTTTGTCTACTCTTTTTGGCAAATACTATATTTAACATTAAATCAGCAATTGCAACAAATGCTCCTTATTCCAGTGAGAGTTGACATGGGTTAGACGTCAAAGATAAGACTGAGAGACATATATTTGAATAAAAATATAATTCAAGGATGCTAAAAACCCACATTGTGGATCCGAGGCAGGATCTGCAATTTCTCCGTGATTTTTTCTAAAAGCAGTGATCCACCAATGTGTCTGTATTGAACCTCCGCTTTTGCCAGAACTGGGACTGTGAACGTGGGAGGCTTCAGGGCAACACAAATAGGGTATGTTTAAGTGCGTAGCACATCGGATCTGTGTGCCTCAGTCAAGGGATAACAACCTCTGATGACAGTCACTGCTTCGATAAATGTTAATTGAGCTGCTATTATGCACCAGCCTTGGTCATTAATTCACAGCACACAGTGCCGCACAAATAAAAGCCTCAGTACTCAAGGTACACATAGCTCTGTGGGGAAGACAGACAAAACTAGTAAGCAGACCAATATAACATGTAAATAACAACTTGTAGCAAGGGTAGTAAAGAGAAAATTAGTGATAGAGACTGACTGAGGAGGGACCGACTCAGAGAGGGTAGTGAGGACAAGAAGGAAAAATGGAGCCCACTATCTAAAGAGCAAGTTGCGGGGAGGAGCTCAAGGAAGGATAATATTAAAAATATTGAACTCCTAGGAAGGTAAACAACCGGCAGCCACGGTGCTGGAACAGTGTCTGTCATGGTAAGATGTATGTATCAACTTAGCTAGGCTTCAGACCCAATTATTTAAACACTGATGTAGGGATTGCTGTGAAGGTATTTTGCAGATGTGATTCCTGTTCAGAGCCAGTTATTTTAAGGAGATTATTTTCCAAAATCTTGGAGCACCTGATTCAATCAATTGAAAGACCTTAAAAGCGAAATGGAAGAGCAGCACAGAGAAGATGTTCTGCTACGACTTGTGCTTCAGCTCCAGCCTGAGACATCAGGCCTCCCCTTCCTGCTTACAGATTTTTCACTTGCCTTGCCAGCCCTCATGATTGTGTAAACCAACTCCTTGCAACAAATCCCTTTATATATATATATATATATATATATATATATATATATATATGTGAATATATGATGATTTTGTTTCTCTGGTTGAACCCTGGCCAACACAGGGTTCTGCATGCCTTGCGTTGGGCCAGGCATTATTCTTTTGGTGGCTGAGTAGTGTGGAGGACTATGGGACCCTAGGAAAGGAAAAAGATGAGCGTATAGGGGGTGTGTAGGAACATGGGGTTGCACTAACCAATGAGATGGAAAGGTATTTCACTGTAGGCATAATCAGTTCAATTGTATAGGAGCACACTGCCTGAGTATTAGCTCAATTTCCAACAAAAAGGGCAAAGAGAATGTGGTGATCTGGAGGCTAGAAAATATTTGGAATATTCGTGGGACTGAAGGGAGAACACGGAGACTGAACCTTGTGGGCAAGAAGGAGAGTGGAATGAAACGAAGGGAAAACAGGGCCAGCTGGTGCGCATCTGGTAAGTACACTGGATTTTATTTAAAAGGTCATTGAAGCATTTTAAATAGGTGAGTGGCTGCTCTGTGGAGAATAGAATAGTCTGGAACTATCATGAAGCTGGAGACAGGAGTATATGTAGTGGCCTAGACAAGAGATGATGGTGGCTTGGATAAGTATGACAATAGTGGAGATGTGGAGAAATGGATGGTTTTGATGGATGGAAATAGTCGTGGGAGTACTTGCCAATAAAATAGAGTGAGGAGACTGAATAATAAAGCTAATGAACCTCGAATCCTATGGCAGGAGATAAAGAGATGAATATTTGTGCTGACCACAGGGAGGTTTTTCAAGTCATGGTATATAATCCACTGAGCAGTGTGAGGAGCTGTGTTGTTTGGGTTTGGAGTTGTGGCAAAATTGCCTTTTGGACTAGCACATTTTGGTAATATGTGACAGAAATTCCACCTCCCCTTCGTGTTTCCATTGGTTCTTGCCCACGCCCAATTTCTGTTTTCCTAACTCATTTCCTTCTCTTTGCATATAAAGTGGTTGTTTCCCCATTGAGATTTCCATATTGTTGTGAAGGGAGGTGTTGCATATGTGATTGCTGTACTTGTTTTATGCTATGGGATTTTTGCAACAAATACAACTGCAGAAACACTGGACTAGTCCCAAGAAACATGTTTTGTTCCCTTTGATGGATTTGTCTCAATACCAAATGAGTGAGGGACACTGGTGTCAACCAGAAGAATGTTGGGCTGGGGTTTCACGTATACCCTGACTAATTCTAAAAGAGGATTAGATATATATGGTTAATTTGCAGGGAGCTGCTTTAGAAAACCTTAATGAGACCAACAGGACAGATTTGAAAGGGTTTGTGGCTACTTTGGTTTACACTCAGATATTCAGTGTTATGGATTGAATTGTGCCCCCTGCCCCTTAAAAAGAAGATATGTTGGAGTACTAATATTACCTCAGTACCTCATAATGTGACTTTATTTGGAGATAGGGTTTTTGCAGAAGTAATCAAATTAAAATAAGATCGTTAAGGTGGGCCTCATCCAATATAAATAGTGTCCTTATAAAAAGGGGAAATTTGAACAGGAGTAATGCATAAAGAAAGATGATTGAAGAGACAGAGAGAGAGAAGCTATCTGTCTGCAAACCAAGGAGAGAGACCTGGAACAGTTCCTTCCTTATAGCCCTCAGAAGAAATCAACCCTGGTGACACCTTGATCTTGGATTTCTGGCCTCTCAAACTGTGAGACAATAAACTTCTGTTGTTTAAGCCACCTAGCTTATGGAACCTTGTTAATGAAGACCTGGAAAACTGACATATTGAACCCGTATATTGAAAATGCTAAAGTATAGGCCATTCCTTGGGTAAATCAAATTCAGCCACTTTACCCTAGGATATCTAGATTGGTACTAATTTTGAGAAGAAATTAATTCATATAATGTCATTTTGCAGAATGAAATGAATCTAAATAAATAACTCACTGATTCTTATAAAACACGTGTTTATGTCTAATTGCCCTTTATCTGTGAACTGTAAATATATAGATCATGTATATCAATCAGATCAATATAAACCTTTTCTATTGTTTTGAGCAGCTTGCTTTATTTAGTGTGAAATTATTATACAATCATTATATATGATTGAGTACAATTCTGAATTTTCTATATTGTCATACAGATTAATTTCGGTAGAAATGCTATATTGCTTCAATACTTATTACTTTATAATGTATCTGGCAAGATGACTTTCTTCTCTGCTCTTTCTCACACTATTCTTCCATACAGCATACTACAGTGGCTAAGAGTTCAGTCTTTGTGTGTCTTAACTCCCTCACTTATTAGCCATGTGATCTTATGAAAATTTCTTACTCTCTTGGTGCCTCAGCCTCCTTGTAGGATTGCTATGAAGAAAATAAACACACGTCAAGTGGTTAGAACAATGTCTCATGCATAACAAGCACCCAATAAGTGTTACCTATCATTGTTGCTATGAGACAAGTGTTATTCTAAATGCAACTCTAATGGTTGGTACAAATAAAAGACCCATTTACAGATAAGGAAGCTGAAGCCACAGAGAAGCTCAATAACAGCTGAGTGGGGGACTCTGGATTCAAACCTGGGCAGTACTAAAAACCACTTTCCTGACCCAAACATAGTAAGTTGTCTGCATGGGAAACCTCAATAAAAGTTAGCTATTTTTATCATATTCATGTTTACTTTTCCCAAGTAATTGTGGAATTATTTTCTAGCATTTCAAAATGTCCTGTTTGAATTTTTATTGGGATAGCTTTAAATTCATAAATTAACTTGGAGAATATTGACATCACAGTATTTGTATCTTTACAAAATCATTTTCTAGTTTTCTCTATATAGATTGTGCCCATTTCTTTCTTAATTTATTATGAAAGACTTTATATGTGTGTTATTTTGAATCCAACTGTTTTGCTTTATTTATTTATTTTCTTTTTTCCTTTTTGTATTTCCTAGATAAAGAATGAAGTTGAAGGGAAGAGAAATTAATATATATGAAAGCACCTGATACATGCATTGTTTTATATGTTAAATATCACTTAATTCTCATGACATGTGGGCTAAGTACAGTTCATGGTTTACTCTGTGAATGCACCTGCAGGTTCAGTGGCTGACCTTGGTGGAAGGACAGCACACAACCCTTTTACCCGGGCTCTCTTCAGACTCAAAGCAGTTGTCACCACGGGTATGGTGGTGCTGCCTGGCAATTCTTATACATTTCCTGAGTCCATTCCCTCTTCCCACCCTCCCCACATGACTCCTCTGCATCTTCACTCTTATCAAACCCTCAACACCTTCCTTTCCATTGTCCCTCCCATTTCTATTTCTCTGAGAAAACTGAAGCAATCAGAGGAGACCATCCATATCCTCTCCAACCTGTCTACCAACCACCCGCCTGTGTGCCATGTCCTTCCTTCACTCCTGTCTCCATGGATGCACGGTCCATGCTCCTACCTAGGCCAGCTCTTCCCTTTGCGTACTGGATCCCCTCACCTCCCACCTACTCATGGCCATTGCTCCAGCAATTAATTGTCCCCACTTTGTTTTGCACATTAATTTCCCCCCTCCATTGGATCACTTCCGTCAGCACACAAGCATGACGGAACATCGCTCCTATTGAAACAAACAAATAAACCTCTCTTTACTCCCTTCCAGCAATCATACTGTTCTTCTTCAAAGTGATTGTGTATTTTTGTTGTTTCTAGTTCCTATCCTCTTATTCTCTCTCTTGAACATATTATGAATTCACAGATTTTTAAGTTTGATGATTTTCAACCTATTTCAGTTGTTATTCTTTTTGATGTTCATGTTGCTTCCCTTTTCCTCCCTACTAAGAGCCCCTTCAATTTGCCTCCTCTGTCCTTTTAACATGATCCCATCAACTTTTTCTAGCTTGTTAAAAAAAATCTTGGCTTATTCTGTTTATTTCCTGCCTTAGATTGGAATGAGTTTTTCTCCAAAGAACCTAATTCTGTCATGGGAAATGGGATTTTGAGAACACAATTTGGGCATTGTGGGTGTTAACCGCTAATAGCCTTTCATAACTTCTGGGCCTCTTCAGTACCTACAACTAGGAAATACATGTTTTATTACTTTAGAAAGAGAAAAATACACCATGAGTTCATACTGCTATTATCAATTCTAATTCAAAATTATAGACTTTTCACTTAACCTCTTTGGCTTTTGACTTGTATCTCTTTTCTCTTAAACTGAAAATATTGATTCCCAATGATGTTGACATAATTATTTATTTTCTTGATTTTAGTATATATAAATGCTTTGAAAATAATAATACAAATATGAATATTACTTCTAACAATAATACTAATGTAGTTTATGCTTCATTTGCCATTTTTATGCTTGAATATATCCCTGTAGTAATATACTTGTGATGTTCAGTCAAAATATTACGTAAATAATTTTTCTCTGTGTCAGAACTTGATATATAATTGGGTTCCTTTTCCCCATTATTTTTCAGAATTGCTTTTATCTAAATTTTTTCCTTTTAATCTTTTATTTCTATCTTAATTTTGTTTCATAATTACGTAAGACATTTTAATCACTCCAAAGTCAAAATTATAAAAAGAGGTATATGCAGTTAAGTCTAACTTTAATTTTGTCCCCTCTAAGGTATTCCTCATTTTCTTATTCCAGCTATAGATAACTATTTTATAGTTTTTGTTTTCTCCTTGCCTTGTTACTCTTTTTTAAAATAGAAGCTTATATACATAATCTCTTAAAACCTGCATAACACTCCAGCTCCTATTAACGGACATTTAAGTTGTTTTCAATCTTTGGCTTTTTCAAGTATTGCTCCAAGAAAAAAATATTGTGCATCTTTTATTCCGTATTTTTTCCAGGTTGTGTTTGAAATAGACTCCTAAAAGTGAGATTGTTGGGTCAAAGGGTCAATATATACGTATCTTGTAAAATTTTCCTCCAGATGGCTTCTGTCGTGTTTGAGTCCTTCTGACAACATATTGGAGTGCCTGTTCCTTCATAGCCTTGCATCAGAGTTTTGTTTTTAAGCTTTTGGATTTTTCTGGTTTTAAAATTTTGGAATTTTTCTTAATCTAATAAGTAAGAAATGGTACCTCAATATTGTATTTTTGTATTCTTTTAATTATAAGTAAGATTGAGCCTATTTTTGTATGTTTTATATTTTGTCACATGTATTTCTTTTTCTGTGAGCTATTTTACTTACAGTTTGCCCCTCTTGTTATTGATTTGTTAGGTTATTTTTTCTTCCCAAGTTTACCATTATCTTTCAAACACATTCCAATTGGACTTTTTGAACATCATTCTACATACGGAGGTTACCCATTATCTTCATTTAGCTAAAATCAGTGGTCGTTCCCTAAGCCTGTCTTATTTGACCTGTCACACAGTTGATCACTCCCTCCTATCGGAAAGGCATCTTCACTTGACTTTTGGCTTATTACACACTCCTGCTTATTCTGCCATCTCTGCCCTCTGCTACTTACTTTCTTGTGTTTTTCACATCTCCCCAACCTCTAAATGTTGGCAGATCTTAATCTAATTCTACTCCTGTCCTGTAAGGGTTTGGTTAGTCTCATGGCCTTAGAATACATCTATCAGCTGATGACTCTGCTGCTTACCATCTCCACTTGGGAGTCTATAGGCATTTCAAAATTAACATATATAAAATCCATCTTATTAACATGTCTTAAGATCCACCCCACACCTATATCCTCTGACTCCTTTCCACGCTTCTAATAGCATGGGTAAAACATTTTGAATTTATGTTTGATGCCTCTGTCTCACTCATAGTCTACATCTAATCTCTCAGTAAATCTTGTTGGCTATTGCTTCAAATTATATCTCAAATCTGACCTCTTTTTATTATCATCTCTGACCTGGGTTATTGTGAAATTCTCCTAACTGGTCTCCCGGCTTCCGCCCTTGCTGCCCTTGTGGTTTATTCCAACATAGCAGCCAGAGTGATCCTTTGAAAATATATGTCCAGTGACATCATTCCTCTGCTCAAAACATTGCAGTAGCTTTCCGTGTTTTAAAAATAGAAGCTAAAATGCTTTCAGAGGCTACAAATCTTAAAAGATATCCCCATGGGCACCCTCGTGCTGCCACCCCACTCTGCCACTTTCACTCTGGTTCCTTTCACTCTTGCCACATCACCTTTGTGCCCTTACGTCAATAGACCAAGTACATTTCCCTACCAAGGGCGTTTGGTTTACTATTTTTCTGGAATGTTCTTGTCCCTCATCTTCTTTGCCTATATCCTCAACTGTCCCTTTAGCAGTGAGGCCTTTTCAGACAATCTTATTTAAAATGACACATACCCATCTGCCCCTACCTTCTCTTGCCTGGTAATCTCTAAGTCCCATTGTCTAGTTTTCTCCAAAGCACTTACAATTATCCAATGTGCTGTATACGTCACCTGTTTATTCACTTATTGTCCCTGTGTACCCACTAGAATATAAACTCTATTACGGTAAGAATTCTCATCCTGTTCCTTGTTGCCTTCCCAGACCCCTAAAGCAGCGATTGGCTCTAAGTAGCTGCTCAGATATTTGTTGAATAAACCACTAGATGCACTAAGTGTTAGCATCTTCATTTTCAGCTAAGGAGATTGAGACTCAGAGAGCTAAACAACTCCCCAGGCCTCGAAGCTGGTAAATGAAGTCAGACTCTGTGCTCATGGTGCATCAGATTCCAAAATGCTTCCTCTTTTTTTGGCACTGTGCTGCCTCCCAGGAGGAGAGCTCTGTATTCTCTTTTTAATTCTGAGGAAACGATTGGCATACAAGATAAATCTTCAGAGAATCTGGATTCTAGTCTTAGCTCAGCCAATAAATAATAGTGAATTCATGGGGGAAACAATTTAAGCTTTTTGATTCTCAGGAATAACCTGAAGGCAAGAAAAGTTTCTATACTCGCTAAAGTCTCTTTAAGCAACCAGTGTATTACTGAGATCTACAGTGGATGATGTGCAGTATACCCAAATCTGCTTTCATCCTCAAGGTAAGTAATGCAGAGAGATCTTAAGCTAATTTTATTATCTTTTGTTTTAAGCTTTTTTGATAGGCAAGATGTTAACATACCACAAAAGGCTTCATTGTTTTTCTCTGAAGCAAGAGACTTCACTGAGATGCGGCTTTCAAAAAGAAACTTGCTCTATATCCTTGCCAATGTTTAGTAGTCTCTCTCTGGCTCTGTTTCTTGGTTTCTCTCTCTCAATGACTCTCTCTCTCTCTCTCTCAATGAGACAAGACATAACTTCGTATTACTGGCCTCAAGAAAAGTACCTTATGTTTAAGTAATTCTGCAAATAATGTATTGTGCATTTTCAAAATGAAGCTTTCCAAAAAAATTTTTTAAATGGCAGGTTTGATGCAAGCACAGTACAATAATTATAACTTGAAGAGCTTCTCTAATAATGTTGCAAAATGTTAATCAAAAACCTGTAGGGTGGACACATGTAGCAGCAGATTAGTTGATCTATGAACAGTTATTATATCTTCCTCTGTCCCCAGGTCTATACTGTGCTCGTTAAAAACAAAGGGATGCTCACAGAATAATCTCAAGACTGACAAGCCAGTTCCTGCAACAGTTGGAGAGTGGTATTTGGAATTGAAACACATTGAGTATTAAAGGAAATAAATCTCATGCGTAGTCTCTCCAGTCCTTTAATTAGGAAAGAAAGAAAAAAGAGGAAAAAAAAAACAACTACATACAACAAACCATTCTGGGCTCCAAGAACTAATAGTTGGCAGGAAGTAACTATTGTTCTTGGAGCCAGTAAAAATGCCCAAGGCTCAGATTCAAAGCCAGCTTCAAAATTTGACATATATAGCATCAAAAGATCCTGCTGCAACTGTCACTTTTTACTCTTATAAGAGGGCCTTCTTGTTCACCCTTTCCTGTATTCAAGAGAGGCATGTAGGAGGCCACCTCGGTTTCTGAACTCTTTTGTGTGACTTATCCAGAGTGAAACTTCAGTTCTCAAATAATTTCTGGATGGACCTCCAAAGAAAGTCTTCTCACTTGTGCATTGCAATGACACAGTAAGCAAGGGGGAGTCACACACTTAAAATCGGGCTCTAAGTTTCGTTTACACACCAAGGTTATTTCAGTGCTATCAATAACAGAAGCTAAGGGTGCCAATGATGCTATTTCATGATCATTGGTCAATTCCTTTTAATTGTTTTCCAGGATCCTGATGCAAATGTTAGTGTGCATCAGGATCACTGAGTGGCCATGTTAACAATTAGATTACTGGGTTTGCCTTCCAGAGAGTCTGATTTATTGGGTCCTAGTATAGGTGCAAGAATCTGCATTTAAACAAGTAACCAAGGAACTGAAGATCACACTGGATGCTTCTTTCTCCTTTACCCCGAGTTGAGGGTGGTTGTGGTGGTGAGAATTAGTAAATACGAACCAGAGAAATTCCCCTTAGGGCTTCCTGAAGTTTGGTCCAAGGCCTCTGTCAAGAATGGTTTTCCCTCACCTCTCTTTTTCTCTTGGCAGCTACTTCCACCCTTTGGGCTCTTGGAATTTTTTATCTTTGTTACTTTCCTAACTCCTCAATGCAGAATGAGACAGATTCCTCAGATTTCCCTTCCTTGCACCATAAAGACAAGCAATAGATTTTTTCCATTATAAGACTTTTATTGAAAAATCCTTAGGGGTAACAAACTGGAGACAAATGTAGGGAAATTTAAAACGTTCCGAATTTTATCAAAGACCTTATGAGTTGTGGCTCCAAGTCTGCTTCCCATCTGAAGGAAAGGAAGAAGCTTAGGATTTTAACCTTTAATTCTTATTCTTAAAATTAGAAATCTCTAAACTTTCCTTTCTGCCCATCTCCTCACCCTCTCAACTTCTCACTCTAACTTTGGGAAAGGCCCCAGCATCTTCAGTGTTCGTGCATTCCTGCCAAGGGAATCAGTCATTCATTCTCTTTGTTCAAGCTGTTTTAGTAGTAAAAGAAATACAAGCTGACTTTCATGCATGACGGAAACAAATTCCCTTTATAGGAAGAAACCTTAAATACTGGAAAGATGAGAACTACTGGGAAGAGGTGACTTCTTTCAGAAATTTCCCATCCCCAGTAGCTGGACTTCTCTGTGTGGTTCTGAGCAGAAGAACCTCCTGGAACAGGCCCTTATCTCCACCACAAATTCTAATGCATCCAGATTTTAAAAATTTAACTTCTGTTTTAAAATTTAAACACATCCAGGAGGTTTAAATGCCAGTTACTTATTGTGCCATATTGTGAACTCTTTTTCTTTTTCCCTCCCTCTTTCTTCCCTCCCTCTCTCTTCCCTCCCTGTCTCCCTCCCTCCCTTCCTTTCTTCCATCTTCCCACTCACAAATATTTGTTTGGCATATACCTTGTTTCAGGCCCCAGAGAAACAGAGCTGAACAGAACGGAAAGTGTTCCTAACTCCATGGACAATTTTTAAAATACTTGATTAAATACGTGATTAAATACATAAAATATTTTCACATAATTCTAACTGCTTAAACAAAATAAGATAATGGGATGGAGAGACTAACACCTAACTAGCATATGCAGAAAGAAGTGTTTTCATTGGGAAATTTTTATTTTGGAGCAAGGGGCATATCTAGGGAAGAGAGACCTGGGATCAGTTACAAAATGCAGGTCACCTGTGAGGTTAAGAATTATGGAAGTAGGGCTCATGGGAATTGGAGGTACAGGTGGGCAAGGTAGAGAGAGGATGTGGAACAGGGTTCTCATTTGATTATGCTTCATTTGTAATGTTGTTTGGGTTCTTGGTGATTATCTTCTTATTCCCTCTATTTGTAAATAAGCATGAACCCTAACGTGATTGGCTGCATAGTTCGGGCCTTTTCGAGAAAGGCAGCCTCAGTGTATTCTATGAATTTGAGTCATAATACTCAGCTTTAAATACCAATTATCCTTTGAAGTGATTTTTAAAATAAGAAAAAAAATCATTTATATTTACCCACACAGTAACAGTTTCCAGCACTCTTTATTCCTTTGTGTCTCATCATTTCTTTATACTTCCATTTGGTATCATTTTATTTCTGCCAGAAAGATTTCCTTCAAGTTTGTTGGTGATGAATTCTTTAAACTTAAGTTCTTATTTTCCCTTTATTTTTGATATTTTTACTGGGTACAGAATTCTACATTGTCAGCTTTTTTTTTTTTCCTAGTAATTTAAAGATATTTTTCCACTGTCTTCCGATTTGCATTGTTTATGATGAGAAATCTGCCGTCATCCTTATTTTTGTTTTCTGTGCATTGTGCATCTTTTTTCTCTGGCTCTTTTTAAGATTTTGTCTTTATCCCTGGTTTTGAGAAATTTTATTCTGATGTGTTATGACATGGTTTCCTCTAATGTTTTTTGTGCTTGGTGTTTGTTATCCTTCTTGGATCTGTAGCTTTAAAATTTTCATCGTATTTAGGAATATCTTGACTATTAATTCCTAAAATATTTTTCTGTCACAACTTTTCCTATGGGGGTTCCCATTGCATACATACGTGATTGCTTGAAGTTATCCCAAAGTCCATGGATGCTCTGTTTATTTTATTTTCTTTTTCTTTACTATGAATTTAATTTTAAGTAGTTTATAACACTATGTCTTCAAGTTGACTGATCTTTTCTTCTGCAGTGTCTAAGTTATTGCTAACTTCTCTATTGTTATTTTTCACCCCAGACATTGTAGTTTTCACTTGTAGAAGTTCAATTTGGGTCTTTTTTTATACTTGTCCCTATTTAAATGCTCAATCTTTCTTCTACCTATTGGGACATATGGCATATAGTTATAATAACTTTTAACTTACTTGCCTACTAATTCTATGACCTGTGTTATTTCTAGACCTGTTTCTATTGATTGATTTATTAATAGCTCCCTATTATGAGTTGTATTTTTCTGCTTCTTTGTATGTTTGGTAATTTTTGGTTGGATGCTAAGCACTATGAGCCTTACTTTGTTAACTGCTGAATATTTTTGTGCATTGTTATATCCTTAAACTTTGTTCTGGGATGTAGTTATTTGAAAACAGGTTGATCTTTTAATGCCTTATTTTTAAGCATTGTAAAATAGAACTAGATTTAGTTTAGTTTAGAAAACTGAATTTAAGGCTAAATTTACCCCACTTTTGAGGCAATATCCTTTGGGGTACTCTACCCATGACATGTGATGACTTCCACTGTGGCTGGTGTAAACACAAATTATTTCCAGCCTTGTGTGAGAGCAAAGGATTGCTTCCTCTAATCCTTCTCAGTGATTCTTTTCTCTACCTCAAGTAGTTTCCTCACATCCATGCTCTGATTCGTATTTAGTATAATATCAAGGGGAAACCCTCTGTATTTCTCTGCAGATTTTTTTTTTCCTGTGCAGCTTTCCTTTCCAGTTCTCTTTTGTGCAAACTCTAGCTGCCCTGAATTCCCCAGGCTCTCAGCCCAGGTCTTCGACTAAAAGAGACCAGCGAGTTTTGCCTTCAGCTGTGGCCTGGTAACTCTATCGACAATAAATGGAGTCCATTTTAGAGCTCATCTCATTCATTCCCCCTCTTTCAGCAATCACTGTCCTTTACTGACTGATGATCAATGTCTAAAATTTATTATTTTATATATTGTACCTGGTTTTAAAAATTATTTCAGGCAGGAGAGTAAATCTGGTCCATTTCAGCTGGAAATTAAAATGAATTCCCATACTTTGTATCAACAGCCACCACAGGCATGCTTTGCACCCTGGCCACACACAGATTTTTTGATTAGAGATTTGCTCTTGAGCTTAAGGTAGCCACCTATAGGCTGGCCAGGGAACAAGGACTAATGTTTCCAGTCCTCTTCTTTTGTGGGGCCAATGACTGTAAAGCATACAGACAGTGGCAGCCAAAAGATCAGGTAGTAAAATAACCCACAAGCCAGGCACACAGAAAGAAAACAGCAATCAGAAACCATATGTCAATAGAAGCCATGGGTAAGAAAGACGTATAGAGTAGAGAAAAGGGGGAAAGAGAGTCAGCAGTGGGTAGCTTGAGTAGAAAAAGAAGAAAAACAGAAATTGAGACAATAGTCATGAGAAAGGCAGACTAAAGATTCTGTGTTCCTAATGATTTTCTCATTTTCTATAAAACTTGGTTATATTACTTATGTGTTTACAATGCTTCCTTAGTTCCTTCTGAATATTTCTAGTAACGCTTATCACTTGAGGTAACCTGACCCCTAACTCTGTTTCCAAAAGCTCTTAGGACTACTCATTGATTTGTTGGTTATCATAGTTGGTTGAAATATGAGGCAGGGTACCAGGTATGTGTCTACATTGGTTACCTGTTATGAAACCATATAATGGGACTCATATAATGGGAGATATGAATATGTACTCATTTCATTAAGTTGCATATATCACTTCTCCTTTATTACAAACCACAGAGATAATTCTAACAAAAAGAAAGGAAAAAATACTGTTTCGTGACAAATAACAGGATGTGATAGTTCTAGTGCATTCATCCTTCAGATGACAATTCTATTGTCCCTTTTTTGTGAATGCTTCACCTGATCCCTCACTCTGAATCAAATCTCCTGTTACATACTCTCACAGTACTCTGTACTTTTCCTGTGTACACCTACCTCAGTTATAATTGTATATTGTTTGTGAATATGTAATTAATGTGTCTCTCAAACTAGATTATAAGAAATAAAGGGTAGGGACTCTATAAACATTTACTAAAGTAATGAATGGATGCTTTAGTGCCAGGGAAAAACAGAATCTGTGTGATAGAAACTTTTAATATTTCACCAAAGTCTATTTCCATTTTACGCGGGAGACACAAGACTTTATTTCTCAAGCTCGTTTACACAGAAATGTGGTCGTGTGAATGAGTGTAAGTGAGGTGGGTCACTCCCAGGCCGGCCCTATTAAAGTCCCCCATGTGCACTTTTCCAGGTATTTCCCCTTCTGAGTGATTTGAATGATGACTCCTGACTTTACTCTCACTACACTCCTTCCCTTCCCCACAAGGTTTAGGCAATGCCTGGATACTCAATTATAGATTCTTCAATGTCCAAGGGCTCAAACATTCATCTGGCAGACTTCAGGTGAATGGATTTGGTAATTTCTTGAGATTCCTTGTAGCTATCATGCTGTTTCTATCTATTGCTGTTACTTAGAGAAAAATAATTCATCCTTGTTTACAAAGGGATACATTGCCTCTGAGAAACATAGCATCAAGCTTTCTGTAATAATTGAGCATGCTATAATTCTGTTGGATAAAGTTCTGTAGTACTCCATGCCAACAGAGTCCCTGTGAAACTGATTACATAAAAATAAAAAAGATAGATAAAAATAATCATGCATATCCCCCACGTATGTTTTCAAAGCTAGCTGTGATAAAAATTGTTATGGCTGAAGAACACAGGAGCCCATATATCCAATAGGAAAGATCCATTTGATCTACTGGTACCACAAGGGATCTTCATCAGATTTAGTCATTATTCATTCTTAGCATGCAAATGACTAAATGTCTACGTACCTTGTCTTTCAACAATACACAACAGCAAAACCATCTTACTAACTTGACATCTTAGGTATCTGTTCTTCACATTTATTACCAAATTTAATTTAATTTGCCTATCCTTTTTTCAGATCATAAAACATTTTAGAGGAGAAAATAATGTCTTGCTAGATAATATTTTTCTATGGTTTATAGAGACAGTGTCTCATTATGTGCCCAGGCTGGTCTCAAACTCCTGGCCTCAAGCAATCCTCCTGCCTCAGCTTCCCAAAATGACCTGGGATTGTAGGTGTGAGCCAACATGTCCGGCCACTTTATTTTTTAATCCCTCCTTACAGCAATCAGGCAGTCAGCTAATATTTCTAAGAGCTAACACAACATACATGGCAGCACCAACAGTGCACAAGTGTTCCCTTTTCTTCACATCCTCATCAACACTTACCTCTTCTTTATGACCAAAGGTTTTGCTTTTTAAAAAAATTATTCTTCTTTTCTTTTCTCCAAATTAATTCTGGATATCAAGAAAGTTCCTCTTGTGTTCCTTATTTCCTTCTTTTCCTTATCATCCTTCAACCTAAAGATCTTTCCAAACTCAGGTAATCTATCTTTGAGCTACTGCAGAATTTGAAGGTTTTAATTTTGGGCTTAATAGCTTAATAAGTGTGAATGATTTATCTGTCCTTTAATTACCACCATATCTTTACTCTGTGCAATCCTTTATTTATGACTTTTTCCAGATAATACTGTTGTCTGACCACTGGAGTGCAGGCATCTTTATTTTCGGTAGCACTGGGAAAGCGTTAGACCCATTTGGACCATACAGGTAGAGATTTTATGTCTTTAGTGTTCATAAAAATTCAGGAATAATCTAGTATAAATCTTTATAGGCTTAAAAATATTGAATCCAGACAAGACATATCTATTTATGAGATAATTTGTTAGAGACTGTTAGAACTTGTACTAAATAGGCTGAAGTTTAATTCCTTGAATAACGTGTCCCTAATGTGGCACCTAAAATCCTTCAGGGTCTTGAACCTGCTTCCCTCTTCGGGTTCATGTTTCACCACTTTTCCAATCACCTGTTACTATGAACCATCCAGACAAAATCAAATGTTAAGAACATTCCAATTCTACTCTTTTACCTATTTTACATAGCTATTTGACAGTATAAAATAACTTGTTGTTGACTATTGTCACCCTGCTTTTATTTTATTTTTAATTATTATGGGTACATAATAGTTGTATACCTTTATAGGGTACATATGATGATGAATGCTTGAGGTGATATATACTCATTACCCTGATTTGATTATTACACATTGTATGCCTGTATCAAAACTTTACATTTAGTTTATTAGGTCAAAACCTAAGTCTAGTCCAAGGAAAAATCCTGAAGACCAATGGAAAAAAAATTTTAAATTTGATCCTGACAATTTCATTGTTGTTTACCCCCTGAAGGTGTCATTTTGATTTTGAAAATTATTATGCTTTAAAGTCACACCTATTGCCACCTCAAATTTAGTTACTGATATAAAGGAACAAAAAAGAAAATCAATAAAATCATAGGGGAAAAAAACCCTATCAGCCTTACCTTGCAGTCCATTTTGTTGCAAATGGCAAAGCAGCTCAAAAACAGTGCCTTTCTGAGAATAATTCAGTAGCGCATTTGACGGAAAACTAATATTGAGATCATATTCAAAATTCAAATTTGACATTTTTGTGAAACTTAACACCACAGAGAAGAGAAATTCGATCAACTAAAATAGCCAATTTGGCTTTTCTCTTCCTTTACTTCCTATTTTCTGTTCTACTTATCGCCTCATTTAACTTGTTAAGCAAAGATAGAGCACACAAAGAACTCTACCATCCAAAATAATTCAGTTTCTATAGCTAGAGTACTTTCTGATCTCAGCAGGAAGCAAGTATCTGCAGCAGGGCCATTAAGGGAGATGAACGATTGCTTAATATAATTTAATGGATTGTTGATTGGCAACCTCACATACCATGCTTTCTAAACTGGAGCATTGGAAGCCTTTGAGAATAGTAGCTCTAGGTCATGACAAAGTAAAGTTGGTACTGAATCCATTTGATTTATAGTCTTTTGATGCATTGTAAGAAGTTACTGCAGCAACAGATTATGTCACCTGAAGTTTAGAAGAACACTGGAAGATGACAGAGGAAATGAGTAATCTTTACCTGGAGAAGTGGGTAGCCAACGCCTCTTACCAGAAAGTGACAGTGGTAACTACATCATTTGCTATCCCTCCCTTTTATAAAGAAAACACATATGGTTATGGTGTTTGCCATTAATGAGCCCACATACAACAACCTATAAGAATCATATTAATATTTTAGGTATTCTGATGATCTCTCTTAAAGTACAGATTAAGCTCAAATCTGGACATTCTTATTTAAAACAAAAATAAAGTGGCAACATTAATCTTTTCTTTTAAGATTTTTAAAATTCATAGTTTCAAAGCCAATGATGCACAGTTTTTTTTTAACTTTCCAATTTCATATATAATTCTACTTATTTATTTAGCTTTGAAATCTACGACTGATAGTTAGATCGCAAATGGAACATAGAGATTCAGCCTGTTTGAAAATGCTGGAATGGAGAGTACAGGGTATTTCTGAAGGCTGCGAAGCAGTTGTTTTATTATCATCTTAAAAGAAAAAAGTACAGCAACTAACTCTGGTCCCTGACTGTGTATTTCGTCATGCCAGACTTTTGTCCCAGGAAAAATTATTAAAACCTGTATATAATTTTTACAAAATTAAGTCACAATTCATCCTAGTTTCCTGGGCCATGGTGATTTATTGTGATTAGAGCTATTCATACCACTCTGTATTATGTTGGCTTTGCTCTCATGGACGAATAAAAACACCTACTGAAAAATATCCTTCCAGATCCTTATTTAAGCCAATTAGTAAAGATAAAGAGGAGAAAAATATTCTTTAGGGTTTAAGATTCCTAAAATTGTTAGCCTTTGGGGTCATATGTGAATAATGCTTACTGTGTTTTTTCCTGCAGCAAAGTCATTTTTCTGCACCTGAGGGAGAAACCCTGTTGCCAACCCCATTCCTAAGACCGGGTTGGGTGTCCCTTCAATGTGCATTCATAGTGCCTTGTGCAGGTCTGATGTGGTCTTCTCAGTCTGTGTTGTATTTGTCTGATAATCTGCCCCAGCACATGCTTGGTACTTAGGACAATTCAATGACTGATTTATTGGATACTGTATTTCATCATCACTTTGTTAGGTACGTTTTTACATCACTGATATGTCTTAAAATTGATGATGTCCTATAATTCCTCTTGACCTGCAGAACCACCATCCTAATTGAAACAAAAATGTTGGTTATGCAGATCAGGGAAGCGTAATTTGATTTTAGTGGAGCATTTATGCATCATTTGAGGAATAACACACCTCTGTTCTTGCAGACAAACCAACAATTAATTGCTCTATGACCTCGCACATTCAGTGTGACCTATGAACCAGCAGCACCATCATCACCTGGGCACTGGTTGGAAATGCAAAATCTCAGACCCCACATGAGATCTCTTGAATTAGAATCTTTGTTTTTAAAGACATCCCAATTTCATATCCCAATTTCATATGCCTATTTAAGTTTGAATAGCACTATTTTATGGGAAAAGGAAGAGATAAGAAAGGAAGGTACTGGAAATTAGATGAAGCTGTGTTGCTTTTTTGTTACAGTGATTTGTGGAAGAGGACTCTCTCTCACATGCTAAGAACTGCAGGTGAAGGCAAGGAAATGGTCACATTGCCCAATACAGGAAAGAAAATTCAGAAACAAAATAGGCTGGTTTGGGCCATTAGTGTCTGGAATGTGCCTTCTGTTAGGGCATTGTCTCACTGCTTTGTTGGCAGCCTTTTTTCTTTTTCAGTGATGTTTCAATTCATATGCCTTCCGCATTTGATGGCACCTGGCATTTCTTCCCTCTGAAAGATCAGCTCCCTGAGGGGAGGGGTAGGGTCTTGAATCCTGATCTGTCTCCAGCACCCAGTATAATGTCTATCCAATAATGAGCACCCAATACCTATTTATAGGAGAGAGAAATGAATTTATACTTTTTTTTGTATTGACAGATAAAATTGTCTGTATTTACCATGTATAACATGATATTTTGAAGTATCTTTACATTATGGAATGACTAAATCTAGCTTATAACATATGCACTATCTCATATAGTTACCATTTTTTGTGGTGAGAACACTTTACATCCACTCTGTTAGCATTTTTCAAGAATACAATATATTATTAATTATAGTCACTATGTTGTACACTTTTTAAAGCTTTTTTGTCTTTGAAAAAATGTGACAAGCATTCCTGTGGTGTATTGTTCCAAATTGCTAAATCCTGTGAACTATAATTTGTAGATCTCAAATATAAGCTGAGACCAGGAGAAACATGAAATAAAATATGATTTCTACAGGTTCTGCACATGATTTATACAGAACATGGGACAGGGAGCCAGGATCGGAGTTTCAGTTCTGAAAAGGCCCATCTGCCTTATGCTGATTTCTCTCCCTGTCTCCATTTCTGCTTCCTTGTCCTTCTAAGGAATTGGACCATGGGAGCTCTATGTCTCCTTCTAGGGTAAGCCCATAGGTTGGCTGCTGCGTCTGGCCTCCTGATGCCCCATTGTCCATCCTCATCTTTTTTTGTGTGTTTCCTTGCATGTGGATGAGTTTGAACTCCCAGAGAGATAAGAAAGAAAATATTTGAGAGGGTAATCATCATGTTTTTGTCTGTACTGTGTTTGTTAACACATTTTTCAAGGCACAGAGTTGAAGATTAAATATATAATTGAATAAAATTAAAGAGCTGAACAGATCATTTAAGCCATCTTTTGCTCTGTTTCTAAGACTTTTAATCTTAGCACATTATTTAGATTTAAGAATTTTTGCTTGTGACAATGAACCCTCTTTCTCTGTCTCTAAATAAGATATTCTCTGTCCCTTTCTTTTCTCTCTCTCTCAACTTTTCACAGACTGTGGAAAATAATGGCAACTTCATTTCTAGAGTTTTCCAAAGATAGAAAAGTCCACTTATGGTTATAAAGATGAAGCATAGCTAGAAAGAGGACATCTGAAACAAAACAAAACAAATCAAAACAGAATTGAATTTAAGTTTTAATCAAATGAACAAGTTATTGTTCCATAAAAAAAGATTAGTCATACAGGTATTGGTTAGAACTTCAATTCTCTGCAACTCTACCCACTACTTAGTAGTACCCAGTACTTAATAGTATTTAAAATGATGACTAAATTTTCAAGTGTTTTGTGAATTACATACTTTTCGGTAAATTGGTTGGGCTAGAATTGGAGTGAAAGGGACTGGAAAAAAATGTAAAACTAAAATGAAAATAGACTCCTTTAATTCTGAATTTTGGCTTTAATGCTATGCTCCCATTTATGGCTTTAATTAGAGCTCAAAGGTGTTGCTTTATT
This sequence comes from Propithecus coquereli, assembly GCF_000956105.1. NCBI lineage: Eukaryota > Metazoa > Chordata > Mammalia > Primates > Indriidae > Propithecus > Propithecus coquereli. Next base: position 1,397,699 of record NW_012149897.1, read on the forward strand.
ATCTTCCACATGTAGTTGCCACATACATACGTGTTCAGAGCACTAAAGTGAAGTCTAATGTAAAGGGTGGTACAGGATGGGGTTAAAATCTCATCTTGGTTGATTTTTATCCTCAGCTTCTTAGAAATTGGTTAAAGTTCTGGTTTGTAATTACTTATGATTCATGATTTAGAATATAATTTATTTCCCAAACATAGGTTAACATGCATTTCAGCACTTTCAAAAGAATGAGATTTTTTGAATATGCAGATGTTCTTCAAAAAACACTTAAAGGCTATGGAGTAATCAGAGTATTTCTTCTTTGCCTCTGCTTTATGCTATTTGTTTACCTGGATTTTTTTTTTTTTCTCACCTCACTCTTTTCCTTTTAAAATTTTATTTGCATTTTACTTCAGTCCTTTTCCCTTTACTGGGTTTATACTCGTAAATCCTTGCTGCCTAGGCCTGAAAGGGTGGAATCATGACTAGATTAGTTGTCTTTTCACAAAAAGTGCTGCCTTGAAGCATATTTCTTACTCAGATACAAATTTTGCTAAAGTGTTCAAGAAAGACACATGAAGAGGTATTAGGAAGACCAGAGTAGCAGAGCCGGAAAAAATCTTAAAGATCAAATAGTCCAGAAGTTTTAAACTGGTGACCCTCAGAACCATATGTTATTTTATTTAATATCTTTACTGAAATATAATATACCCATACCTCAAAATGCGCTCAACTCATTATTTTTGATGGATTTCATTTCAGCAGTCATAGAAATCTAAATTTTTGGTTTATCTTGAAAAACTAAAGCATTTAGCAACACAGGCTCTAAATTTGCATATGGCCAAAACTGGTTGGAATTAAGGGGCATTATTTTTTCTTTAGGTGGGAAATAAATTCTTTAGTTTGACACAGTTTTCTCCGTACTTGTCTTTGTGCTGCCATAACAAAATTTCTGAGACTGGGTAACTTATAAAAAACAGAAATTTATTTCTCACCATTCTGGAGGCTGGGAAGTCCCAGATTGAGGTGGTAGTAGGTTTGGTGTCTAGTGAGGGCTGGTCCCTGCTTCCAAGATGGTGCTTTGAATGCTGCATCCCCTGGAGGGGAGGAAAGCTGTGTCCTCACATGGCAGAAGGAATGAGAAGAGCAAAAAGGGCCGAACACTCTCTGAAGCCTCTTTTGCAAAGACATTAATCCATACATGGGGCCAGAGCCCTCATGACTTAATCACTTCCCAAAAGGCCCCACCTCTTGATACCATCACCTTGAGGTTCAAGTTCTAACATGAATTTTCAAGGCATATGTACATTCAAACCATACCGATACCTTAGGGTCATATACTCAGCCTGTTTCATTTGTTGAGTGATGGCATTATGTCTGTGATACTTGGTCTAGTCCATTTCTTACTTAATAAATAAATATACTTGGGCCCAAAGAGGTGAAAGGACTTGCCCAAGTAAATTAAAAGCAACTTAGCCACCTAGCAACTACTATTTGTTAATTTAGAAATATTTAGTAAAGCAAGTTTTAATTATAAGCCTTAGTGACAAAAACAGAATTTATATGACAATGCTTATATGCCACTAAATTGTTTTTAGGAAACACTAATGGGTTTCAATCTGCAATTTGAAAAACATTGCCCAAAATAATGCCTTAAGTGTTTGAATTCATTACAACAGGTCCTCGATACATCCTGATAAATGTAAGTTTTAAGGATGAATTTAGGGGAAAAGTTGGTAGTATATGAGTAAATAATAGCAGTAACAATAGTAATGGCAAACATTGAGTTCCTACTATTTGTAAGACACATTTAGAAATTCAAGTAAGTGAAAAGACTTGAAAAGAATGAATAGTAAGATGGGCTCAAAAGTCACCCTATGATAAGTGAGAAATTTCACTTCTGAGACATTAATAGAAAAGAAGGATTTTCACATGTTTTGAATTAGCATGAAAATTAAAGGCTCCAGAACTGTGCTGTCCGATATGTTAGCACTAGCCATATGTAACTAGTTATAGTTCTATTTAAATTAATTGAAATTAAATAAAATTTAAAATTTATTTTTTTAGTCACACTAGTCACATTTCGCATTCTCACAAGCCATATGTAGCTAGTAGATACCTTTTGGACAATACAGACATGAACTTTTCCGTTATCACGGAAAGTTTTCTTGGACAGTGCTAGTCCAGAATAATATTTTCTCTCGAGGCATTTGAATCATACTTGAATAAATATTAAAATCGCCACTCATCAACTCTATACAAATTGACCCATGCTTGTTTTATAGCCTTTTAAAAATTATAATAAGAGGTAGTTGTCATCAGCCTGCTGATGTCCATTTCCTTTGGAGAAGTTTAAAAGCAAACTCATGTGAACTAATGAGTTGGTTGTGGCGTTATCTTAAATTGGCTTTCTTCGAGCTAATAGTTTGAGCTTTCCTCCACCTCAAATGCAGTTGTTTAAAAGGATTAAGTAGCATTAATGTCAAGTGACTCTCATGACACGAATGGATGAGAAGTAATTAGGGCAAAGGCAGGTGTTGATAACTTTTATGGAATTCTCCTAGAGTCTTAAGTAATATATAAGCTGCAAAACAATGCAAGTCTCTATGTCATCAAAATATAGAATCTCTTATAGCAGTTTCTAAAAGGAAAAGAAAATATGGCAGACAGACACAGGCTTCTTATTCTGATTTCTAAACCTCCACTGCTCTTATAAAGGGGAAAACATTAATTTGGTGCTAAAGTCAGAAATTGAAGAAATGATTTCATAGCTACTAGAATTTATCTACCTAAGGCAGATGACATAGGATAAATAATCCATCTCACCATCTTTTTTCTTATGTGTTATATCCTGCTTTGGAGAGGAATGGGCAAGAAGCAATATAATTCTGCAGAGTTTCCCTGGTTCAAACTTTAGATCCAAAGCCCTTTTTGTCTCCCCAATATTTATCCAAATCCACAGCCCCAGATCTATGCTTTTCTGTTTTTTTGACCATAGCTCACAGTGAGAAGTACGTTTTACAAGGGGACCGAACAAAAACATACACCTGAAGCAGAAGTTTTACAAACAATATTTATTCTCACTACCAGATTTCCACTAATATTTTCTATTCATTCTATTCTATGTCATTATTTTAATATGCTGGTTAAGACCCACTGAATTGCTTTCATGACTGCTAATGGATTGTAATCTGTAGTTTGAAAAATATTGCCCTGAGCAATATTGAAATCATCTTTATCCATTCCTGGATATGAAGACTCCTTGAAAATTGACTAAAATATGCATACACATGATAGCTCGTGCAGAAATGTTGATCTTTCTGAAACATGGATGGAAATACTTTCCTGCTGCTGCACTTTTGACCTGAGCTTTCCTGATGATTTGTCAGGACTGATGTTTCCACTTGCCAGAAGTTCAAAAGCTTCTTCTTAAAATGGGCTTATTAATGTTTCCACTTGCCAGAACCAAGTTCAAAGGACTTTCTTAAACTAGCTCATTATGACTTGGAAGATAAATGGGTTCACCTTTTATAGAGAGCTATTACCATGAATTCTTCCCTCTTCTTATAATCTCTTGCAGTACAGTTGTAGTAATATTACAAAAACAGAAGCTAATTCTTTAGAGTCAAAGAAAACATGCTACATGAAATATTCTTCAGAATATGATGCAAGGAAAATATACTATGTGTATGATTCTAGAGAATAAAATCATTTCTATATCAATATGTATTCATAGATTTTGTAGGTAAAATGTATTGATTTAATAACAATATCCATATTATAAACTATTTACAGACCTCAGTAACTATCTTTTTTTTCCTAGTAATTGTAACAAATTTTCAATAAAGAAAAAATGTTTTACAGGTCTTTGGAATCCATTTTGATATTTTTACTCCCTTTGTTTATGGTATTTGGAAGTCTATAACATCTTTTTTTTTAAATATGTTGATTAATATTACTAATTAATAGTAGTAATATTTTCACAATAACCCCAAGGTCTTACAGAACAGAGATATTTGTCTCTATATTATAAATGAGTTAGTCCAATGGAGTAGAAGACAGACAGGAATTGACCACAGAAGATGAAATTCTTGTGTTAACTCTGCTAATTACCAGGAAGATGATCCTGGGCAAATAACTTGATTTTCTTGTTGAATATGCAGGATGTTACATCATTTTAGAGATATAATTTATATTAAGTTATCTATCAATCTATTAGCTCAACAACAGGAACATAGTAGGTCCTGGGATGTTTGTTTTGTCTCAATCTGAATGAGCGGCTCATGCAGTCAGTTGTGTTTTTCTTTTTCCAGATTGCCTATGTCTTCATTAATAGAATTTGTAACATACTTAATTTAATAGACAAGAAAAATCAGAAAAGTTAAGTCTACATATAAGGTAAGAAAGTGAGAAATCAATGAAAACTCTACACTAGGGAGAAGGAGACATTGAGAAAGATTATTTCATTAATTTCTGACGATTTGGGTGATGTTGTTTTCTAACTTACCAAATTTGTTTGTTTCAACCTGTTATCTTGGCATATATTATACTAGAACAGATGGCCAAAAGAGTCAGATATAAGAATAATGGAATTATTTTATTGGAGGGTAAAATAATATGCCTATTGTTCCCCATAGTACATAGTTGGTTGATTTATGATGAAGAATAAGAAAAGGCATATCCCATTAAAATAAAAACCCAAATGTAAGATTGCCTGGATTTTCCAGAAATAGTTAATGCATATCTACTTTATCCCAGGAATGTTGCTAGGTGCTTTGATATAATTACGATGATGCTGGCAGAAAGGTGGACACACTAGTTACTGAGTTCTTACTCTGTCCCAGGCTTTCTCCTAATGTGGGTGGCTGTTAAATAAGTTAAATTCTCTAACAGCCTTATAAGGGCCATAGTTATTATCCCATTCTAATGCAAGGAAACTGAGGCACAGAAAGGTTAAATAACTTGTCCATGTTACACAATAGTAAGTACAGAAGAAGCTGAAATCAAACCCCCCAAATCTGTCTTAGAACCAATCTTTTTACTGTTACTCTTCATGTTAACTTACCTAATGCTCACAATATCCCTCTAAGACATAGGTAAAAGGGCTATTTTTGCCCATTCTACAGATGAGGAAACTGAGGCTTAAAGAGGAGATGTGCTGGGGATATCGTTACAAATATCATTGCAAAGCTCCTAAGTATGTGAGCTGGGATTTAAGCTCAGGTCTTCTGAATTTAATTCACCCACACTTTCACTCACACTTTCCACCATATTACACATACACACACACACACATAGACACACATATACACATAAATATATGCATATATGTATATGGTGTATATATACAGCACATGCATATATATGGTATGTATGTGTATGTGTACATATACAGTGTATGTATATATGTATATATTACAATATATTTAGTGGTAGAAGAAACCTAAAGAAACCTAAATAGTTAGACAAATATGTTTCCTTCTCTAACTGAAAAACTTAATCATTATATTTTCATACCTCTTTTATTCAGGTGTAGTTTAGTTAATTTCATTTCTGAGAGATAGGACAATTTAGAGTCAGAAAGAGGCACATTTCTCTCATTTTTATCTCAATATCCTACAACAAAAATTCTGAAACACCCTTTATCATACCTAGATGATAGACATCAAATTCATTTAAAAATACTTTTGAATAATAAAGAACAGAGTTGCCTTTTTTGCACAATTTTATCACAGTTCAGGTATCAGTTAAGCTATTCTGATTTAACTAATCATCTGCCTGTAATTCAGAATAATAAAGATGAGCATTTGCAGCTTAGCTTCCTTCTTACAAACTGCATATACTTGGCATGTATGAGACAGAATATATTGCTCTTCGTTTAGAACTCTTTGTCTCAAGGGAGCAAGCAGCACAGCCAAATCCAACATGCGGATAGGAACACACTCCATAAAACAATGAACATTTTGTTTTTAGAAGCTTATCTGTGAAAAGGAATAAACTTATAATAAAGAATTAAAAAGACGAAGATATAGGTAACCCTTCCCTGACCCCTAATTACTTTCTCATGGAAAACATAATTTCTAGTCAAGGAAATTTAACCTCTTTCCGGCTCATCAACCTTTTGTCTTCAATTTTTTTTCTGATCTTTTTCTTAAACTCCCTCGTTTCAACGTTGTAGCACTTGACGTGCAATGGCAATCATCCTCGCAGAAATGACTAGTGTGCTGAAAGAATCCCATGAAAGGTCACAATGTTTGCCTGAGAACTGAATTTTAATATTTTTGCTAAGTTCTTTCTACTGATCTATGAGGATCAAAGGAAAAATGATATTCAGAGATTTATGATTTGTTTTACTGGCTAGGAATGTTCACAAAAGGAAAGCTGTACAACTTCCCTGTTTACCATCTCCTGGTAGGATCAGGATTAGGGAGAGGCCAGCAGAGGGTTTGACCTCTTGGCAACCTTGCAATCTGCCTGGAAAACCTCTTTCCCCTTTGCTTCACTCTCAACTTTTCTTTGTTAAAACTCCAACTGCGTAAAGTGACCATGGGGCTATTTTATAGCCCTCCCTAAGACTCAGAGCAGTTCCAGTTTTCTTTGGAGTAGAGCTTTGTCCAGAGTAGGTGCACAGGGAAGTTTTGCTAAGTACCTGGCAAATCCACAGTGTTTTCTTGTGTGAATTAGACTGACCCTGTAGCTGGGAGCATGGACATAGGTTGAATATCCCACTCAAATAAATGGCTAAACTCACAGGAAAGTCAGCCACTTTATTAAGTCAGCAACTTAATAAACTAATCTAATAATGATCAAGGAAACTAATTTCCTCCCTCCCTCCCCTCTTTCTTTCTTTCCTTCCTTCCAGTCAGCATCCAGGAGCAGGGCAAAAAATGACTAATGACAGAAGCTGGTCAGCACTGAATTGAGAAGACAGTATTGACAGAACGTTACCTGTTCATTTTGTAATAGAACCTTAAAGCTGTCTTGTTTTAACTTTACAAGAGTGATCACAGCCATGCTCTTCTGACTGAAAAGAACTAGATTTTCTTTCCCTAGGAATACACCGAATAAAATACTGGTAAATTAGAAACATGCCAACACAGCTTACCATGTTTTTAGTAATTAAATGCAAAACCATTGAATAAACACTAGAAGTTCAATGACATTACACCAAGCTTCCCTAACCTTAAGAGAAATGATCAAACCCTCTTCTGGCCTCTCCCTAAATTACTTGTCATTTGTGTCATTTGTCAAAAAAAGCAAAGAAAAGAAGGAAAAAAAGTAAAATATAATATAATCTCCAAAATTTATCCTCTAATCTAAAATTTCTTTCCTTACTATGTAGACTGTAGAAGAATGAGATCGATCTGTATGCAGGTAAGAAAAGTTATCTAATATAAAAAATAATTCCTAAGTGTAAAAGTAAGTTGCAGGACAGTGCGTATATTAAAAATCTATTAATAGTGTCTAGGAACATCCTGCCTCAGACATGTCTTACGAACCACTTCAGATCATCTCAACCTCACCCACCTCTTGCTGGATGGATGTCCTGAGATACAGCTAATAGAACTTCTTTTTTAGATCCTGAGAGATGATCAATAGCACTCAGCTGTTTCCCAGCTAGATAACGTACTGGGTTAGCAATCACTCCTCCCTGGATTTACTCCCCTTGTCCTCATTCCTGCCCTATGAAGTGCACTCCTTAATAAAGAGGAACACATAAGCCTTTGGTCTAGACACACACACACACACACACACACACACACACACACACACACACACACACACAACTTTAAGAGAGTGAGATTGGGGTGACCAGTGGTTTGCACCTTTAATTTTCTTTTTTTGTTTAATTTCAGACTATTACAGGGGCATAAACATTTTGGTTACATGAATTGCTTTTGTACAGTTTGAGAGAAAGTTATAAGTGTGCTCATCACCCAGGTAGTGTATATTGTACCCCTTAGGTGTGAATTAACCATACCCTCTCCCCTCACCTGCTTGATTTCTGTTGAATACTCTGTTGCACATGAGTATTGATCACTTAGTTCCAACTTAACAGGGAGTACATGTGGTGTTTGTTTTTCCATTCTTGTGATACTTCACTTAGAAGGATGCTCTCCAGTTCC
>NW_012149897.1:1407071-1413767 GCF_000956105.1 Propithecus coquereli
TCTTCTTTGTCAAAGATCAGATGGCTATATGAAGATTGTTTTATATCTGAGTTCTCTGTTCTGATCCATTGATCTGTCTCTCTTCTTGTACCAGTATCATGATGTTTTAGTTACTATAGCCTTGCAGTATAGCTTGAAGTCTGGTAAAGTGACGCCTCCCAATTTTTTCTTTTTGTTTAAGATTGCTGTGGCTATTCGGGGTCTTTTCTGTTTCCATATGTACCATAGAATTATTTTTTCTAGATTTGCAAAAAATGATGTTGATATTTTAATGGGGATTGCATTGAATCTGTAAATCACTTTGGGTATTACAGACATTTTAACAATGTTGATTCTACCTAACCATGAGCATGATATATTTGTCAGATTTCTCTTGGCTATTATTGGATCAGTGTTTGGTATTGGCTCAAAATTGTGAAGCAAAGGGAAAATTCTATGAATACTTTCTTTCAAAAGCAATTGCTTCCAAATGTGAATAAAGCTTACAAAATTGGGCCAACTATTATCCTTCGAGACTTATCTTTATCTTCGTCAACTATCTCTGAGTTTCATGAACCCATATGATCATTAACTATTGGAAGGGGATTGTTTTCATAACTCTTTTTCTTTGACAAAAGAGCAAAGGCAATACAATGGAACAAAGATAGTCTTTTCAACTAATGGTACTAGAACAACTGGATACCCACACGCAAAAAAATAAATCTAGACATAGACCTTATACCTTTCACAAAAAATAAACTTAAGACATATCAAAACCCAAATATAAACCATAACATTATAAAACTTCTAGAAGGCAACATAGGAGGAAACCTAGGTGACCTTGGGTATTCTGATGACTTTTTTGATAGAACACCAAAGGCACAATCCATGAATGAAATAATTGATAAGCTGAAATTTATTAAAATTAAAAACCTCTGCTCTTTGAAAGACTCTGTCAAGAGAATGAAAAGGCAAGCCACAGATGTGGGGAAAATATTTGCAAAAGACACATTTGATAAAGGACTATTATCCAAAATATACAAAGAAGTCTTAAAAATCAACAATAAGAAACAAGTCTAATTTAAAAATGGGCTAAAGACCTGAACAAACACCTGACCAAAGATGATAAATAGATAGTAAATAACTATATAAAAGATGCTTCACATCATATGTCTTCAGGGAAATGTAAAGTTTAAAACAATGAGCTGCCACTACACACCTATTAGAATGGCCAACATCTAGAACACTGACAAAACTAAATGCTGGCAAGTCCTTCTTAAGAAAAACAGAATCCTATGGTGTATTTCACAATGGTTACTTCCTCCCACAGCCCCCTGCTAGAAGTATGAGAGTATTTTTCTCAGATATTCATTGTAGGAACCTGGTCAAGCTCCTGGAGGTAAAACTCATAAAAGTGTGGGGAACATGATGACAGGGTCCTCCTGGAGTTTTTATCTCTCAGAGTTGTTCATACTGAGCCTCTAGCAACTTGTCAATTAATCTTTAGATTTTCCTACCCTGGCATTAGTTCCTGCAGAAGTTTCTGCTAGTGGGTTTTTCCCCTCATACATTGTGATTCTCTGTATTTGCCCATCTCTCAAACTTTTCAGGTAGTGGTTTATCCTGTGTCCTCACTAATCTGATGGATCTAAGAAAAGTTGTTAATTTTACAACTGTTTGCTTGATGTTAGGATGGAGTGATGACTTCTGAGCTTCCATATGCTGGACTAGAAAAACCATATTTTTTGTTGTGTTTATTTTTGAGTTTTTTAAACAGACTAAATTCCATAGATTAGAAACTAAGTGGATCTTACACAAAGATGAATCCCTAGAATCTGGAAAAGTGTGTGGCACATAATAGATGCTCAGCAAATATCTATTGAATGAATGAATGAACAAATGAATGCATGGATGAATGAATGAACAGTGGCTATTTTCTACCTTCTGTCTTTTTAAATCTACTCTGTCCCACTGTACTAACAATACTCAATCCATGTTTGTTGCTTTTTATTTTATTATGGACATGCTTGCTTCTAGCATCTAATCATCCTCAAATCCCTTAAAATGTTTCATAGTAATTTTCTGATTGTTTGTATCTTTCCTCAGCTCATCTTCCTCTTAAACATGTCTTTTAATGGCTTTCATTCATTATGCTCCATATTCTACTTTCTCTGGGTATTTCTTGGAGTATAGTTCATATTTTATTTCACTTTCAAGTCTCCACTTTTAAACAAATTGTTTTCCCATTGTTTAATCTCACATACCTCTGAAAAGAAGTGTTTTGGTAGTGTGAAATAGTACACTTACAAGTATATCAGGGCCACCTCTTGGGGAGGAATCAGAGTCACTAAGTATATGGTAAGAGTTTCCTTCTAAGTTAAGCAGTCTGTCACACAGGGAACAATACTCCCCAATATCAACACATTAAATTACTAGGAAAGCAACCATCACCCTACATGCTAAAAAGGAACATAAAGCAGTGAATTTTTCTGGAAGTCTCTTAATAGTCAATGACTTACAGTGATTTTACATCAAAGGGTACTTTGCCTCTTGATTTGAGATAGCCAAATAAGTGAAATGGCTCCAAACATTCCAGAAATGGTCATTTTTATCTCTGACCTCATGAGCGGCTAAATAAGCAGTTTGTAATTAAACATCTTTTTTGTTTGTTTGTTTTTAAAAATTAGCCATCCATTTTTCTGGGATAAAATCTTAAGTGTGGTAAACATTAAGTAATACTTATTCTTTTTCATTTAAAAATAAAATGTTTTTCATTCCATTTTATAATCAGTTTTTTAAAGTAGTTACTCAAGTTTAAGGTTGTCACATTCAGCAAATAAAAATTCAAGACACCCAATTAAATTCGAATTTCAATGAAACGATAAATATTTTTTTTAGAAAAATACATTTTTAGTGTATATGTACCCCACGCAATATTTGTCCCATGCAGTATTTAGAACAAACTTATACTAAAAAATTAGTTGTTGTTTCTCTGGAATTCAAATTTAATTGGTTGTCCTATATTTTTCTGGTAACCCTACTCAAGTTACACATCTTATAAAAAAAATTGGAGACCTATGGTAGGTAGATGTTTAGGAAATTGATGTTCTTTGTTTTGTTTGAATCAAGACTTTGATTGCAGTTTGTGTTAAGAATATTTTTGATGAAAGGATGAGCTAAATTATGTGGAAGCCAAATAAATGAGTCAGAACTGTGGTAGGAAGAATTTTGATTAGGTTTAAGGAAAGCTATTTTCACTGAGCAGATAATAGGTTTTGGACGCATCTCCTTTCAGTAGAAACTTTTCTTAACCTAACATTTTCTTTATCCCAGATGCTCTGAGCTATTACCAACTATAAACTTTAAGACATAGCAATACAGATATCGGTATGAGGTGCTTTGAACAATAGAAAAAAGTAGGTTAAATCTTCATGAAAACTTAGATTGTTAATAAAGATAATTTACTGGTTATGACTCAGAGGAATAAATAGTTGAAAAGAACCAAGAGCACCATTCAGTAGAAATCTTTGTAGGCCCTAGATCCTGAGAGAAGTGTTTTAGAGAGAAGGACTTAATATTATTTATATAATGATCTTGAATTTAGGTTTCCACCTGAGGGTTTTCCATTTGCAAGTAGACTGTAAGCTCCGAGATGGTAGATCTTTACCTTATGTATCTTATATTGCCCACAGTCCCTTGCAAATCAGGGACTCAGGAAATATTTTCTAACTGAGAGATTAAAATCCAGAGTTTGTACTGAAGGAAGCATTTGGCCTTGAACATACTGTCCCCTTTGTGCCATAACAGCAGATTTCCAGCAAGTAAATATGGATAGTTTGCTACTCTACTCATAGCACTGACAAGCTGTCACATCAGCTTTGAGTGTCTTTTGTTGGTGTGTCCCGAGTTATTTTCTTCCCACTGATGTCATCTAAACAGTCCTGTTTTTCTGGTTCTTGGTTGAACACTTTGACATCCTCCTGCCTGCCTTTAGCTGCTCCCGGCATCCATTATGTTCCCTTTGCCTTCCTGATTTATCACTACCACTTCCTGCATGTGTTCCCAGAGAAGTGTTTGCTCCATGAAAGGGATTTCCTTGTGGATGGCTCTGCCCAGAATATGTGATGCAATACGGACAATGGAGAGAATCTGCTCAATTGCACACATTTTTTTTCTGTGCCTTCAACTAAATATATTATTTATCACCAGTTGTGTTTCCGAAACACTCTAATGCTTGGCACACTTCATCTGTGGCCGCACGGGTCACAGTAAGACAGTCTTTCCTAAATCTTTGTTTATGAAAGATTATTTTGAAAGTCAATTTTTTAAAAGACATTTTCTTTGTTTCTTTCTCCCACTACCTCTCCCATTAAAGCACGTATCTTTAACAACCCCCTCCTCAAGATATTTTTATAAAATTTTATTTACCTTTTGAATAGATAATACAAACATATTATAGAATCCAAAAGGTATGGATACTATAAAGTAAATGCCCTGCCCCCCCACCCCCAGGCACTGAGCCAATCCACCTTGCAGGAAAACTATTAACATAGTACGAGAACCCCTCCACATATGAGCCATACTTTCACAAGCATATATATCTTTTTACAATGCAAAAGGAAGTATACTTTAAATGTTGTTCTGCCATTTGCTTTTAAAAATAATTAATATTTATTAGGAATATAATCCCATTTTAGTACATATAGAGCTTTCTCTTTTTTTAAAATGACTTTATAAATATCCCATTTTATAGCTATGCAATAACTTATTTTACTAGGAACTTATGAATGGCATTTAGTATTTTTTTCCTGGCTTTTGTTACTTTATACAATGCTGCAGTAAATATCCTTAAACATATGACACTTCATATACACGCAATATCTATAGCCTAAATACCTGGGAATTAAATTGTTGGGTTAAAGTCAAAATGTTAACTAGACTGCTTTAATCATCATTATAAAAGAATACTCTCAAATCAGTTTTTTTTTGTTGGTCCCAAATTTCTGGAGGAGAGGGTATCTAGAGTTTTCCTTTCCACCAGACGCGTCTTATTTTGGCTATTATTTACGTTAAAAATACCTATAGAATTAAATCATATTTTAAATGTTCTGAGAAATCTTACTATTCAAAGGAATAGTAAGAGTAGTAATAACTAAGGTGAGTAGTTACTAAGGAAAATCTGTGTGAAGTATTAACAGTGACAGGTAATTAGTTTTCTCTTAATTTTTAATTTACTGAAATTTAAGAACTGAGAATTTTATATACAGGATTTGCCTTAAATAGAGAATTTTACATAAACTATTTGCCTTCATACGGCATTTGAAGAGACCACTTGGAGGAGGTTTTAGACTCTAAAACATAGAGGACACCAGAGGCCTACGGATCGCCTTTGTACAGATCACTTCTAACGCTGCCTCAGAGAACTCGACCACATCAATTCTATATGTGATTTGCTCTCTTCCTCTCCTGAGCCCATTACAACAAGAATTCTTACCCTCTCTTGCTCTTTTTGCCTAGGATGAATGAACAGCTTGCCTGATGCCACAGAGGACGATGTAAGTGCTGCAGAATCTTTCCTCCCTTGTTTTCAAAGAAGACAGCAACAGCCCAGACTCTTCAGGTACAGCCCAGACTCGGACTCTGCCCAGATAAATCACCCATGCTCTGACTTCCAGCAGTGAGGCAGGACTGGCAACACTTTAGATGAACAATTCTCTATAACTGCTATCACATTAATCCAGGCAAAATATCATTCATTTCTCTCTTTCCAAGCTCAAGAGTGAAAACAGGCCATGTCTTTTTATTACTCACGTTTAAGCCTGTTCTCTAGACCTTGATTAATAGCGTTGAGTGGAGTAGGTGCTCAGAGCTTCCTTTAGCCAGCTCCTAAGTGTGTGTATTCCGCGATTAAACAATGTCAGGTTCACGGCATGACTGGCTTCACATCAAAGTTCTATTATTTGCTGTCATGGACCTTTTGTGCTGATGTTTGCATATCACCTGGAGATAGAAGTATGTTGAAACTTACACTAAGACTTCCTTTTTCTGGGAAGTCTAAATTGCTTGAATTTGGTGGCTTTCAGAAGTTCAAAGCCTGAGAAGCACCCAGTTTATTCTCATTCATCATGAAAAGAGAACATTGAGAGGTGCTCAGTCATGCAGTCTTACTGTTTGCAGTTTGGGGGAATTGGGAGCAGCTGGTTACATAGTTTTCAAGTGGCATTATGGTGGAAAATGGCTGTAGAAATACCTGAGAAGATAAAAACGGGACCAAATAACATTGTTTTATTCTTTTCTATAGACATCCTCATGGTTGCAATTTGTAAAAATTACTGAGTTTAAAATGGACACCTTCGTAATCATACACAGTTTGGCTTAGGAGGTATTTAACTTACTCTACCTGGTGACTGAGTCATTGTCATCATTCATCTTGCAGCCTTCCTCTATTTACCCATAGAATTGGCTATAGAGCAAGCCCTTTACTCATTGGTGCAACTCTAGGTAGTTTATTTAAAATATGCTTTGCATCAAATACAGTTATTGATTTTTTAGGATGATTTATAAGATTAAATAAGATAGTATGTTGCTAAAACTCTTAGATTCACAGTGCTGTCCATTAAAAATATAATGCTAGCCACAAATGTGAGGCACATATGTAATTTTAAATTTTCCTATAGCCCAATTTAAATGGCATGCAAAAAACAGGTAAAATGATTT
>NW_012149897.1:1414517-1417155 GCF_000956105.1 Propithecus coquereli
AAAATAACTTAATATGAAAATCATATTCAAACTATAAAAGTTCTACAAATATTAGCTGTTGCTAATATTGTTATTAATGGATTCCAGTGATTTTTATCATTTGTTCCACAGACTATTGACCCATGACAACCTCTCTAGGACAAAATAAAATGAGTTAAGCAAGTATAGAAATGATATGCTGTATATCATACCCCAGGGATAAACATTAATAATGTATATTAAGATATTCAAAATTCTCATAAGTTTAGTAACAAATCTATTCAATTTCATTGTAAAAACTGGTATACTGTAGATCACACAGAATCTGGCAAATTCTAGGTTAAAAAACTAGTTATACAGGGGTCAAGAGGACTGTATTTTAAGCTTGGCTCCTCACTACCTAAAATTGAATCCTTTTTTTCATTTCAATAGATTTAAGGAGTACAAGTGGTTTTTTGATACATGGATGAATTGTACAGTGGTGAAATCAGGGCTTTTAGTGTACCCAATACCAGAATAGTATGCATCGTACACTATAGTGATTTTTGATTTCTTACCCTCCTTCCACCCTCTCCCCTTCTGAATATCCAAAGTCTGTTATACTACTCTGTATGACCAGGTATACTCACTGCTCAGTTCCCACTTATAAGTGAGTACATGCAGTATTTGTTTTTCCATTCCTGAGATGTTTCATTTAGGGTAATGGCTTCTAGTTTTATCCAAGTTGCTGTGAAAGACATTATTTCATTCTTTGGTATGGCTGAGTAGTATTCCCCCAAACACACAAACACACAAACACACACACACACACACACACACACATGCACACGCACAACACATTTGCTTTATTCACTCATCAGTTGATGGGCACTTAGGTTGATTAGATAATATATCTTTGCAATTGTGAATTGTGATAAACATGTGATAAACATGTATCTTTTTGATATAATGACTTTTTTTCCTCTGCATAGACACCCCATAGTGGGATTATTGAATTGAATGGTAGTTCTATCTTTAGTTCTTTGAGGAATCTCCATACTGATTTACATAGAGGTTTACTAATTTACATTCCCGCCGGCAGTATATAAGCATTCCCTTTAAACCACATCCATGCCAACATCTATTGTTTTCTGACAGTGGAATAACTAGAAATCAAATCCCAGGGAAATTCTCAAAATTATACAAATATTTAGAAATCAATCGACCTGCTGTTCAGTGATCTTGGGATCAATGATGAAATCAAGATGGAAAACAATTGAATCATATTCAAATCTTCTAGTCTCTCTACACCTCAGTTTCTTCCTTTGAAAAAATATAAATCAGT
This sequence comes from Propithecus coquereli, assembly GCF_000956105.1. NCBI lineage: Eukaryota > Metazoa > Chordata > Mammalia > Primates > Indriidae > Propithecus > Propithecus coquereli. Next base: position 1,415,821 of record NW_012149897.1, read on the forward strand.
GATTTTTCAACCCTGATTACAGATCATTACCCCCGATGGAATATTTAAAATAGACAGATTATTGAGTGTCTATCCCTAAAGAATCTAACTCAGGGGTTTGGGATGTGGCATGGATATCTTATGTGTGCGTGTGTGTCATGAGTGCAAATGTTTGTGCACACACTAGATTCTACAGTAAAATACATTGCTTACAGTTGGCTAATTGGAAAATGTTCAGGTAAAAATGGTCTCTAATTCTGAGCAGACATGGGAAAGAAAGAACGATCACAATATTTGGGAAACCAAGCTTGTATAAATAATGTTTGCAGAATGAACAAACAGAAGGTGCTGTGGCATTAGTTGGAATTCTGTGGGGACGGATTCAAAATATGTCAAATTGTGTCAAATTGATCCCTCTATTGATGACTACGTAGTTGGGATGTGGCATAAATCTTGGTTTCAGGCTGTCTATGCCTCAGTGGGAATAATTGTCTGTAAACTGATCAGTCTCTGACAAGATTCCCTCTTCTATTTGTGTGTTCTTAGAAATAAAGGAGAAAAATCAACCCACCCCATCTAAGAATAAAATATTAACAAATTCCTATATGAGTTATATTAGATTGATTTATTATAATTGCTAAAATAGAATAATGAATACAGGGTTTTAGTTTTGATTTGAAACTAAATGATTGGGATGATTGGGATTTGTAAATGTGATACATTTTAACCTTACTTTTGTTCTATTAACATATCAAAATAGATTTAGTTGCCTTCTCCTTCCTTCTGCAGACACAACTCAATACACCTCAACCACGCCAAAGACTAAGAAGTCCCTTTCTGCATAACGGGATTTTCTGTGTCATTCTGACGTGGGTAAGATCGCAGTAATCACTCCTAAACTATGGCTAACAGGCTAATCATTTCAACAAAGATACTATGAAGGAGGGCTTTCCAAACTGATATGCCACAACCCCAACAATACAGCTGAGCCTTTTACAGAAGTCCCCTGGGACTGAACTTGGCTTCCTCTACCTCCACTTACGGTATGTGACCCATAGAAGAAAAAAAAAAATCTAAGCAACAATCTGAGAACAGATTTGAGGGTATTTAACAAGAGATTCTGAACAAGATTACAGAAGTTACACCTCAGAGGCAACATGCTAAATGTGTTTTCAAAGTCAAATGGCAACTCTGTCGTTTTGCTGGTTATTTAGATTGTTTCTGACTCCTCCCTTGGATAGTTTAGTTCAAGTCTTCACTAGTAGAATTTTAAAATTTAAATTATTGAATGCCGGCTTTAACTGTTTTCTTCCATTCATATGGACAAAGTCTGAAGAAGAGAAAAACAAAGTTTTT
>NW_012149897.1:1421530-1423089 GCF_000956105.1 Propithecus coquereli
AAAACAGGTTAGGCATAATGACTCATGCATGAAATCTTAGCACTCTGGGAGGCCCAGGCAGGAGGATCACCTGAGGTCAGGAGTTCCAGAACAGCCTGAGCAAGAGTGACATCCCTCTCTACAAAACAATAGAAGAAATTAGCTGGATATGGTAGTGTGCACCTATAGTCCTAGCTCCTTGGGAGGCTAAGGCAGGAGGATCTCTTGAACCCAGGAATTTGAGGTTGCAGTGAGCACCATACCATGCACTCTAACCAGGGTGACAGAGCAAGACTTTGTCTCAAAAAACAAAAACAAAAATAAAAACAGAGTATAATAGTATAATGTACAGTAGGGAAAATCAACAAAAACAAAATTGGTTCTTTGATACTACACTTGATTTTAGCCAAAAGGCTCAGAAGTGATTAAAATTGGTTCTTTGGAAAGGTAAATAAAATTTAAAGCTCTGGCAAGTCTGAAAAGAAAAAAAAGAAGGAAAAGCACAGAAATGTTACAGGAAATATGATATGGACATTGGAATGTTAATGAAAGAATATGAATGCTTTTAACAACAAATTTAAAAACCAAAGTGAATGTACACATTTCTTCATAAATCAATTATGAAACTAAAACAAAAATAAAAAGATTATTGAAATAGTCTTATATTTATTAAATATGTTAATTCTATGCTTTAAAAACTACTCTCCCAAAAAAACCTCCAGGCCCAGATGGCTTCACCAGTGAATACTTTTTAACATTTAGGAAAGAAGAAATATCTACATTACACAAAGTATTTCTGAAAATAGAAAGAAAGAAACCTCAGCTTGTTTAAGACATAAGCAGAGATGCAAAAACGCTAACTAAATATTAACAAATCAAATTCAATAATATATGCAACAGATAATGCATCATGACCAAGTTGGGATTATTGTTTAAAATTCAGAAAACAATTAGGATGATTTACCACATTAACAACAACAAAAGGACAATATTCAGCAGGCCATCTGAATAGATGCAAAATAAGCATTTGATAAAATTCAGTAGCCGTGATAAAAACACAACAAACTGCGAACAGAAGAAAACGTTCTGACTCTAATAAAATAATCTAGAAACTCTGAAACAAAGGTCATCCTTGATGTTAAATTATTAAAATTTTTCACTCTATGATAAGGGACAAAACAAGATGCTCGTATTATCACTCTGTTCAGCATCATATTAGAAGTCCTAGCCAGCGTAATATAGCTAGAAAAAGAAATAAAAGGTGGACACATCAAGAAGAGAAAAATAAAAATTGCCACTAGTCACTCTCAAATGATAGTTTATATTGAAAAATCTATTAAACAATATATTAAAATAAGTGAATCGAGAAAATTTACTCGATTCACTTATAAGTATCAAACAATTTGATCAACCTGTATAAGGTTAATATAAAAGTATCAATAAATTTTTATATTCTAGTAACAAAAGAGTGAAATTAAAAATTATAGTATGGGCCGGGCGCGGTGGCTCACGCCTGTAATCCTAGCACTCTGGGAGGCCGAGGCGGGCGGATCATTTGAGCTCAGGAGTTCGAGACCAGC
>NW_012149897.1:1423441-1480534 GCF_000956105.1 Propithecus coquereli
CATGTTTATGGATTAAAAGATTTTACATTGTTACTATGTGAGTTTTTCCCAAATTGATGTACAGAATAGCTACAATCACAAATGGAAATCCAGTTGATTTTTTGGGGATAAAATTTGGCAAATTTTGATTCTAAAAATTATATAGAAAATTGAAGCTCCCCCCTGCCAAAAAAATCAAGGCAATATTGAAAGAAAAGAACAAAGTTGTATGACTGTCTGACTTACATTGCCAGATATCAAGACTTAGTATAAAGGATTTCAGCATATGAATTTTGGGAGGAACACAGACATTCAGTCTATTGCACCTTTCTTTTAACTTTTAAAGGTTAATTAACTCAGATGAAAAGAACCAATTATCTTGCTTAGGAATTACATGTAGTAATTGCTCCTTTCGTTGAGAAGTAACTGTACTTTATTATATATATATTTCAATTTAATATTCCCATTTTTTTTAATAGTTAACTTGCTTTTACTGAAAAGTTGTGTGGTGTTTTCCCTTTGGCATTTGAGCAGTATTTTCACCAGATGAGGAAGACTTAACCCATCTTTTCCTTCTGTATGGAAGGACAGTAGGAAAGAATGAAAGGCCCAGAGGATAATTTTTCCAGATTCTTGTGGCCCCTAGGACAACCCACCACTTTAAATAAGCATTGATGCCTCTGCCTGAAGAGAAGAGACTTATTTCCTTGGAACTGTGGTTCCAAAACATATTTCTCACAAATCATTCTCAGCAACACAAGTTGGTGGGTATAGAAGAATGCACTGGTTGTGCAGTGAGACATCAAACCAAAAGTATTCCAAGGGATTAAATAAATATTAATAGTATATGACAAATGAGTCTTAAGATAACTCTGCATTTTAAAGTTGATCACCATGGGTTTTAAGAGGAGAATATAGAAGGGAACACTCTTCCTAATTACCATTTGCCTGCAGGTTGATGCCATCATTGTGGTGTTTGCAACAATGGCTCCACACCTGCTGTGCAGCCAGCCCAAGCACAGCCAGCTTCTTATGCCAGAGCTCTTGCTTGAGGACATGCAAGTAAAGCTGTGCTTTGAGGAGCACATGTACTGATTTAAGAAATCCATGGAAACGTAATTTTTTAAAGCCAAAATATATTTTGCTCAAATACTCAAGGTTAGTTATTTTCAAATAAACAAAATGGAAAAGATAATGACTACACTTTATTATGTAAGAAAAGAAAAAAAAACATATGAGCTAAAAATATGAGTTTTAGGGATTGAGATTTATTTCTCAGAGGGATATGACTCAACTGCTTAATCGTCAAAGAAAAAGAAATGCATTTAAGTTAATTTGCCCAAATCTGACAGAAATCTTTAAAAGCTATTTTGCAGTAAACTTTAAATTGAGCAAATTTCAGAAGCAACCTCATTAAACATATCTAAGGAACTGTGGAATGAAGTTCTTTTGGCATAAAACAGTACTTTGCTGACTGAAGAAGTGTGGTATTTTCTGAAATGATGCACAGTTATCTTGCTTTAAGAACAACTACATCTTCATTGTGATAAACATCTTTGTTTGAGCTGCAGAAGGCAAACGCCCCAGAATAATACTAGAGAACAAAGGCTGCAACTTTTACTCAAGATTTTCGTGAGGTAATGGAATAAAATTCCATTTTTTTATTCCATTACCTCATGGTAATGGTGGGGAGGGAAGGTAAGCCCAGTGTGCTTTGCAGCATTGTTTAATTAGCATTATTAGTGGTAGATAATCTTATTCTCCCAATACCTCTCTAAGGTAAGTATTAGGGATCACAATTTACAGATGAGAAAACTGAGAGAACAAATAGAGAAGTGACTTCCTAGTAGGTTGCAGAGCAAGATTTAAACCTAGATAGACGTTTCTGACTCTGACGTGTGTTCTATTTCCATTCTATCATCTTTCCTTCATTATATACATACATACTTAATTATATACAATAATATATCCTCTGAATGATCTATATTATTTACAAATATTGTATAATAGATAAATGTCTTTCTCTGTTGCCTTAGCTATCTGTAGGTCTGGACTGAGCCGATGGAACTTCTTCAGTGAGATGATTAGAGTTGGCCACATTTGAAGAAAAACTGGTCTGCTAAGCCCAGGGGGATGGGAAGCAAGCAGACAGCAGGCACTCAGGAGGTGGAGTTCCACCTGGTCTGATCCGCACTCCTCCCTCAGCTTCCACTCAGAAAGGAATGGGGAAATGAATGGGAGGATCACAGTTGAGAAGACAGCCAGGCACTGGGATAGACCATTGAGTTGGCACAAATTCTGAATGACCATGTGTTTATGTACTCAACTGCCCGTGGAGGTACTGCTGTGCTCACTTACACACATGTTCTGTGCACAAAGTCATGTTTTTCACTAATGGTGGTATTTCATTTGAGTCAGCATGATGCTTTACATTGATCCTGCCACAGTAAAATTTTGAAGTAATGCAACTAATCTTCCAGAAGGCTGCCATCCAGACATTAGGAGGGAAATTGGATTATTGTTGGTTTTCATTTTTTTTTAACTTGAGTAGTAATGGCATACTGACTCTTGAATTCAACCAAAGTACATGTTGTATTAGTGATGACTAATTTTTCTAAGTAACCAGACTCCAGACCTTATTTTATTGCACAAGGATGTTAACAATGATCAGGTAGAAAATTCTGGCTATTTTAAAGGTCAGTGCAAAAGAAGATGAATTGTTGTTGTTAAAAACTCCTTCTCTTGAACACAATTGTATCACCAGAAAGATACTACAGAAAATTGTCTGAAAGAGATAAAGGACAGAGGAAAAATGTTAATTCAGGGTTATTTTGAGTCTAAAAATCAAGGTGCAGAAGTTAGGAGATGTATAAACTGAGGACTAGAGGTGGCTTGTCTATCATTTGCCTCGTCTCAATGTTAGGAGCTTCCTAATTTTGCAAGTCCTATTGTTCATTATACTTTTATTATTTTGGCTGCATTCTTATCCCTTTGGAGAAGTCTTAATTTGAAGAAAATTGTGTTTGTTTGGTGGAGTGGGGAGTGGTAACCCATGATGACCGGGGCTTTTCTCCATGTTCATGTATTTCACTTGTGAATTTAAATTTGTCTTCACTTGGAGCTGCGTTACTAGGGTAACCCCAGTGTTAGAAGTAAAAGTGGAATGAGAGACGCTCAGTTGCTATTTCCAAAACTTTAAGGAAGGTTTTCTTTTGACTATGTTCTCAATTTCTATGCAAACTATAATAGACAAGGAGGTTAAATAAGCAGACTTTTAACTCTTACCTTAGATTATAGAGAAAGCATTTTGTGAAACTGTATTTTATGACCTGGCAATCACAGGTCAAATAACATGATTCCAAATGTAGATTCCATCAAAATATTGACCTAACAAAAAGACTCCTGACTGTAATGGATGACCTACTTGGAGACAGTATCAATCAAGAAATGAATGTAGCAGACGTCAGAATCTGCTGTTACAGCATTCAACTAGTTCGCATCTTCAGCAATTATGACCCTGCTAGTAGATCAGCATTGCTGTGGAACCTTAAGTACACACACCAGTTGTTACACCTCCATCACCCACACACAACCCGACCCTGATGCTATCTCAGTAGATCTAGGGTGGGACTTGAGGGCTCTCTGTTTCAAAGAAACCCATAGATAATTCTGGTGGGCAGTCACTTTGAGTTTCGGTTCCATCACTTATTACCTGTGTGATTCTGGGCACATCTTTTAACCTCTATGCACTCTAGTTTCCCCAAATGGATTACATAGGCTAATACAGAATAAACAGTAAATTATAATGTTAGAATATATAAATGAAAGTATCTTTAAACATCCATTTGGTTTATGGCTTTAAAGTCTTGCCAATATTACTCCTGTTATTTGCAGTGACAGTGCACTTATGTTTACAGAATGGGTGTGGTTCGTTACCCCTGAAACTAAGAAAATAATTATTTTATGACTATTCCCCATCCACAATGCAGTGGAGAGGAAAGCTTCCCCAGGGATTTCCATCTTAGTCCAGGCTTCAAATATTTGATGATACACAAGATACCACAGTTCACTAGAGCACAATGGTTGAGCACATAGACTAAACACAGAGTGCCTGGGATTTTTGTTCAAATTCCACCCTTTCCTAAATATGTGACCTTGTACAAATTATTCAGCCACTCTAAGACTATCTGTAAAATGGAAGCTTCTGGGGCAGGGACTTGATTTTTCTCATTCTCTAATGCATCTTCAGCTCCTGGAAGAAAGCCTAGTACAAAGAGTGTACAAAACATTTTGATTGAATTAACATATCAATTAATGGCAAATGGGGTAATAATCAGACTATCCTGTAGAGCTGTTGTGTCTGGGACTTAGTAGGCACTGCACGTATATTCTATATGTACCATTGTATACTCAGAATTCATTAAAGTAGCCAAATCTACTGGCTTGAATGTACGTCAATATACTGTAATATCAGTTACATTTATTGGGACCCAATAGTTAAGACTTACTATTAATTACCATGGCAGATAAGCTCCTCCTTAATATTTTCCATTATTTTATACAGTTTTCCATCTCCTTACAAAAGATGAAAAGCACTGTTTTTTCTCCCTTTGGCCCTTCCCTGTGTCCCATCACCACCCAACTTAACCTTCCCCCACTCTCCTGTGGAGGCTGACCATCATGGACTGTATCCCCCGGCTCCTGTGCCTCTGCTGCCCTTGGGGTTTGGCCAGTGGCAGATTTCAGGAGGAAATCGGAAAATGTCCTCTACAGCCAGAGCTTCTGTCAAGCAGCCCCCTCCCCGTTTCTATCTCTGACAGTATTTGGTAACTATTCAGTCCTCGTATTGCTTTAGATCTAGGATTGGTAACAGTTTCCTGTTGGTGCTGGTCACTGTGTTATTCATCACATATTACTAGTTCCCTGACCACACCACATCTCTGCACATGTTCCCTTCACTAGTTATATTTGGTTAAACCATTTGGAGTGTGCCATTAGTTTCCTACTAAAACTGATCAACATTAAACATTATCCTTCACTTAAATAACTAGCTTTGTGTCGTTCTAGGCACTGAACAGGAGATGCCGAGCACGTTTCCCCTTCCTTACATTGTTTGAGCTAGTACAGCCACGTGAGTGGAGGAATTGCAACAGCTCTGCGCCTTACCAGTCCCTCAAGATGACTTCCTTTTAAATATGAGAACCCACAGAATTTGCAGATACAGTGAACTGTGTGGGGGTGGGATAATGTAGGGTGGGGGTGGAGCAAATGGTTAACGGGTGATGTAGCTCTCTACCCACAAAGGGGACAGGAAGTCATCACCTATCATCTTCCTTGACAATTTTGTTTCTTACAACTTGGGAAACATGAAACCATGAAGAAAACTGCAAATATATGCTTGTTGCATATGTGTCTGCAGACACATTTTCATTGACTCTTCATTCAGGGAAGTATTTGGGCTATTCACATCCAAAATAACCCCTGTGACATCTTCAATATATGCCTATGTTTATAATGTCATAATATGTAAACGCATTACCTTAGAATATTTAACACATTATAACACTGACTATTTTTGAAGGGAGGAATTAGAAGTGAATTATCTTTTCATTTTAAATTCTAATATACATCAGGCCAATAATTATGGTTAGGCTATTTTACATGCATTAAAACACACTAAAGTGATAGAATCTTTATGTATGTTCAATTCCCTTGATCCATATTCAAGCGTATGCCTCAGCTCCCGGTTTAGATTTGAAGGCATATTCCGTTCCAAATATAGGATAAATATTTACACATGAAATTTTCAAGGAAGGGCATTTCAGTGACAAGCAGTAGCAGAGACAAACTTCATGGACAGTTGACAGAAACTTATTTCTGAGAAATAACAGTCTAGGAAAAGAAGACATTAGCTATTGGAGGAAAAACAGTGGGCTTTAAGGTTAATGAGATTAACTGGGAATAATTTATGAACAGACTTGACTTATTCTCTATAGTTTGAGATTGAGTAGCAGAGGTAGCCAGCTTGAGCAGAAAAATTAGTAAGTGGCATGTACCAATTACTACTTATTTCCTTCTGCATACATATACAGGTACCTCAAAGAAATAAAGAAACAACCAACTGAGATAATATTTACAATATCAAGAAATTTGACACTTTATTCTTTAGGTCAGAGGGAAACATTATATGTTTTTGAGCAGGGGAATGGCACGATCTATGCTGTACTTTATACGTAATTATTTTGAATGCTGTATAAGATGCATTGAATGGAGGATATTCTGCATGGAGAGATCAATCAGGGAATTGTAATGATTCAGGCAAGAGGTAATGAGTGCCTGCATGAGACTATTACCAGTATAGACGGAAAGGGGAGCGGTGTGTGAAAGGAGAAGTAGCCAAGTATGAACATAGCTCAGAGCGGTGAGGTTAGGGGAGAGAAAGAGGGCAAAGATGTTTCTAGAATAGTTTAGCCTCTGTGGTGAGAACAATGATGCTATGAAAATATAGGGTAATTACAAAGGGGAGGTTGGAAAATTAGTGAAATGGTGAAGTCAGGTTAAACCAGCTGAATGTGAGGGGTTGGCAATATATGTCGTCTATGCAACAGTTGAAAGTTCTGATGTGGAATTTGAAAAAACATTTAGAGGTACACATATCAACCTGAGAATCACATGCATGGAGGTGATTTGTTAAGCGGTAAGTGCTGTTGCAATCACCAGAGAAGTGAATATGATGAAGGAAAAGAATGAGGTATGAGTGGAAGAAAAAAGTTTGGAGGATGCTTATCAGTTGAGGACTTGAGAAAAAGCAGGTACTAAGAGCTCACATTCCATTTTAAGTTTTAAAAGTACTTCCTCATGCATTTCCTAATTTGACCAACAAGATAACACTGAGAGGGTGAATGGTAGTAACCTTGAGAAAAGAATGCCCAGATGTGCTCAGTGACACACCTAGGGTCCGTCAGTAAGCGGGAAGCAGAATCAAAACAAAAATCCAGGTCTCTTTTCTCCTCAGCCCAGCACACCATGCTGCCTCCCAGTGCCAACCTGCCTGACAGGGGGCTCTTCAAATGGTATGTCCTCAAGCCTCAAGGACCTGCAAAGGTCCCTCAACAAACTCGAAGCTAAGTACGAATGGGGAAGCTTGGAAAAAGAGAAGAGGCCACCACGGAGACAGAGTTCCATGCCATTTCAACCAGCCTACCTTTGCTCACACACCAAACTTTAACCTAATACTTCATTTGTGCATGTGGTTCCTCAGCCCAATCAGTGCAAAAATCACAGGCTCCAACATTCCTTGATGTCATCGAGCTATTTCTAAGAGTAACTCACCTTCTCAATAGGACTGAAATTATTCTCTGAAAACTTCTTTTATTTTACTGAAGCATGGTATTCACTGACCAAAACAAAGGGGAGAAGGCATTTTCTATACCATTTGTGTCTCTTATATTATGCTGTTCTAAGACAGTCTATGGGCTTCCAGTCTGAGTGGCAGGATATCATATTATCATATTATTGAGAGGGCATAGCATGGTCTCCTAATAGTTGGAAAGAGTTTCTTTGTCTTTTTCAGCACATAACTTACCAAGCAATGCTTCAAAATTGAAGAGGGGATCCTTGAATATAGATGTCAAACATCCCAAAAGGATTTTCAATAGGATAACGAAACATAAACACAAACAAAAACATTTAGGTCACTCCCCTAGAATGCATAAAATGTATTTTGAGTTTTTCCAGGTGTGCCACTTTTTTTCTTATTTTGTGCCTTATGCATTCTTTGCATTTACCTTATTCATAATGATGTGATAAAAGGAACTCTTGTTGCACTTCTGCTCTAGTTCAGAAATCATCACAGAGAGCAACTTTGGATTCCATGGAGACCTAGATTTGAAATATATTCCAATATGCTTAAAAGTTAATAAACTGCCTCCCTTTAATGGTGTAAAATATGTAGAAAATCTTACTCATAGGAATCAATTAGTCAATTAATTAGAGAAAGACACCCCCCAAAGGGTCAGCTGCATGAATCCAGGCATCCAACTGTTCTCTAAAGACTGCACAGCCCTGGGTGGAAGGAAACGATGCTGACATTTACCAGGAGCCAGGTACAGGGCTAAAGGCTTTGAATATAGCATTTAATTTGATTCTCCTGTCAACCTTAGGAAGTAGGGATTATCACCAGAATTTTACGCGTGGAGACTCCGATGCTCAGAGAAATGGAGGTACAAGCCCAAGTATAAATAGGAGACTTGGAATTTGATCCTTGATCAACTTGACTGCACCAGGCTGCCTCTAATCAGAACCTTCTGTTGGTACCCACAGGGAAAGCCTGTTTTCTGACTGACCTCTGTGCCAATCAGGGTTTGAACAGAGAAGAGGAGGAACCAGGTGCAACATGTACTGGACTTTGAAGAGTTTTTAACTTCAATAAAGTTACATTTATCAATTTTTATGGTTAATATTTTTATGTCTTGTTCAAAAAATTATTCTCTACTCTGCAGCCAGAAATTTTCTTCTAAAATTTTTTAAGTCTTACATTTGCCATCTAAATTCTTAATCCATCAGGAAGTCATTTATATGTATTAGATTATAAAAATAAGAATATCAACATTTTTTCAGGTTTATTTGTTAAAGAGGTCATTCTTTCCCTACTAATCCATCATGCCATTTTTTCATATCAAAGCTACATATATGCATAGTTCTGTGGGGCTTATTCCATTCTGTTGTGCAGTTTGTCTATCCCTAGAGCCCTGTAACTGTGTGTTAATCACTGTAGCTTTATAGTAAGTCCTGCTTAACTGAGATAGCAATTTTCCTCTTCTTTCTTTGAGAATGTCTTAGATAATTTGGGCTTTTTGCATTTCAATATAAATGAATCAGTCTTTCAAGTTCCACCAAAAAAATTGTAGTTTTTACTAGATTGCATTGCTTCTATAGGTCCATTAGGGAAGCATTGAAATCTTTATGCTCCTAAGTCTTCTTATCCACAAACAGGAGCTACTGTTCAGTTTTCTTAGACTTCTTAATATCATTTATTAAAAAAGTATAATTTTCTGCATATAGTTATTTCATATATTTTGTTTGATTTACTTTAGGTATTTATAATTTTTGTTTTCTTTATGAGTAATTTTTTAAAGTTACAATTTCTTGTTTATTACCAGTGCATAGAAATGCAATGGACTTGAGGCTTTCTATGTTTTGTCACCTTACTAAATTCCCATATTATTTCTATTAGTTTGTCTGTAGATTTATATTCAGACTTTTTAACATTTATTTTTCTAGTCTTATTGGACTGGTTATAACTTTCTGTAAAAGTTCTTGACTTTAAGTGAATGCTTTTGATATTTTCTTTTTAGAGTGATGTTTATTTTGTTTTCTGTAGCTGTACGTTATCATGTTAATAACATTCTCTTAATTTACTGACTTCTTCTGGAACTAAGAATAGATACTAAATTTTGTAAAATACTTTTTTCTTCATTTATTTAGATAATCAGATTTTCCCTTAATCTGTTAATAGTTTGAATAATATTTATAGATTTCCTAAAAGCTGTCTTTTCATTCATAGGGTAATCCCAACTTGAATATCATATCTTATCTTTTTACACATTGTTGGATTCTATTTGTAAATATTTCGTTAAGGATTTTTGCACTTATATTCATGAGGTACTATCATTTTCTTTCTCATTTTGTTCTTATCTGGTTTTATGTCAAGCTTATGCTGACATTATAGACTCAGCCATAGATTCCCTTCTTATTTTCTATTCTCCAAAACATTTATTTGAATTTGTCAGGATTTATTCCTTAAAAGTTTTGTGGAACCCACTTATAAAATTCAGGGGAGGAGGTTGATGTTTTACTGCTGGTTCAACTTTTTAATAGTTGTACGAATATTTAGATTTTTATTTCTACTTGAGGTTTTCTTGGCAAGTTATAATTTTCTTAGATTTTTAAAATTTTGGTTAAATTTTATTATTTATTGGCATACAATTATTGATGATCTTCTTATATATTTGGATTTTGGCCTTATCTTTTATCATGACTCCCATATTATCCAGTATATTATTTATTTTGTGTTTTCTCCCTCTTTATATATAACTCTCTTTCCTTTTTGACCAATCTTACAAGGAGTTTATTTAGAACTAAACTTTGCTCTATTAATCCTCTCTAGTGTACCTTTATAATCTATTTGATTGATACTTGCTTTTACCTATATTATAGCCATCTTCCTGCTGTCTTTGGGTTTGTTCTGTTATTATTTTTATATCCTTTAATGTTGGAAAACTATGTTTTTAGCTTTTTTTATTCTTTTGTAATATAATGGTTTAAAGCTAAGTGACCTCAAAACACTGCTTTCACTGTTTCCCACAAGTGTTAACATGTAGAATTTTGTTGCCCTTCAGTTCTAGGCTTTTTGTGTTTTTATTTATTAATTTCCACTGAAGTTTTATCTTGGACCCATGGATTCAGTGGAAACATCTTTTCTAAATTCTCAATATATGGAGGTATTTTTTATTCATATTTTTGTTATTAACTTCTTGTTAATTGCACTTCTTCAGAGAAGCTGTTCTGTGGGGCACCTACTCTTTGAAATATGTTGAGACTTGCTTTATGGCCTCATACACAGTCTATTTTAAAAATATTCCATATGTCCTTGAGCAGGACAAGTGTTTTCTGACTGTTAGATGCTGATTTCTATATATAGCTGTTAGATCAAGCTTGTCAGATATGTTTTCTTCTTCTTTATTTTTATTGATTTTTTTTTGTCTGCTTGCTATCAATAATAATTGAGAGCTTTGTTTTGCAATTTTTCATTATGTTGATTGATTTGTCAAATTTTCCTGTATTTGTAATGGTTTTTGCTGGCTACATTTTAAGGCTATTTTGATGTAGCTATCCTTGTTTAAACTTGTCATAGCTTCTTAGTGAAGTAAACCATTTATCAATGTATAGCCACCTTTTCCATCCCAGAAATTCTCTTTAGTCTTAAAGGATATTTGGTCTAGGGACAATATACCTACTTTCAGCTTACTTTTGGTTATTATTTGCCTGACATATCTCTTTTATCTATATGCTTTAATCCTGTTAGTTTTCTTATGCTTTAGGAATATTTTCTATAAACAACATCTAACTGAATTTTAAAGAAAAAATCCTATCTGATAATTTTTAACTTGTAAGTTTCTGTTTTTATATATAATGCCTATTTAATTGGTGATTTATGGATACTATCTATATTTATTATGATCGTGATGATTATAGGTAATCCAATTTACTATGATTATTGAGAAATCTGGAGATTTTACTGTCATCTTACTTTATAATTTGTCTTGTTTTTTCTAAGTTTATTTTTCTCTCTTGTTGCTTTTTTTTTTAAGTTAAGGTTTTCTTTTCCTTATGTGAGTTTTTTTTTAAGTGGTCTGGAGTTTATATACCTATTCTAGGAATATATTCCTATTCTTTTAGTTATTGCCATTACATTTTTACCATGCTAATTTGACTTAACAGTCAGAAATTAAGTAATATTTTGACATTCCCTCTCTGAAAAACATAAGGCTTTTGGAACACTTTTGCTCCATTTTAGCACCTTCCTGTATCCATCCACTGTTGTCCGATATTTAATGTCTGCCTTTTCTTTTACCACATAGTCAATGATAGCAGTATTTTTTCCCATAAATGTTAGTTTATCTATTCACCTTTCCTTCTTTCATTACAGACCATCTTTCTTAGACCATTTTCTGTTTTTCCTGAAGTATGTCTTTTAAAAATTCCCTTGAAGCAAGTCTCATGATGGAAATCTGCATTCGTTTTTGATTAACTGTAAACATCACAATTTGCTCTTATTCTCGAGTGAGAGTTTGCTGGGCACACAATTCTAGATTGAGAATTAATTTTCACTTTCTTGATAATTATTCCACTGTCTTCTGCCCTCTATTGTTGCTCTTATGAGCTCTGCTTTTATTCCGTCCCTTTGTGTTCTGCCTTCTCTCTGTCTGCTTTCAAGAAGTTCTCTTTGTCTATGGTATTCTGCAGTTTCACTAGGATATGTCTAGAAATAGAATTTCTTTTTATTTATGCTGCTTCAATATGTTGTGCTTCATTGATTTGAAGATTTACATTTTGGGCCATACCTAGACGATAACTTGATCCATTATTTTTTTTAATATTGCCTTTTTCCTTTCTGGTTGAAATTCTATGTTTTTTAATTTCAGAATATTATGGGGTACAAACATTTTGGTTACATATAATGCCTTTGCGCCCAAGGCAGGGCTACAAGCGTGCCCTTCCCCCATACAGTGTGCTCAGCATCAATTAGTTGTGAGTTTACCCACCCCCACCACCCGACTCCCACCTGACCAGCACCCAGGGAATATTACTACTATGTGAGCACCTTTATTGCCTTTTTCTATTATCTCTATTCTCTCCTCCTGGGATTAGATTAGATGTAGGTTATACCTTGGTATTCAATCCCCTATGAATCGCAATCTCACTTTCATATTTTCCATCTACCTTGCAGCATTTATTCTAAATATTTTAGCTATCTACTTTAGTTTATTAACTTTCTTCAAATGTTGACAATTTCCATTTAACTTGTTCATTTTAGAAAACTTTAACAACGTATTTTCGTTTCTAGAAACTTCACTTGAGGTTTTTTTCTGTCCATTTTGAAAGTTTCCTGTTATTTGCTCATTTTTCTGATCATATCTTTTATTTCCTCTGACATGTCACAT
Organism: Propithecus coquereli; assembly: GCF_000956105.1. NCBI lineage: Eukaryota > Metazoa > Chordata > Mammalia > Primates > Indriidae > Propithecus > Propithecus coquereli. The sequence continues at coordinate 1,436,146 of NW_012149897.1, forward strand.
ACAGTCATTCTATAATCTGTGTCTGACAATTCCAATATCTGCAGTCCTTGCGTGCTGAACATATCTGTTATTTCCTCTTTCTGCTGACTTTAATTCATAGTGGCTTGCCTTTAGTGTTTTAGTAATCTTCGTGAATTTACTGATCTTATTTTGTGGTAATCCATAGGGATATTTGAGGAGTTGCTTTTTACTTTTGCAGGAGTGTGTGGGTACACCTCTTGTACATTTCGGTTTAGAGCAGGAGTGCCATGTTATGATTCTCCAACTTCTAGCTGTTCCAAGGTTCTTATTATCCCCACAGCAGTGTAGCTATAGGAACCCGCCTCAGGTTATCCCCACACCCTCTCAGTGCCTTCTGGTCCTGCTGCCCTGGCTCCCAGCTGCTCCAGCTCTCCACTTCTCTGGCCTCAGCATCCTGCCTCGGCATCTTTAACTGTAAGCCTCCTACGCTAGGCTTCCAGTTACTCCACCTCGGGGAGCTACCTCCAAAGTCCTGGTTCCTAGCACTCAGGAGCAGTTGCCAGCCACTCTGGGAACCACACACACTAATTTATTTGTTCTTGGGAGGGGAGGGTTTCCTGGAGACCTCTCTTACATTTTAAGAGATAACAACTATCTCAAAGAGTGTGTCCTACCCAAGCTCTAGTTGTTATAACAAGATGATCCCTCAGAGCTCCTGGTCATTCATGATACTGAAAGCAGCATTTCCACTTGCTCTTTAAAGTGTCTGGAAATTCTCCATCTTGTGTGTTCTTGTCTTTCACTAAAGAAGCCATAAACACAATGTCCCCAATTTCTTGAGACTTAGGAAGCAGGCAAGTGATCTAGAGTCCTAGAAGCAAACAAATCAAAGCCAATATTCGAAGAGGAAGTTAGAAACACTAGGAAGCAGAAGCCATGTGGAATGTATTCTGGTGAACAGGTAGCAGATAACTCCAGGTCTCAAAAATGACAGTGAAAGGGATGTAGTGAGGGTGTCCAGTGATCAAGGACAACGGTGTTGGAAGAGCAAGATGGGAATCTACACTGGGACAGTTCTGTAAAGTGTTTTAAACATGGATTTTGAATATGTAGCTTTTATCTGGTTCTCTGGCCTTCCAAGAATTCTTAAGCAACCTAAATTTCTTTCATTAATGCCATTTTTACAACTGATTTCTGTTCTTTACAACTAAGACCCTTTCAGATACAATAATGCAACACTTGTTTATGATCTTCAGCTCTATCATATAATGGAATAATGACACGTTCTCCCTGGGCACATCCTCCATCTTGAAGCCATTGGGAATTCTTTCTCAAGATGAGGAAGGGAGGCCTATTGGGGCCACAGAAAACAGGAAGTTTCATTCAGAGGGTGAAATACATCTTGATTATATGATCTTCTCTTTTACTGTTATATTATTTCAAGAGTATGCTATGAAGATTATGATATTTTAAAATTTTTGATGAAGTGAAAGAGTAAGTATGTAGACTGTAGTGGACAAGTTGACTAGGTGAGACCGAGAAGTCAACTAGCTGTGACAACAAAGTCAAAAAGTAATTGCCAGGACCTGGAATAAATTTTCACCTTAACTCCTAATGATAAAACATTTATTCCTTTTAACAATAGAATTTGGATTTGGTCAAATATCCAGTTTTTAAATAACCGATTGAGAATGCAAATGCAAATTCAAATAGTTATTTTCAAAATCATTTTGGTTATGTGGGTTCATTTTTCTTTTCTTTTACAAACTGGAAAGGGTCTAAGAATGCATTTGATCAACACCTACCCCATCTTATTTTGCAGATGTAGAATCTGGATACAGGTTAAATGACTGGCTCCAATGTCACATCTACAGCCTCAAAATATTTTTCGGTAATTCCACCAAACTTATGTTACTATTAATACTAAAAACCAACACATTTACATTTATTTTACTTCCACTTTGCAGCTGAACTGTCCCCATTTAAAAACAATTAATATAAGCTATTAATAAAAAATCCTCTTGCTATTTTTCAAGGAAACATGAAAAAAAGGAAGAAACACACTTAAGCCAACTGGCTCTCTGCCAATTTGTTTGTCTTGCCTAATAATTTTCTTGGTTTTGGAAAAATATTTTGAATGACTTTAATTTAGATGGTTCCTTAGAATACCACCTATGTGCTTCTCCATTCTCTCATTTTTCAGAAGCCACTGGAAAACAAGTTCATTGGGCCACCTGCCCAACTAGAAAAGGGATTTATATCTGTTGACAACTCTTGTGATCCTCGCAACCTCATAGGATTACTTGAGAAAAAGCTAAAAATCATTTATTCTCTAAAACTTCGAAAAACCCAGAAACTATCTTGCTTAATAAACAAGATTTTATTAGATATTCTAAAGCATTGAAATCTTACTGCTAAGCTTTTAAAAAGAATATTAAATAGTAAGACTTGATTTTTAAGTTACACCTACCTTTTCTGGGAGAGTGTAATATAGCAAAATATTATAATTCTCTAATTTTGAACTTTTTATATTTTACCTAAAAGAAAGAGTTAGTTAAGTAAAGTAATAATGCATTTAAGGGTATAGTAAAACATGTTTAATTCTTTAAAGAGAATTATGTTTTAAGGCTATTTTGCACATTAGTTGATTAAAGGTGAAATTTTAAATTTTATTTGTGTTCTAAATATATATAAAAAATATCCCACTACAATCACTTTAACAAATTCTAATTGTTCTGTACACTTAGAAGTAATTACATACCTTTTCTTTCTTTCTTTTTAATGCTGGTGGCCTTTTCTTAAGAGTTATATATTACACAGATGTCTATACATAGTGAACTTTCTGAACAGTTAATTTTAAAACAAAATTATTCAAATCAAATTTTCTGTTCTCTTTTTAGCTTTCTCTTTTTGAAACTCTTCTTTTTATATTTGGAAGAAAGTCTCAGTTGGCTTCCAAACTGCTTTTCACATGTATAACTTTTTACAGTACTAATAGAAAACAGTAATTGCACAGATCCACAAAGACAATATAACTGTGCTTCAGAAATTCCAGATACTAGAAGATTTTGTTTTCTATACCTTAGACTTTCATTAAAGTAGAATTATTTTGTTGTGTAAAAGTATCAATTTTGCCAAACTTCTTTCAATGGACATAATATTATAGTTTATTGAGGACTTCTATTATTTTCCAGTAATTTTATAAGGCACAGGGCTTCACATGAATTCAGTGGAATTGATTTTAAATAAAAGAAACTTTATACATAATTATAAAAAAACCATTATGGAAAATTTTTGAAGAATCAGGAAAATGTAAAGAATAAAATAAAATTCTCCAAATTTTTCCTCTCAAAAATAACTGCCATGTGTGCTGGTTTTCCTTCTAATAATATAGGTATATATGTATATATATTTTCCTTTTATACTATTAGGATTACACATATATTTCTCTATCTTTTTCTCAACATAGACTTTTCATATGTCTTCATTTTATTAAATATTTTATTAAAACATGATTTTTAATGGGTGCAATTAATTCCAGAGTGTGGCTATTTCACAGTTTGGTTTATTTTCCTATTGCTAGACATTTATGTTTTCTCTACTAATACTGTGATGGATATTTTTGTCTGCTTTTCTTAATATTTTCTTGACATGAAATCACTGAAGCAAAGCATATGAATCTTTTAAAGATTCTTGATGTATTGTTCAATGGCTTTTTAGAAAAGTTTACCTTGTAACAGAGCAATGTTGCCACCAGAGTAGCTAACAAGACAGTGAGGAGGTGAAACATTGAACCAAGGCATCACAAAATGTACCTTCTTACTGTGGATGAATCACTCTTTGGCCTTGATATATTCCATGAATGGGCTGATTTATCCTTAAATGGAGAAATTAGCTTTCCCTGTAAATCTTGCAGAAATAATAAATGTATTCATTTAGAAGAAAAATGTTCCATTTCAACTGTAATTTAAGCTATATGAATACCTGGCATCATGAATCTTCACATTATTTTTTGTTGGTATTCCTATTTTTTTTTTTCTTAGCCAAGACTTCACAAAACTTTAAGAGATTTCTTTTCTCTTTATTTAGTAGTTACAATATAGTGACACATGATACTGAAGGTCAATTAAAAAGTGCCAAATTGTGTCCAGATTCAAGTTCTGGCTTCTAAAATCTTATTTTGCTAAGCCCACAGAGATAGTTAATTACTGATAAATAACTGTGTTAGCAATAACTAAGGATAAACACGTGATAACCTGACAAAGGAAATAGAGCTATTTTCTGTGGTATCTTTTCAATAGAATCTTATAATCTGGTTCTGTATGTTTTTAATACATTTTGCATAAGATGAAAACATGCATTTAGCAGTATTGACATCAGGCTTTTGAAACGCAGCTGCAGACATAGTATTGTTTATAATTTCAATGAAACCTAAAATACATTTCCTTTCTGCTAAGGAAGATGGTGAGTGACAAGAGAGGGTTGGGATTTCACTCTTTAGCTTCTCAGATTTCTCTGGGTTCTCTCAAGATTACCAGATAAGCCGTGTGTGTGTGTGTGTGTGTGTGTGTGTGTGTGTGTGTGTGTGTGAGGAAGGAAAACAGGAATTCCTTTCGGAAGGGTGACAATCAATCTTAGTCAGTCTAACACTGGCTTAAGGCAGATGTTCTTAGCAGAAATCTGCTGAACTAGATTATAAATGTTGTCTGGTTGCCAGAAATCAGGCTCATGTTTCTTTTCACCTTTAGTTCAAAATGCTGATCTTGTTTAAGAAAAAAGGAACAATACCCAATCTCCTAATCTTCCTTCACTTCCTGACCCCCATCCTTTTATGAAAAGGGAACAAATTTTCTTATTTCTATTGTGCCTGAAGATGTTCATTTAGGTGAACTAGGTCTTCTTTAAATCTACTAAAAAATGTCTAACCTCAGTAACTCATATAATCTAATCAAAACTGAGAAGGTAAAGTATATGACAAAATCCACTAGGAAAATTTATGCAGTACGGTATGTATTTAGTGCTGATAGCAGGCATTCAAATTCCTTATAATAAAATCTCATTAAGACCATCCCTTTTCACTATCAATTTTGTTTCGTATGATATTTGGACCTTAAAATGAACAATTTTCTGGTGTGGGTACAGTTTGGTTTTTTGGTAAGTCTTTCTCTTTGAAAGAAATATTTTTCTATCACCCTTTTTCCCCTGGAATTGGGGTTACTTTGCTATAAGAACATACAGCCTTATGTGTAGTACATAGTTTGACTTTTATATAACTTTATGTAAAATCATTAAAATTCATTTCCTGAAGCATGTATTTTTGATTCGCAGAAGGATTTGAGGTAAATATTCGTAGCTCCAGCAATCATATACCTCCTTTTCTGAACAGGATAGAACCAAGCCTTGTGAAATTATGGTGCATTTTATTAAAACAAATTTGAATTTTATTTTTCTCCTATTGTTGAACAATCACATTCTTTGAAAATTTAAACTGTCATTTTATGCCTTAATATAAAAAGCTGCAAGAAAATGTTTTTCATCCTGTTTTAGTCATGAGGAAGATGATGCTATTTTCATCAGAGTACATAACAGTAAGGTTTTGCAGAATATCTCAGGGCAGAATCCAAATGCAGCACTAACTTCTTCAGAAAATGTTTTTTCAAACTTCTTTCACTAAATCATAAACAAATTTGTACTCATATAGGCAAATATGCTTCAGCTCTGTTGCTCTCCATCCTGAAGAAGTCAGTTAAATTTCAGGATTCCTGAAAGAGGAAAAACAGTAGAGTTGTCTTTATGATAGTATGTGAAAAAGATTATTTTAAAAAAATGCTTGGCAGAATTTCAGCCTTCACATTACATTCTGAGGTATTGGACTCCATCAAAGGTAGCCAAATGTACTTTTCAGATGCTCTAAAAAAAGACGTGGGAGTATATGAGTAGTTTCAGAAATGGGAACGGTTTGCCTGTCTCACATTTTCCGTGTGTTGCCTTCCCCTATGAGCCTGCAGTGGGGTCTGTTGAGTTCCCACTGGAGGGCTAAGACAGGGGCGTATCTCCTATGGCTTGTAAACCCTGAATGTCACCATGCTTCAAAACAAACTTTCCCTTCTGCATTTGGGTTATTGTGTGCCACTGTGAATATGGATAAAATGCCTTCCCAACCCTAGCTAAACATAAAGTCATACTTCCAGCGAGGAGATACTGAAAATTGTCTTTATCTCTCAGTATCCCAGGCCTTAACTCTACTGATGCAAAAAGTATGTCTCTCTGGTTTTCTGAATATTAAGTCAACTGTGCTTTGTAAATGTTAGAAATGTTAAACTTTAAAATTCCTTTATTATGTGATTATATACAACATATAGTAAAGCATCCTTTAGTGCTAAATACTCACAGACGACTCTCATTCTAGTATCAACATAAAACAAATCTGAATACATATCCAAAGCATGGTGTGTCTTGCAGAAGTAGAAACTTGATAGATATTTGATCTTTACATGAATGTAAGTGAATAAGAGAATCAATCAAATAGCCAATCAATGAATTGCTATACCTATCACTTTCTTTTATTCCCCTTTGATAGTTAGTTGATTAAAAAGCAGAAAATGTGTTGTTTACGCTATTAGAAGAGGCTAAATAGGCTGAAGCTGGGAATGTGTGATATATGGTTTTAAAGGTGATCATTACATATCGTCAAGCTACCCTTGGAAATGTCCTTGAATTACTCACAGAAAAATTTTAAGCACTGAAATTATATCAAAGAAAGGATCTCACACAATGAAGCAGGAGGGTAGGAGACCCACTGCAGGAGGAGACTGCTGTTCCTCATGTGTTCATTGGGTGGAATGGACAACTGAATGCCCCATGTTATATATTTTTCCATTTCAAAAACAATTTTCTCCAAGCATGTACTATTGAGTCTGTAAGTCCAGTGTATGTACAAGGGCAGTCCACTGAATTCCTTTTTAGTTACAAGTATATTTTTCCCATGATATCTTTCATCATTATTTTTTTACTCCTCTAGCTCTTACATTCAGAACTTTGCATTTTGAAATATAGTTTACCTCCAGTTACTTCTTTGGTTAATATTCTCTTTTCACTTAGGTCATAAATTCCTTGTAAGAAAAGCCCATGCAATATGTTTCTGTATTGCCCAGTGTTGGGCACCCAATAAAGTAGGTTTTGCCCAATAAATGCTTTTATACAGGCAAATTAATCCTCAAATATTTGGGGGCATTTGCAGTAGAAAAAGATCTACTATTAAAGAAGAAAGTACATTTATTTACCCTTTATATACTCCCTGCTTTGTTTGGTATTACAGTATTCTTTCCTCTCTCTTTCCTGTTATCCCAGAAAACCCCATAGTCTTAGTTCCAGTTTTAGAAATTCATGCATTCAAGAGATTTTTATTAAGTGGCTTGTGTCAGGAACTGTGAAAAGCACTGAATCAGTGGACATAGCTAATTATTTTTTATTGTTTCCAATGCATATAATTGCTAAACAATGATCAGAAAAGTATCCTTTTACTTTTTATTTTAGACTTACAGTATTCATGGCAAACTAATTAAAGCCTACACAAGATTCAATCTATGTGCACCTAAATCCCTCTGTGACAATCAGAGGTCATCTTTGCACCTTTGCTCACTGTATGAGTGGTGGGGACGAGACAGAGGGTGGAAGTTGTTATGAGAAATCGACATCCACATGGGTGGAGAGTTGCCAAATGCTTGACTGGGTTCCTGCAGAGGCCAAGGTGAGCAGGAAACAGGTTGCAGTAGTGACGCAGGGGAAGCCTGGTGGAGCCACTCAACTCCCTCACTTGACACAGAGCTGCAGAATTAATGACCAACACCATCAAGAAAGAGTTTAAGACCTTAATGCCCTTCCCAAGCCTAAGTAATTCTTCTTTCCAGATTGAGTCTGCTTTTAATTAATACAATCATCACCTGCTTTCATGGGCTAAGGGTAGTAGAACATTGTCCAGGGAGAAAATGAAGGTGTTCTGGGCAAGTCAAGACAACGTAACTTTTTATTTTTTTTCTAGTGAACCAGCATAGTCTGCCTCTATGAAGTATGATTTCCAGACATGGAGAAAAGGCCCACATCTACTCCTCAACAGCATGCAAATGAAGAAATTCTCCCATCAGGTTACCCTATAAACCTATATTTACCAAATCCATTTTTCGAAATTCTAATTTGAATGCAAATATTTAGGGGTATGTGGTTTCCCAGATCTGCTATCTTTGGGGCTGGAAAAAACTAGGGTGGAGAGAAAATGGTAAGCAATGAGAAGAAAAAGGGAGGAGAGGTACATGAATAAAGGGTGGATAGGGAAGGGAAATTGGGTAAAGGAAAATGAAGACAAATTCTGAATGCACGAGTTCATTAAGAAAGTCTGTTCAATACCAACTGAATTTGAAGCTATCGGAGATGGAAGTGGCGTCTTAACATCCTTGGGCATCTGTAAAATGTGAAATAGGTACATTTATCATTGATAAAACTGTGATTCCAAGATTCCTTCAACATTAAAAATCTTGGATGCATCATTAACCAAAACGGTAAGATTTGAACTGTCAAAAAAGGCAAAGACTTTTAAGAAAAAGGAACTTTTCTTAAAGGAAAGGAACTTTTCTTCTATAAGCATTGTGTCCACCAATCTGCTGAACCAGTCATTGTAATTAGCATGATTTAACCCAAATAACCCTCACCTTTACCAGAACTTGGCAGCAATCATTGCTACAAGTCGCATGCTTTAATTTTTGCGTTGAAGGATATGTAACACTAATTTGACATTGATGTGTACAGGAAGTTTATTTTATTTGAGAATCTCAAATCACGGTATGTCAGTTACTATTGTTATTATTTTGTTAGCGTCAGTAAGCAAAATGAAGGATAAGAGAAGTGAAGTGATTTCCAAGCTTACATTTACCTTCATTCATTCATTAATCCCTTCATTCATTTATTCAGTCAGTCATAAAGTATCTATTGAGCTTCAGTTCACTGTGTGAGGTAAGGTGTTGAGAATTCCATGAGGGGCAAATCTGTTCCTCATAAAGTTTGCAGTTTGTAGGAGACAATTGCTATTAATCAAATAACTGTAAAAATAAATACTAACCTAGGAAGCATCTATAAGGGATCTTGATGGCATTTAGGGGATTGGATTGATTCTTGTATTTCTGTGCCTGCATTGTGTCAAAAGATGGGGAATTTTGTTTAGGAACAACAATAAATATTTATTTTATTTTTTAGAAAAGCACTTATATGTAAATAGGCACAAAAACCTGTATTAATATTTTAAATAGCCCATTTATTTAGATATTTTTAATCAAAGCCAGGAACTCACCTATATTTATATCCCTGATACAATATAGGACACATTGAATAAAACCAACAAATTCAGTTCATATCTGGGCATGACATTTTTTTCCCCTTTGGACACAGTTAGCTTACATTTCTGTGACTATATCAAAATGTTCCGAATGTCCTAATTACCACATAGCCACCAACAAATTAATTTATAACATAAGACAGTTCTATTTAATTTCACTTTTGAAATTTTGGGCTTTTTATAAAGAATCTCTAGACCCTACTAGAAACATCTCCTACTTAAGGAGGCGGACTCTAAAGCAGAGAAGACTTGATTTTGGAAATTGTGTTCCTTAAAATAAAAATCTGTGATCACTTTTACCTTTCTATGACATTCTGATGCCATTTATTCTTCCATTTGCTTTTGTTCTTTCTCAGTATTAGGTGTGACTAACGCAATTCAGATGGGCCTGTAGCCATGGAAACCATAAAAAGGCAGAAATATGAGTATATTCACTTGCAGGCATCTAGCCCATCACCCATACCTGTCAGTTTCATGATCACTGACATACACTTTATTAGAAATATTAGAAACATGAAATGAAAATACTTGTGATTGTTTTTGATTTTTATCAATGCCCTGCTTTTTAAAAAATAAAAAAAGTGGTATTTATAAATTATTAACGTCCCATGCTGTTCTGGGTTTCCTAAGAGGAAAGTGTCATGTTCAGAGATAAAGTGAGGTTTGTGACTTCAGTGAAAATGTTGAAGAACTGCACAAAACATATCTAATTGGTATGTATTTGTTAAACTTCTTACTCCTGGGACACATACTGTCTTGGGAATATTTAATTCAATAAACACTTTATGTAAATTAAAACACTGAAAAACCATTCATCCCTGTATAAAAGATCATTACTTTAATGTCATTTGATAATAAGAAATTTGCTACCAATCAGTCACTTTGAGAAATTTTGCTTTATCTTTCATGGAAACAAAAGGTGTACCTATCAGATAGGAACTATTTTGTTCTTATTTCATTTTAATTAGTTTCTCACTTCATGTTGGCTAATTACCTTTGCTTCCATTCTAAATAAATTTTCTTCTGTTCATTGACAATTTATTTTATTCACTTTCCTATTTTTTTCTTCTTCAGTCCACAATTCCTTTCATTTGCTTTCATTTCTGTTTCACAGAGTCCCAGAATGTTGGAACTGGAAGCATCTCATAGGTGATCCAATTCAGAGCATACGCTTTACAGCTGAGACACAGAGCCCAGCCTCATGTAGAACAGCTGTCTCACCATCTCCCCTTTGATCACAGACAGCTCAAACATAGTATGTCCAGAATGAACTCTTACATTTCCCCAAACCTGCTCCTCCCACAGTGTTTCCAATAAAATAATTGTCAGAGCATGCACTCAGTTGCTCAGGCCAAAAATCCTGAGGCCATCCATGACTCTTGTTTTTCCCTCTCAGCCTGACATCCAATCTACCAGCCAGTCTTAATTCACGTCTTAGCTCAAAACATGAATGCCATCTTTAGAAAGATGCTGCCACTGACTCCCACTCCACGGTGCGCTCTATCTCTCCACCATGACTTGTCTTTGTGGAGCTCTTACATTGTATATTGATTGTCTGAATCATTGTCACCCATATTATAAGGTAAACTCCTTAAGGGCAGGGACTTTGCCTACCTTGTTCACCACGGTATCCCTGCTGCAGAATAGTGCTGATGCACAGAATATGCCCAATAAATTATGCCTGAAAGATCCAACAATTCCCTTAGCTGAGCCACTGAGCAGTTATATTATATGACTATTTAGAAGCAAAGTTGGAAAGGGAACCTGAAAATTCTTTGCCTTCTAGTGCTTTCCTCACTATAATAAGTTGCCGCTCAATGTTCTCTTATTTTGCTATTACTCCTTTAACATTTTGTTCACAGTATAACTTTTTGCTTTCAAATTTAAAAAGTAGTCATGCATTTTCATAGTTAATTTTATGAAACTTCATGGGTTGTTTATTTTTTCTCCAGTTGCTTTTTTTTTTTTTTTTTTTTGAGACAGAGTCTCACTGTGTTGCCCGGGCTCGAGTGCCGTGGCATCCTAGCTCACAGCAACCTCAAACTCCTGGGCTCAAGCAATCCTCCTGCCTCAGCCTCCCAAGTAGCTGGGACTACAGGCATGTACCACCATGCCTGGCTAATTTTTTCTATATATTTTTAGTTGTTATTTTTAGTAGAGACAGGGTCTTGCTCTTGCTCAGGCTCGTTTCGAACTCCTGACTTTGAGCGATCCACCCGCCTCAGCCTCCCAGAGAGCTAGGATTACAGGCGTGAGCCACCACACCCGGCTGTTTATTCTTTCTGATTGCTGCCTTATTGTCACAAGATCTAACGAAATCATTCTTTTCTGTTCATTCCAAAGCTCATTGGCACTCCCTTCCCCTAGAATCTTAGAACCTTTATGGAACAAATAGTTCTTATATTGCAAACCAGTGTCCTACATTCTGTATCCAGTCCACTGACATATTTTTTGATAGAACAGTTAAGATATTACAAACCAGAGCTCTGTACCATCCAAGGCTTGGAGAGCTCTCCCAGGTGTATTCAAGTTGTCGGCAGAATTCAGTATCTTTTTTTTGTAGGACTGAGGTCCCTGTTTCCTTGCTAGCTCTTGGTTAGGAACTACTCTCAGCTCCTAGAGGCCACTTTTCTCTGCAGGTGGTTTGCAACATAGCTGTTGTGGAATTTCAGGTCACCGGGAGCATATCTCTCTGACTTCTTCCTCTTCAACCAGCCACAGAAACCACACTTAAGAGTTCAACTGATTATGCTAGGCCCACCATGGCTATTTTCCCTTTTGCAATATAACATAAAAATCATGGAAGTAATATCTCATTATAGTCATAGGTTCTGCCCACACTCAAAAGGATTATACACAGCTTATACACCAGAGGATGGGACTTTTGAAGACTACCTTAGAATTCTGCCCAAGACTTTATAATTTCCAATAACAGCATTGCTGAGGGTAAACAGAGGAATGAATAAGTCAATAGAGAGAATCGAAATTCAGGTACTGATTACATTCAAAACCTTCTGCATTAGAATGTTTTCCTTTTTGTCAGCATCTTCATCAAATGTGTGAGTTGAAATGCTATTTGGTGTTAACAAAAATATATCATATACCACACTAGTCAGTTTGGAAAATTTCTAAACTGGTGTTTGTTTATTTGTTTTTAATTGCATAACCTGTGGCATCTTTAATAAGAAGCATTTCCCCAACTTCTTTGACCAAGGAACTACTTTTCGTGCCAGAGTGTTGGCTGACATTCAGTTGGTCTTCATCATGAGGTTATCTGATGGTTTGCTGCCAGGATTCTTCCTGATTGATCAAGGTTTTTTTTCTGATTGGTGGGTGCCTATCAGGAACCTAAATATTTTTGATATCTCTCCTGCCCCAGAGCTGCAGTTCTCAACTCTGGCTTCATGTTAGAATCACCTGGGAGAGCTTTTAGAAATGACTAGTGCCTATCTCGCTAGGTCCCAATCCAGATACTGGCATATAGCTCTATGATATATACATAGCCTGAAGTGGAGGCTTCTAGGAATATGTTTTAATGCTTCAAATGTTTAGGAATAATAGCCATACCTACTCTTGCTGAAGATATTCTATATATTAGACATTATGCTAAATGGTTTGAAGCAATGGCATTTTATTTACTCCTCACCATAATTCTATGGGTCAAGATTATTAGATATAGTTAAAGAGCAGGTAATTAAAGATTCAAGGAGTTACTTGTCCAAGGTCTCACAGTGGAAACAGTATTTGAAGCTAACTTGGCCTGCATCCAAAATCCATGCATTAATTTAATCATTCTGCTACATTGTTTAGTAAATTGGACTTTTATCAAAAGAACATACTATAAAATCTGCAACAATTTTGAAAGAGCTCTTCTCTATCTGGGCTTATGGTTACATGATGACACAGAAATAAAAGGACCCTGCCAGAATATTGACACTGTTGCTCATTGAAGCAGGAAATCCCAGTCTTGTTGAATTGAGAGCACGGAGCTAACTCAGGATAAAGAGAATGAACAGAACGTGGCCCAGGAGCTGAGCTTACCCAGTCTACATTTCCAAGTGGTTAAAACATACTTCCTTTTAACACCATGTTGGCATGCAGTCATTTTCTAGGCAGATACCATTAGTGCCTGCCAGGGAGAGCTAGCTAGTCTATCATCTGTAAAAGGGGTACGTTTTAATTTCTGCCCAGTCTGACTGATCTCAGCATAGCACATACTGAGGGAGATTTGGAGTTTCACTCTTGGGCACCAAGATCCAGTAGCATACAAGGCATTTATGTTTATTGCATTTTTCACATGCCTTTTAAGAGACTAAGTACCTATACACGGACACCAGTTTCAGCCAGCTAAGGCTGAGACATTAGATTAATATTTACGTTTTGAAAGTACCTTTCTTTCCGGCATCCTTCAGTGTGTCACACGTATCTCATCTTATCAACACTTACACTGTCTCTAGGAGATGGAAAGTCTTGAGGCCTTCTGGTAGGTAATGATAATAAAACCACAAAAAGCATTTGAGGATGATGGACTATCACAGTAGACTGAGGAAAAAGAGGCCTGGACTCCAATCTCATTGTTTGCAATAATTCGTTGTGTCCTCTTTTGGAAATATGTAGAATATAATTACCATTGCCCTCAACCTTGAAGAAACGTGGTAAAAAAAATGGATTGAAAGTCATCTTGATTAACTTGAAAAATAGGTGTTCTTGATCCAATTCAAGTCAACAGACATTTTATTGCACATAAGGGCATGGTGAGGTTAGGAAAAACAGAAAAAGAACCAATCTCTATTCTCACAAAGCTCAAAATTTAGGTGAAATCAAGGTCAATAGTATAGTATCTGGGAGAATTTCATAAATTCTATTTTAAAAATACAGGTACAAATGCTTTGGGGAGATAGTAGAGTTGATATCAGAGCTTTAAATCTAACTCCAACACTTACTTGACTGAGTAAATGCCTTAATCTCAGGTGAGCCTCAAGTTTTATCAACCCATTGGCCATAATAGTATCAATTTTCAGGAATATAGTAAAAATAAACTAAAAAGCAATCTAATCAATGCAAAAAATGCTCTTGAAAGTAGGAAGTTCTATATGAATGTTGGTTGTTGCCGTTATTGTTAATGCCCTTGGGACCTAAAGGGGAAGGCTCCAGGGAGGCTTCAGAGAAGAGGGGATGCCAGAAAGATGGGTGTCTTAATATTCCACCGATTGTTACTTGGCGTCTACTGAAATTCAAATGTGACTGGGCATTCTGTATTTTATCTGGCGACCCTACCTACTTGGAAGCCGACATTGGACAAGTGTCCCAGCAGGAGTGTAAGCCAGGTTCGGTGCACTGGGGACTTTCCTGTTGTGCTTACCTTCCCACTTCGTCATACTTCCTACTCCAGCCTCATCAGGTCAGTTTCTTTTTTAACAGCATGTATTGCTGACTCATGCTTAGCTTGTGCTTCATTGTGGCTCCGTAGATCACAGGGCAGATAAGTAGGCAAGAATGCATTTCATCACTCAGAGAGAAGGAAAGAGAGCTGGGGATGTCCTTGGAAAGTAGACTCCACAGCTACCTGGGTCATCAAAACATGCCACATTCCAAAGGAATGACTACAACTGAGTGTGAGTTCCATCTGAACTTGGGGAAGTCCCTCAGAAGGCATCTGACACCTTTAATCTAAACTCTGGATAAACTAGCTGTTACCTTATCTGAATTATTTACAAGCACATTTTATTACTCTCTGAAGCTTATGATTTCATTTGACTTTATGTTTATTTTTCCTCCCTGAATGGAAGTACCACATCAGGAAGTTACTGTTTGCGTGTGTGTGTGATTTTTGTTTTAGTTGTGCTTGTTTTCATTCTCAAATGAAAGTACCGTGCCAGCAATCCTTGTTTTGGGGGGACGACAACCAGAAGCCGTGAAGGCTCCATATCTTTATATTGGAGTGAAGGGGCTTTGTGTCCAGGCAGCCATCTGCGGGAGAGTGGCTGGGAGCCAGATCTTGGAGCTACCTACTCATGGCAAGGATGCTGTTTTTATTCATCTTGATGGTTACAGAGCAATAAAATTGACAACGTTTCTAAAGAAGCTTTTATAAATACTGTATCTATGTGTGAGAAAATGACGTCTCCATGAAGAAGTTTTTTTAATATTGTTAAATTTGAGGCAGCATTGAGTGAGGTCCTAACAGAGCATAAGGATGAAAGGTCCCTACACTTCTACAAAGTCAGCCTTTGCTGCTCTCATGAAGGAGGAATAGAATCACTACAATATGTACAGTAGCTCTTGCAAACAAACAGCATTCCAGATCACTTGACTATTCCATACTGTACTATTGCTCCAAACATTTGCAGCATACACCCTTAGGAAAGTTCAAAATAGGGGAATATTACCTTGAAGAAACTTTGACATGGCCATAAAAATCACTTGTTTCAGAACTCATGGAAATTTCTGGAGATACCGCGTTGTGAGGGAATTGTATTTGTCGAGCCCTCTAGCAATGCACTTAGAATTCAGTGTTTTCTGCCAGACACCAGCCATGGCAGGGAAACATATCTTAGAACTGAACAGAATCCATGTTTATTCTTTTAAGATGTTTTATCCTAGTTTCAACCTTGACTGTGAGACCAGTTATTGAGAGCAGAACTTAGTCTGTAAAATGGCTCATAACAAAACTTATGTAGGTCAAGAACATTGTTAATGGCATACACTTTTGCAATTTTCCTTTTCAAGTCAATCAAGATTCTAGGGGCAGAGCAGTGTGGTAGCTTGAATACCAGAAAATCTTCCCTGTATTTCACCAATGTGCACAATATGATTGGCTTACAACCCGTAATGGACATTGGTTTATGAATTTTAGGTAGTAGCCTAGTGACTTCACCCATATTAACTTGGTTAATCTAAGATACCACACCGAAGTAAAACAAAAAAGTTTCATTTTTCAGATTCACTTCAGATTGTTTTTTGTTCATGCGTGGACACACACAAACACACACACACACACACACACACACCCTTTTCTAAAAACAAAGTACTAATCAACAAAGGAAATTCTGAAAATGGAAACAAGTCTCCAGGGTTCTTGATTACTAGTTTGTTCTAACTTTGTTCCCTTAACACTTCATTAAAAATAGGAACATTTATGTCTAACAATAATAATGTAGCTTTATCACTGGAAAAAAGTAGGAATCATAATTAGTCATATCAAAGACTGGTAGCCACCCTACCTCAGTAAATAAAGGACTAAGTAGATTCTTGAGTGCCCTTCCTCTGCAGACCCTAGAAGATTGTATGCCACTTAATAAACTTTTTTTCGGATAACTGCTATGAAGGGATTTTCAAGCTTCTCCCCTAAGCTCTTTCTCTGGAAGGCAAAATAGCACCTACATAAATAATCACAGCACAGCTCTGGGATGGAAGGGATGGGGCCAACTTGTCCATTAGGCAGGCATGGCAGAAACAGTACCACAAAACATTAGGAGCCCATAAAATGTTTCCTTTTATTTTTTTAAATCAAAGAAAAATGAGTATCATCATAATAATGAATATATAATAAAAAATTCCCGTCTGGATTATTTGCATTTATACCAGTGCAGTTATGAAACATAATTTTAATATTTTATTGTAAAGAGACCCACAAGACCAAAATGCCAAGAGCTCCTGAATGTCATTAAGTGGATCGGGAGGGTGCCGGGCTGAGAAGAAGGAGGCAGTTTATGGCTGGGCAGAATCAGGAAAGTCTCAATAGAGGAGGTGACATCTGAAGCAGTCTGTGAAGGATGGGTAGACTCTTACTTAGGATAGTGGGACAAGGACCTTCCTGGCAGAAGAAAACTTAAGCAAAGACTTTGAAACATATCATAGACTAACAGGTTCTTAGAAAATTGAGTATGTGTCTTTTCAATTACTTTGAGGAAACTAACGAACATTATAAATTAGGGGATATGTGTATGTTCGTTGATTGGTTTGCTTATGATGATGTTTAAATTTTTTACATATTTCTCAATTCTGTCCTTCAATAATATATCAGTATCCTTAATACAAAATTATTAACTCAGGGTCTGAGAAAATTTCAAACATATTAAACAGGTACCTCCTTTGAGATGGCTGACTACAAATACAAAACAAACAAATCAATTTGATGTGAAAAAATATTATTCCCCCACCTTTTGGCTACTCCTTCTATTTGTTTACTGATTTTCAAAGAAATCAGGTTGTTGATACGACCTTAAAATTTTCTTTAAATTGAAGTAAAACTCACAATTTAAAGATAATTTTTAAAAAGATGACTGGCAAGAAATGAATTATGGGACTTCCCACCTTAAATCAGATAGAAGTTGAGGCTCTTTTCAGAGCTTGTTTAAACACATCATTCTATTTTACAAAAAATCTTGGACTGGACATTAGCCAAATATGTATTTCCTTTTATCTTTTGAATGAGGTACATCTCAATGGAAATTTCATGTGAATGTTTTAGGTCCATTAGCACTTTTTTTCCAGCCATATCTATTATTCATATTGAATGCTGAGTAATCTTGACAAATAAGAAATAAAGTACCTTTTATCTTTTTTGTTTGTATTGACCGCTGAGATAGCTCCATGCCTGAACAGAAGTCTTTAGTAAGCTGGACTTCTAAAGATGTTACCTCTTTTTGTCCACTCCCCATGCCTCAAGTCCTGTATTCCTATATGGTGGGTGTGCTGCCATAGGTGCTGAGAGGAAGAGAAGGAAGAGAGACCACAATGATCAATGTCTCTCTCATAGGCAAACAGATTCAAGTGAGTGTTTCAGTTTCTGGCTTATTCTTGAAGAGAGGTAGGGAGTGGCAGGAGTAGGGGCAGAGAAATCTGCTAGAGGCCGAATATCATGACAATGGCTTATTATGATCTTTCTCTGAGCCAGGCACAGTGCTATGAGTTTTATATAAATCTAATTTAACACCCAGCAACAAATCTGCAGGATAGACATTTTTACCTCCTTTGTTGGTAGAAGAATGGAAGCATTTGAATTTTTCCTCCATAATGGCACAGAAAATACGCACTACAGAAGTTCAGAAGGAAGCTCATCACTGGAATAGCTCAGGATGGTCTCTTGGCACGGCTTGAAGTATGTGCATCATTTGAACTAGCAGGGGGCAAGCAAGGGGTATTTCATAAAAAATGAGTTAGAGAGATTGAAAGGAGCATTTGGGCCACAGTGACCAGGGGTTTGGGTCATACAGAAAACAAATGGGAGATAAAACTAGTAAGCTTGTTTGGGCCCATATTAAGAGGACGACTTGGATGAGTTTTCTAGAAGCAGAGTGTGAAGTAGGGATTCTGATGTGTGTGTTTTATTGTGCGTGCGCTGTGGGGAGAAAGGGTGCAAGTGCAGTGGGATTCAGCTAGGGAAGGAGTGGAGCAGGAGCACAGTGCCCAGCTGGAGTCTGGCTACAGCCAGAGGCCACAGAAGCTCTGGAACATGATTAGAATTGGTCCCACCTGGAGGCGAATAGCATCAGCCTTTGTGCTCCTGTTCCCCACTGGATGCGGGCACCCCTGAGGAGTGGGGAGCTAATTTTGGGGGTTCACATTCATTCAAAGGCAATTCTCCAGACTAGGAGGCATCTGCCAACAATTAGCAGACAATATACTCTCAACAGCTGAGGAAGGGCACACAGCTTCGTACAGGTGAGCTGGTTGGGACCCCAACAGTGTCCACTATGGAGGGACTCGGATGCTGTGCTGAGGAGTTTTTGTAACTGATGTTGAAGGTACGTTCACTGGCCAGCCACCTGTACTTCTATTGCTCTATTCATTCAAGATACGTTCATTGAGAATGTATCATGTGCTAGACTCTGTTGTAAATGCCAATTGCTGCAAGGTAAATTGTTGACCCTTAAGGACACCCAGTCTTGCTGGTTGCCAAAGTATGTACATGTAAAAAGTGACTGAATATGTTAGGTGGGACATGACCACTGCCAAGTAGGCAGAAGCATGATTATCCCAATAGGAAAACCACCTCTCATCTGAACTCAAAATAAAATGAACAAAACACAGATCTTACCCCTAAAGAACATCCATAATCTTGCCTTTTCACTTGCTTGGGATAATTAGCCTGTTTCAAAGGGTCACAGAGGAAGTGATATAGGGGAACCTATCTACTCCTAGCTCGCATGTGTCCCCGGGTATTTTGAAAGTATGTTGCTGGACTAATTTATTCTTGAATTCCCTGTGAAATTACTGACTTGTCCTTAGCAGACTCAATAATGATTTTTTGAGTGAATGAATGATACTTGTAGATATAGAATATCTTTTAGACATTGAGTTGCTTTTACTACAGTTACGAACTAGATCAATACATAGTTGTTGGTTCTATTTTGATGTGCAGAGGAAACCTCAAAAATAAATTTTATCAGTATAACAGTTTCTTCTATAGTACATAGTAAGTTTTTTTATGGTTGCTGCCAATTGCTTGTAGATAAAGAGTACTAGTTTGCATCACCATTCATACGATAATAAAGACACGTCATTAGATAATGCCAATAAATAGAATGAAAATGATTCTGATAAGGAGAAAAAAAAGAAAAATTTGAAATCCAAACTCATAAAAGTACATAATGTCCCTTTCTGTCAAGGTTTATACATTTTGTGAATTCAGAAATAGTCATCTTTTGACTTGTAATTTTATGAACTGTAGCAAATTGAAAATGAATCTGAATGAAAATATAATAGTTTCAATTGAGTTTTTATCTCCCAAGGCCTTTCATTTCCAAAAGTGGATAATATTGGTGTCTTACACAAATTAAATTGGACTTTACTAATTTCATTCTCTTAAAGTATGCCATGTGATTTAATTTTGAATCAAAATTATTATATAATTATATTCAGTGTTCAAAGTGCATATGGATAAGTTATATATAAATTCCATGGTTAATTTGTTTCCAGCAAACTATTTTTTCCCATGGTCTCTTTAGAGGAAATGAATTCAAATTGTTAAACTAATTACAATCAAGCATCAACTAACTGTAACCTAAAATTGGGTGATATTTGCTCCAATCAGCTTTTAGGAGAAAGAAGCAAGAACTAAACTATAAGTTGGAAATAATTTATCCTTCCTGCCCAGGCAACTTTCATGGGGTGTGTCTTGAATCAGGCACCAATTCAATGTTTGTTGCTCTAATTCCTCCATCTTCAATCTTGTTTATCAATAAAAAAGTATTTATTGAAGGCCCTCTAGGTCATAAATCCATGTTGAAAAATTAGTATTTGTAATAAACATTCTCAGATACTGCAAGGAACTCAAATAAACATTGAATTGTGTTTAGTGTATGGTACTTAACAGAGGCACAAATATGGATTGTGGCAACCATAAAAAAGCTCCACTCAGATCTCCTGCTTCAGGGAGCATAACTGACTAATGGCACCAGCTGCGGTCCCTCTGGATCGAAGGTTATAAAATACTTCCCATGGCTGAGCTGGGCTGGGGTCCTGGTGCAGGCCAGTCCCTGTGATACGTAGATCTCCTCCGATGGGCATCTTTGGCTCAGGCCTCCCAATGTCCTCTCTGTGATGTAAAACTCTTCTGACCCTCTCTCCTGCCCAGGCCAAACTTTCATGGCCGTCTCGTGGCTCTCCCATGTTCCCTGGCTCCCTCCCCTTTGTCCTCTACAGACTCTTCCATAATCTCTTACACATCCTTACCATCTTGGAATCCGCTTCGCCAGAGACCTGAACTAACACCTGGATCAACATATGCCGAGGCTCTCAAAGCCTTGCTGCTCTCAGTGCCACAGAACTTTGACTTCACCTGAGAACTACTGAATCAGCATCTGCATTTTAGCAAGGTAGCAGGTAATTCCCATGCTCAGCAAGTTTGAGAAGCACTGCTCTCTCAAACAATGGGCCAACCCAAACAAGTCAACCATATAGATAAATCTCCTTATCTTTAGTCCCCACACTTCATAGGAATATATATACCCACAACACCTACATAATCTGCTTCACTGATGTTTTGTTACAATGAATGTAAATAATAGCAGAAAGATCACAATACATTTTCTTGGCTCAGTGAAGTGAATCTACTACTCTCAACCTTAAGTTCTCTAAGGTCAGATATGTACTTCACTCTGTTTCTTTGCTCTTAGTCTTATTTGCAGTTTCACCAACTAAATAATGATCATCTGCAGTGCATCCCTCAGCTGACCACAGGTTGTTCACCAGTATAATACTTTTGACATTTCTGTATTTTCCAGATATCCGGATGAGACCATGGCAGGAACTATCAGTTGTGTACATCAACATATAGCCTCTCTTCTCCTTAGGAGCAAAATCCAGATTTTTGGACTGTTGACATTACCACCAACTAAAAAAACCCACAAAGACAAAAACAAACTATATTTTGCAATGGCCCTGACTGCTAGTGTGGGTGTAAGTGGAAGTGTTGTGTGAGATTTCCAGAAAGCATTCTTAAAAGGGAGAGGCACACCTTTCTTCTCCTCTTCCTTCTTCCTGCTACCTGGAATGCAGCTATGATAGCTGAATTTGCAGCAGCCATCTTGGGCTGTGAGGCAATGCATGAAGGAGCAGCCAAACAGGAGGGACCTGCATTCCTCGTGGCTTGGAACTGCCAGACCAGTCCTGGACAGCCTCCTTGGGAGTTCTTTAATGTGGAATGAAAAGAAATTTCTGTTGTTTCTCGACCACTACGACCTTGGTTTTTTCTATAATATGCTGCTTATCCTAACAGAAATCATACAACCACTAGTAAGCATATACAACAACTGAATAAACATTCTACATTTTGCATTAGGAAAATATAAATGGAAATTTTGTGAAGGAAAGATTAAAAAAAACAAGTAGGGGCAGTGCTATGGAATTTAGTGCTGTTTTTCTGTAAAGTTTGTCTTGATTTAAGAAAAATAAACATGTCGTAATTAACACATTGCTGTAAAATGTCCAGCAGTATAAACAGGAACATTCTTTTATTTAAGGGTTTTTTTTTGTGTGTGTGTATGCTTTATTAAAAAATAACTCACAGCAAAAGAAAACAATGACTTATATTCAGTCATTCATTTATTTTTCACTGATGTATTCATTAATACAAACATTTTTATAAAGTGCCTATTTCCTATCAGGCCTTATATGAAGTGTTGCAAATTGGAAGAATAGTATAAAAAAGTTATCTTGGGAAGTTAATAACCTAGTGGCAAAGACAGATACATAAACATATTATTAAAACTTTTTAAAAAATGCAATGGCACTAAATGCAAGGACAGACATGTAGCCTTAGATGAGATTTAAAGGGCACACAGGAATTAGCCAGGCAGATAGGACAGGTGGAGGGAAAAATATCAATATAGGACAGAAGTCCTATGTGCAGGGAACTACATGTAATTTTATATAACAGATGAAGCTGAAGGGATCGGCAAGGTTAAGTGCTTTATGTGTCATTCTGTGGGAGATGGATTTCAAACCATGAGGATTAGGAACCACTGAAAAATTTTAAAGCTGGAAGGTGACCTGGTCAGATTTGTGTTTTATTTAAAATGCTCTGTTGCAGCATGGTGACTGTGGGCTTAAGGAGGATGGCATTGGAAGTAAGGAGACCAGTTGGAGAGGCCATTTCAATAGTCTAGTCAAAATACAATGATGGCCTGGATCCAGGGAGTGGTGACAGGGCTGTGGAAACAGGGAATGTAGACTGAAGACATATATAGCAAATGAATCATCAGGAGTCAGCAATTGATGGGCTGTGGAGTGAGGGACAGGGAGAGTTAAGAATGAGTCCATGATTTCTGGGTTGAACTATGGATAGGACAGGGTGCCACCAAGTCAAAATCTCCAAATCTCCATATGCAACCCAGAATTTGCACTTGAATGCAGGTTCTGTAGCCAGACTTCCTGTGTTAAAATCCCAAGTCTACCCCTTTTGACTATGAGCAAAGTGTTAAATCTCTCCATTTAAAAAAAAAAAAAATGTTTTTCATTTGTAAAGTGTTTATTGCAAAATATACTACGCATGAGGATTAATTGGGTTAATTCATGCAACAGTAATTAGCTGGTATAGATAAAATGCTCTACAAATATTGGTAATTATTATTATCACTGCAGTAACAATTCATCTCATGCATCCAGAGTACAGTGGTTATCCAGGAATACATACAGAATAAGAAGAGAAGTCACTTGTGATGGAATCCTGGGAAAAAAAACATTGAAGGGATTTCAAGAAAGAGCTCATGCAAGATTTGAAGAAGAAAAGAATAGAGAAATAGGAGAAAAAGCAGAGAGGCTAAGTCTCTGTAGAGCAGCCAGCCAAGTAGGAAGCTTCAACCATGTCCAACGTAGCAGAGTGGCCAATAAGAGAACAATATAAAAACCCCTTATTATATTGTATGAGTAGGAGATTACTAATAAACTTGCAGCAAAGTTAGTGAGTGGCAGGGTTGAAACAAGGAGACTGAGAGTCAAGAAGAAAAAGAAATGGAAATTGCATCTGAAGGCTATCCTTTTGAGAAGCTGAAGGGGACAGGAAGGGAAGTCACTAAATGAAGAGCAGGATTTGAGGTCAAGGGAGGACTGTCTTATAGACTAAAGAAAAATAAAGAATCATGGGAGAGAGAGTGAATCATCAGTGGCAAGAGCAGTGGGAGGAAAAGAATTAATGAAACGTGTAGAAGGATCGGTATTGTGCGAAAGACGTTTCATCTTCTTATAGTTAAGGAAAGAAAAAAGGCAGTGGCACTGGTATTTGTAGGTATGTGAGAGGAGGGAGACAAGCTTGCAGGAGGTCATGCCTAATGGCCACAGTGTTTTTGTAACTGATGTTGAAGGTAAGTTCACTGGCCAGCCACCTGTACTTCTATTGCTCTATTCATTCAAGATACGTTCATTGAGAATGTATCATGTGTTAGACTCTGTTGTAAAGTCCAATTGCTGCAAGGTAAATTGTTGACCCTTAAGGACACCTTCAGTCTTGCTGGGTGCCAAAGTATGTACATGTAAAAAGTGACTGAATATGTTAGGTGGGACATGACCACTGCCAAGTAGTTCCAATAGGCAATAACACTCCAGGAATTTGGTGCAGGGGAAGACCAGAGTGGACTTGCTTCTTAAAGAAAGAGAAGTTTTGGTGGGACTTTGAATTCAAATAAGGCTTCAAATAAGCAGAAAAGAAGGTGATCTTGGAACAGACTGCAAAAATTAACATAAGTAGAAGACGTGACATTTTCTAGGTAGAATGTTCTTAGAATAATCCGAAAACAATAGTGGAAACATGAGACTAGAGTATTTTGGAAGATGACTAAAAGCTCTAGAGGTATTTGGAGGAGATGGGCACCAGGGCGGATGGTCAGTCTGAGCAGTAAAGGATGCTTAGAAAAGGCATTACCTGAGTGTTTTGATCTCCCACACTGAGTCACTTTAAAGGAAGTGACGGTCCCTGGAGAGTGACTGACAACACAGGATATGGGCACTTTTGGTTTTGGGGTGCCTTTCACTGTGTCAGGAAGTCTGGGAAAGGATGACCATGTACTATATCCTTGGTTCTCATCAAACCCAGCCATCCTGACTGAGGAAATTCCAAAGTGGAGTTGGGTTCTGTAGCACTGAGCAATGTATCTTCATGCACACAGACCTCGTATGCTTCCACATTCTGCTTTTAGGCTACCGTCACCAACACAGCCATGGATGCCAGGGAATGTGGCAGACTGGCTGAAATAGCAGACACATTAGAATGCTACTGAGGAATCAGGGCTCCTTGAATCTAGTGACAGGTTTTTTGCCTGTGAATTTTTTGTTTTTTGTTGTTTTTCCATCAAAGGAATTTTAAATGACTATTTCCACTTTCAAAGCCAGGATTATAAATAACAAACAATAGATAAACACTCATATGAGCAAACAGCATGCTTTCTCTCCCTGCGTCAAGCCTTAGGCTGAGCATAAAGCTGTCGTAAGCTCCCTGGGTGTTTGAGCCAAACTTCAAGACCTGGGGGATGGCAGGTGGGCAAGGACACAACTGTCATTTCTTTCTGGAGTGCTGGCTTCTGAGACAGATGTTTGGGATGGGAGCAAATGAGCATTTAGGAGAAAGGACTTATACCCAGAAAGAATTATTAGTATTGTGTTGGTGACACATCTGGGCAGAGCAGGCAGTCAGTTTCCTTGTTTTCATTATTATGTGAGCTTGAGAATTTACTGCATGAAAACTAAAGGGGCGCTAGCAGGGAAAAGCTGCCAGGACATGAGGTCTTTTAGAAGCTCTTTCTTTTGAAACAATGTTGACAATTGTTGACATTGGTTTTGAATGCAAAATGTCTGAATTGCAATTCTAGTCGTAAGCACTGTGCATAACATCAGGGCATATGCCTCCTTGTACACATGTGAAGAACAAGGTTACTGTAAAAAGAGATGTAATTTTCCTCCAAGATGGCTCATTTATTTTGATAACTGCAAACACAGAAAAGAGAATGGGCACAGCCTTTGGTTGCAGGTGTTCTTCAGGGAGTGCAGATTGGCGGGGGCTTGATGGTGAAAAACCTGTAGACTTCCTCTCCAAATAGAAGCTGGGAAATCATCCAACACGTCCCACTTTCCTGAGAGGAAGCAAGATGTGGGGACAGGAAGGCTGTGTCAATAAAGCACTACAGCAAAGGCTTTTGCGATTGTTTTTGCATCATAAATATTCTGCAGCCAAGTTTACCAAATTTTGATTCTGAACAATTGCAATTTGCTGACATTCTTCAACAAAATCGAAAAGGAACTGAGTTTGTGGTTCTTTCCCGTGAAATCCTCTGTAAAACAACACAGAAAGGAAACCTCAGTACGGGAGCCACCCTCGTCAAACCGTGAGCGCTAATTAGGACATGGAAGATTGCGCTTCCGCGTCACAACCTGCCCAGAAAGAGGAGGATGTGTGCTTCTCAGGAGGGGTTTCCTGCTTGGGCCAGAAGCATTGGTTTCTGGGATATTACTGACCTTGACTTCAGAAATAATCTATTTCATGATTCTGGAGCTGCTTCCCCAAATTCCTCCCCAGTGCTTCCAACAGACTCTAAGACACTCACTTTCGTCGTCACCTTCACCTGCTCCCACAAACACACAATCTCTCATTTCTGACATTCAATTCTTTTGGGTGATGATGACTCAGTGAAACTAAACACAGTCCTTCCCAACTGAGTCAGTGCCTCCCCTTCTTCCTCTGATTGTAATGGGTCCAAACATCCCTCACCTCCTCACTCTACTCCAGCAGCAGCTGCTGCTGGGTGACAGCGGTCAGAATGGGTCAGAGAGGACTATTCTGTCTCCTACTTCTCCTGCTCCTTCACTCTGTGGCCAAGGGAGGAGAGAGTAAGGCAGATAGGTCAAGTTTAAACAAGGCTCCCTGGCTGGGGACTTGAACCTATAATGACAGTACCTAAATCACTTTGACAAAACCCCTGAACCATACTGTGGTCTCTGTAGTAGGTTAGTTTTTTAGGGATCAGGAATTTACATGTCTTATTGAACTGAAGGGGAAGCTTTGTGTCCTAGTAGCATTATGGAAAGTCAGTTGGATGGCAGTCCACAGTGTTAGGCAAAGGTGCTGAAGGAACATACCATGTGGCAAAGTGAGAGGATGGCTGGTAAAATGGTTTTGGACAAAGCTCTCTCCTTGAGCAAGACCAGAATCTTGCAGAACTGCCACCTATTTTGTTTTCTGCCAGTTCTTCATCTATTCAACAAATCTCTATTGCACACCAATGATGTGCCAGGCACAGTTCTAAGTAATGGGGATATAGGATAAAGCAATGTCAGATAAGAAAGGACTGCCAGAATAGACCTCGTATGCTCAACACTTATTTGTAAATTTCATATGGCCCTATATTCCAGGAATAGCTCTGGTTTACTCCTGCTCTCTTGCATAATTATTAGGATTTCACCCTTCCACTCAAAAATGTCTTGATTTGGTCAATAATATATATGATCGTCCTAACTCTAACATGCCTAGAGGTGTGGGAGCCACTGGGCCTATAAGAGGAGCTGGTTTTCAGGAAATTTACAGTTTTGAAAGGTAAATAAGCACAGAAACAAAATGACTGCCATTCAAGAAGTGCTCAGAAATAAGTACAATTTGCCAAGAGAACTTTCCTAGGTCTTGAAAAAATAGTAACAATTGCCTAAAAGATAAGATGAAGAAGGTGAAGGGAGGGTGTGAAAACAGCTCAGAATTAGTCACTATTTTTTTCCTAGCTGGAGTAGACAGAAGGAATAGTATGTGCCCCCAGGAAATCTGAGTTTGCTAGAAGGCAAGCATATAGCTAATAGAAATATATTTTAATATGTACTATTAAACATCTTCTTTCATTTTTCACAACCTGGACCCCATCTCCACCACACACACACACATACACACACACACACAGTCACACAACTGAAGAATGGAGCATATATGATTATGGGCACAGGTATATGTGTAGATTTTTCATATATGTGTTCCATTCTTCAGCTATGTGATAATCTAAGGTAAGAGATACTTTACGTAAGAGAGACTTAGAGAGTACAAACTTCTCCTAAGTGCTTTCTGAACTTTTTTCTTTATTTTGATTTTTCCCTTGCCTGTTTCTTCATGACTTTTTACTTTCCTTCTATGAGAGAATGCTGGTTTCTTCTCTTCTTAGAAACACCGAAACCACAATAACCAGCCCCCTTGATGATAGAGGGGGCCTTTTTATTGCCTTCTGGACAATGTGGAGGACTTGACATGCAACATTTGAGGGCCTGTCCTCCAAAAACTTTCCCATTATCTCTCATGTGCTGCTAGCTAGATAATGACTTGGAGTCACTTGGTATCAGGGAAAAAATGAATCTGACTCTGTGAAGCATTGAGATTTAGGGGATATTTGTTACAACAGCTAGTGTTATCATTTTAAATGATACACTTTCTCTCCCTGCTTACCTTTTCTGATGAAGTTCCATAAAAACCTGCAAAGGTGAATGCGGATAGTTGGGGAAGAATTATTCTAGTTTTCCTCCCTTATGTACTGTCTTACTTGGGAACTGGAGTAGGTGGATGAAGAAGACTTAGATTTTAGTTTAGTTTTGTTTTGTTTTTTAATTTCTAATTTCCGTTGTGGCCTATTAGAAGATTAAAAACGTCTTCACAAGTGGGTCTGGGCAGCTCCTCAGCTTATCTGATCATTCTGTCACCCCAATTCTTCCTCCCAATATTTATGGGAGAGAAAAAAATCACATTATGTAAAGATATCAATTTTTACTCCATGTTACTCCATTTTTATGAGCACATGGAAAGAGCAATGAATTGAAATTTGCTTCCTGGCCTCTCTAACTAACTGGGTACAATTCTGGGGGCTCCCTGAATCTCCCTAGTTTGTCTCAAGGTGAATGCTCAAGCTCATTGTCCACCTTACCCCTTCCCCATTATTTTCTCAACTTTCCGCTCAATTACACACGCCCCTACTAAAGGCTTCTCTGCTTTGAGGAAGAAGCCCAAATATGTTCATTTATTAAGCAAACTTTGAGCCTCAGGAACCAGAAGGTTCTAGGGATCCAGAGAGAAATAAAACAGAGAGCTTCCCTTAAAGAGCTTGACATCTGGTGGTAGAGAGAAACATGTCATCAGAAAATCACAAAAGCGGCTATGAGGGAAATGTGAACACCTCGTAAGAGAGAGGACATGACTAACTTTAGCCAGAATTATCAGGAAAGGCTTCACCTGCATTTCAGTCGCTTTGTTGGGTGTAGTAGGGAGATGAAGGTATACCAGGCATACGACACTGTAAATTTAAAGGAAAGAGTTAAAAACAGGCATGCCACATACAGATAACGGTGAAGAATTCATTATTGGCGGAGCATTAAGTTTGTAGAAATTGAAGAAATGGGTGGGTTTGGACTGAGAAGACCTTGAGAAGCAGCTTAAGGGATTCAGGTTTTAATCAGGGGGCGGGTCTTTACACAGTACGGCAGTCGTGATAAACATATGATTTTGTTTATAGTCTTTTTATGGTTGACACCATTTTATCATTTAAGCAGTGTGTGTTTAAGGCTTTCCATGGTCTCTTTGAAGCTTTCTTAGCTATGATTTCATGTTTGGTGAGTCAGAGGGGGCGAGCAGGATCAGGAAGTGCTGAACAATGGGACTGGGAAGAACCGTTCTCACAGGTTGAAGGCAGCTGATAAGGTCAGAGGGTGGGGTCTCCCTCATCCTCCGGCACTGGCCAGGAGGAGCCCGACTCAGGTCCAACCCTGCTCCTCTATGCAAGAGCAACAGTGCTGGCCGGTCTCAGACACAGAATGTCTTCTGCTCCCCTTACTACTGTCTTGTGAACCTGCATTGATTTCGATGCCACGTATGTGGTGGGTGTGCAACATATATTTATTGTTGACAGCTACACTGACCTTCTTCCAAATCCTTATAGAAGGAATAAGGACAAGCTGCACTCTTCACTGTTAGGACACCACCAACTAAAATATATTATCATAGATACATATATGTATGTGCAACTTTTAGAGACATAATAGATACTTTCTTGTCAAGTAATGCACTTTGTTCTCTAAAATTTGGAATATATAATAATGAACCTAGAATAGTAGAGCTGGAAGAAAGCTGAGACTTCATCTAACTGCTTATTTTTATGATGATGGAATTGAGGCCCAGAGATATTTGGCTTATTAAATCTCTAATAAGATTTTAATCTAAATGAAACTCATTTAGGTTAATTTATTTCTATTTTCAATAAAATCTCAGATTCCTATAACCACACCACTTTGCCTTTGCTTCTAAAATGCTGTCAATAAAGATTCTTCTTGGTTTATTGTAATTTTTCTCAGTTAAGTTTTTCCACTAGATTACATCTACATGAGGGTAAGACATTTCGATCTTCTGAATGGTGTGTGGCATGTAGTATGTGTCCAAAAATTCTTGTCAAATGATATTTAGCTATGGCTGCCCCTATTCCTACAAAATTTTAGTACTGCCATTAGATAAACATTAGAGGTTTTCTTGGAGCACATTCTTAAAGGCAGAAAGAAAACCATGCCCATAAAATATCACTATCAAATACCACCTTAAAAACAATCCTTTAGCATTTTCCGGAATGTAATACCTAGTGAATTATTCGGATAGAAACTTCTGGTCTACTGGTCTATATTGATTCTTTCGGGCTTTGTCATGACTTTATGATGGCTGTTAGTTACTTAGATTTACAGAAAACATTGCGGTGATCGGAAAAAGCTGCATGTGGATTTGCTTTCCCTCCTGAACGTCCAGATTCTTCGATGCTGAACCTGGGATGAAAACAGTTCTGTTAAACAAACTTGGTCCTTGGGCCTTGTATGGAATGAAAGGATCATGTCCCTGAGGCCTGTTTAAACCCCCCGCGCCAGTGCGTCTCAGCTAGTGAAAGAGGTGCACTGTTTGGGAGCCATGTCAAATGGGGTGGCATGTAATTTGAAAGATTTTATTAAAATATAATATAAAACCTACTTACTGAGTTTTTCACAATACAAACAACAGAAAGTCAGGCTTAAGAGAATCTTGGCTAGTTGAGAGAGGCAAAAGATAGACTAGATAGGGAGGGCGAGGAGTGTGCAACAGTGTGTGAACCAGCTCCCGGGCTCAGGAGAGATCAGAGCTCTCAATCCTACACTGAGTCTGGTTAGTACCACCCAGCTACTACTCACTGCTATTTATAACAGGTTCAGCTGGAGAATGTGATCTATCTTCAAAGATAAGATCAGATGGCTCAGGAAATGGCTGTCAAATTGTTTACTTTCTCATGACCTTTCCTCCCAAGTCACCCAGCAGGTGCTTTCAGAAGAGTTAGCCCAGAGTAGAAAATCCCCCGAACAATAACAACAATTGGAGATGATTTTCTCAGTTGATAATCCTGGAACACAACCCCATGGAAGGATTCAGAATAAACACCTTCATGTTCAAGAAACAATGCATTTTACTTGCTGATCACAACCTTTGTTTCAGCCCTGTACAAGGAACTTGTAAAGCTAAACTCTTGCTCAGTTTTCCAGATTCTCGGGGTTGAGCTATTGCAACTCAAATACAATAGAAACAAGGTTTTAGGTCAGACACGTCCATCAAAATAACCTTTGTAATTACACATCCTGCAGAAATAATTGGGAAGGTAGATTCAGCCCTTATAATAGAGCAAAACAGAAAGCAAGGCATCGTTTGGGAGCCAAACTTTAAGAACATTGTTGGGTGGAGTGGTGGGTGGTTGAGGGTGGGAGAAGAATGACTTTCTATTCATAAACATAATTTTTGATTAGTACTCCCACAACTGATCTGAGTCATTTCTATTAATCGTATCACTTTTTCAGTAAATAAAGTAATATCTTGACAAATAACAAAGCCAGCTGTAAACAAACACTTGGTAAACAGCATAATGAAATCGGGTGCCACCTGTATGTAGTGTGCAACAGTATGTGCATTTACAGAATGTTTTGAATTTTAGTTAGGGGTAGGGCCAACCTGCTTCTTTGGTGGAAACTGTTTATGTAATAATAATATCAGCTATTATTTACAAAGTTCACACTTCACACCAGGCACTATGTTAAGCATGTTACCTTATCTCATTAAAATCTCGTAACAAACCTATAAGGAAGGAAATATTATTATCCCTACTTTGCCAGTGAGGAAACAAGCTTAGACAAGTGATATAACTTGCTGAATATGACAGAGATGTTAAGTGGCTTGGGATGGTGGTGTGAAAGGCAGGTTGGTGGGAGGAGCGGCAGGGTTCAAACCCAAATATACTTCACTAAACTTGCTACTCTTGGCTTTCACCCTTCTTGACGGCAGTAATCCCTGGGAGACATAAACCTTTAAGCTGTTACTAGCTTAGTGTGAATGAGTTGCAAATCCTTTTCTGAAAGTTATAAAAACCAAAAAGGATCCCTAGGGGATCAAGAAAGTGAGGAAGATATAATGTAGAGGGAGAGAAAAAGGCCTGGAGTTGAGAATGAGGTTGGTGATAAGAGAGAGCATGCTTGGGTGGGGGTTGTCAAAAGCAAACTGCTAGCTTTGTAATTTTATTCAAGGCCAATTCTTAGTTTATGACTTTCTGAATTCATCTTTTGGTTTCCTGGGACCCTAAGTAAGTCAGATAAAATAAAGTTACTATAGCACGTTTAAGATTATATCTTATTTATTTGCTCTTAGTAATCATCAATTCTATCATCTAAAAAATTGCCTGTTTTAAAAGTACATAGCTGGTAAGAAGTTGCAGAGGCATTGTGGTGATTTGATTGAGTGCTAATTTGATGCATCCACATTGTGGCAACTTGCTCTCAGAATTCTATAATGCAAATGTTGGAGGCATTTGATATGGCTTTAGATAGTACATAAACATTACAAAAAATTTGTAATGTATTTTATTTCTACCTTTATAACTATGGCAGAGAATCTACATTTATCAAGTTTTCTTTTAAAATAAATTTATTTCAGTTAAAACTCCAAATCAACAATAGCTAAAAATATTAAGTAAATACTAGCAGAAGTGGTTTGCAACTATGGCAAGCAACGTGAAGGTGATATGTAATGAGTTCATAAAAAGCGATTACTAAATCCTGCTGAATTAAATGTCGCTTACTCTTATCTATGTAGAAAATTACTTTCTGAATGCCTTAAATGTTATCATGAATAAAATTCTCTTCTAAGGAAAACTAATGTTTATTCTCAATGACTCAGATGTATAATACCAAACTTATAATTTGAGAATAAAATAGTACATTAGCTATTGGTCTTATTTTTACTTATGTTTATTTTACTTTTGCATATTATGTAAGCATAAGCTAAAAGAAGCCAAGTAAGTATGTCATGGCTGTTAATAGGAATCAAAATATTACAAATATCTATATCCATTTAATTCTTTACAATCCTACCTCCAAGAGATTTGGGGCAGTAGATTTTCTCAGGGGATTATTAAGTTTCTATTATTCAATATGAAGATAGTTGCTTCTGAAATAGATACTTTTTAATAGTTTAGGATAATGTACCATCCTAAACCATAAAGGCATAATATCCAGCTTAGCTAGCCCCTGTACAACCTCTTCAATTTACAGAGGTGGAAACTGAGGCCAGAAACATACCCAAAGGCATACAGCTTATTTGCAGCAACTTATTAGCTTGCAACAAATATTTAAATAATCAGAATGATTATGTTGTTAAAATAGAATTCTCTTATTTTGTTGAATTGATGCATCTGCTAAAAAATAAACATGGTGAAAAAATATGTAGCCTTTAGAGTTAGGCAGTCTCCTCTTTCTTGTGTGTGTTATATAATCTTTCCATGCCTCAGTTGTCTTCCCTCTAAAAGGATTAGAAAAACATCATAGAGTCGAAGAGACAATTGGATGAGTTGACATAAATATATAAAGCTCAGAGCTCAGTTCCTCTTGAGAAGTTAGTTCTGCTTCCTCTCCACTTTTAGGGTATGTTTAAGAAAAGATTATTTTAAAGGCTAAGAAAAGGATTAAAGAGAATAGTATAAGTCATTTTCTTTCTCATTGGCAATTAAAACATTATAGATGCAGGCAACTTTACTAGGAAAATATGATTAAATTCCATACATAAACATTTTCCACAGTTATAATTGATATGCATGCATTATTTAGTTTTGACTTTATACATAAAACGACCTTATATATTTCCATGTTGCCACCTAACCACCCTTTTCTTGCATTTATCCTTTCCGGAGTCCTATCACAGTGACGTGCCATAGTGTGAGGAGTCATTCTCTTATTACTGTTGTACTTTAAGGTGTATTCCAGGTTTTCCTAATTTATTCAAAAAGCATGCGATGCACCCATACAGAATTGGCATGTTACCAGATGGAAAGATGCATGTAAGACTTGTTCTTTGACCTTGAAGCTCTCATAGTCTAGCAGTTGAGGGAAATACGCAAAGTATGATGCAACACGTTCAATGCTTTAACAAAGAAGCTCAGGAATCACCGAGAACAAAGAGAAGAGACAATTTCCTCCAGGAACATATTTGTACAAATGACTTTGTTTAAGGAGTTGGGGATTTCCTGAAGGGAGAATATGCATCAAAGAATGTGAGCGGCTCATGGGCTAATTTTGCACATTGCCGTATTACTCGAAGAAATGACGAATGAACCCTTTTGCAATACTTTAGCAACATCACGGGGACCAGGTTCCCACTACTTCACAATTGAGTCTTCACTGCCCAGTGTTTTCTGACTACTGAAGAGAATTGGCTGCACCCTCTTCAATCACACTGAATACAATGTGTGCTTCCATCTTATCACCTCTAACCCCCTAGGCACCTATGTGTTGAATGTCTCTCTTTCCCTGTTAGGTAATAGGCCCCCAGCGGATGGAGACAATGCCTGATTGATTCCTAGATCTTCAATGATTAGCGTACTATTTGGACCATCATTGGTACCCATTAAGATTTCCTTGATCAAAAGAAAATTTTCAAGGTAAATGAGCATACTGTGGTACCGTAGAATGGCTTTATCATTGGTAGGATAATTAATTATCTTTATATCCTAACTTTTGTTTTACTTTTAACATACTTAACATATTAATGTCAAGTTATCTCAACAGCCTCTTTTAAATACATGTGCCCTCTTCAGTGTTGTGCTAGTTCTTGGTTCTGAACTATTAAATTCTTCTAGTATGCTCAATCTATTGCTTCTACCTTGATTCCATCAGTAGAGTTTGCTTTTTAAGTTAATAGGATTCAGTTTTGATCACCATTGCATTTTAACACATTTTAACATCAAATAGGGCAATGTCTATGACATTTGGAGAACCCATATTACCATGTTCCCTTAAGTGAAAAAAAAAAGCATAAGAGGTTGGAAAGTTTAGGTTTAAAGAAGGTAGGAACAGAAGGAGGTAGAAAACAGAAGTAAGGCAAAAGTACAGAGAAAAAAATAGGACATTAACTCCAACTTTAGAAAGTAATCGTACATGATGAAAAAGTATATTTAGTTTTGACTTAATGCTCTTTACCTACATTTTCATAAGAATTTGAATTTTCCTGAAGGAAAGACAATCAAGCTATTACTTAACTGAAACTACTTAAAAAAAAATTATGCTTAAATGAGGACAGGGGAATAGCTGTTCTGAAAAATAGGAAAATCATGGCAGATTTCTCTGTGTTATTTGTGAATTTTCAAACATATAAAACGAAAGTCAAGTCTTCATTAAAATAGAGAAAAGAGCATACGATACAGCATTAGGAGGCAGGGTTGTTATCCCAGAAACATTTCCTTCTTAAATTGTGCAACTAACAAGCCCAAAAGACTAACATGCCAAAGACAACGTCCTAAATCTGAAGATTGACAGTTTGCAAAGCCCTGCATTATATATTTAGCCACAAGGCCATCAATTTCCAGATGACATCAGCAGGAGGTTTGCATATTTCATCTGAGACTGACAAGGATGAACTTATGTGACAATAACAGGGACAAGGATGAGGAAGTTTGAGGAACTACACGCCTACGAATAGGGTGGTTGTAGAAGGACAGCTGAGAAATCCAGGCCTTAGCCTACGGGAGACAGAGACATGTGCAACCCCGTTTGCAAATATTTCAGTTATTCCTAGTGATATGGCTGCAGATATTGGAGAAAAACAGAAAAAAAAATTAACAGTAAAAACGTGCTCTTTAATCATTTCCGTTGGATTTGTATGCTGAAATTTTTGTGGTTTGCATAACTCAAGTATTAATAATTCTTTACAAAGTATTTCTAACTATGGGCACCATGAGAATATGTAGGCTGGTTTTCATGATATGGCTCAGAGTTATTTCAGGGACATGTTATAGAGAGAACTTGTAGCCTACTTGAGAAAGAAAACTTTTATCTGTTTCTGTGTATGGTGTCAACTGGCTTGCAAGAGTTTATCCAGATTTGACAGAGTTTTTTGCTTTTTGTTTTTGTTTGTTTGCTTGTTTGACTTTTGGTCATTATTCGTTATTTGTTTCTATGAAATTATTTTTTAGTTTCATTGAAATGAAGCACATAGTTAACTAAAATTTTATTTGGCTCTCTACATTTAGGAAAAGTGCAAATGACAAGAACACAAATATCCAATTCCTCTACCTCAGCACTACTGGCATTTTGGGCTGGATAATTTGCTGTTGTGGGTGCTGTCCCTGTGCATTGTACGATGTTTAACAACATCTCCGGCCTCTACCAGCAGGATGCCAGGAGCACCCCTCCTAATTTGTGACAATCAAAAAATGTCTCTTGGTCGGGCACTGTGGCTCACGCCTGTAATCCTAGCACTCTGGGAGGCCAAGGTGGGCGGATTGTTTGAGCTCAGAAGTTCGAAACCAGCTTGAGCAAGAGAGAGACCCCGTCACTACTAAAAATAGAAAGAAATTAATCATATAACTAAAAGATATATAGAAAAATTAGCTGGGCATGGTGGCACATGCCTGTAGTCCCAGCTACTCGGGAGGCTGAGACAGAAGGATTGCTTGAGCCCAGGAGTTTGAGGTTGCTGTGAGCTAGGCTGATGCCACGGCACTCTAGCCCGGGCAACACAGTGAGACTCTGTCTCAAAAAAAAAAAAAAAAAAAATGTCTCTGGGTGTTACTGATGTCCCTTGGGGGCCAAAATATCCTTGATCAAGAACCACTGATTTAGGTTATATAATTAAAAATTATAAGAATCAATAGAAATTTATATAGAGGGACATACAATAAAACCAGTATAGCTTCACAAAAATAAAGTAAAAAAATCTTATGGGCTATTTTCTGTGATGTGTATACCTTCAACTCCAATTTCTAGAATTAGACCACTCTTATCAATATTCACGAATGTCCCTGAAGTCTTTGCCATGTCCTACATTGTGTGAGAATAAAGAAAACATTTCTGTTGAATTGCATGTGTTCCAGCATTGTCCTGTAGATCATCTCAGTGCATCTCCCATTTTACAGATGAGAGAATGAGGTATACAGTGGTCAAATGCATTGACTAAGATGACCCAAAACCAGATCAGAGCCCACAGCCTTGGTTCCCGAATCATTATACTTTCAAGTACATGATAGTCTACAATGATTTTCAAGAGTAGGAAGTGAATAAAAGTATGTGGTCAATTATAATATTCACTTGAAAACTTTCAATTAATGATTATTCTAGTGTCAGATGGAACCCAACCTCAGTTTACCCTTCTCTTAAATTGAACAGATTTGGATCCCCTTTTGGTTAGCCAGTTTGGGCTACTATAACAGAATGCAATAAACCAAGTGACTTGTAAACAGCAGACATTTACTCTCACAGTTCTGGAAGCTGCACATCTGAGATCAGGGTGCCAGTATGGGCACGTCCTCGTGAGGGCCTGTTTCCTGGTTCATAAATGGCTGTCTTCTCACTGTGTCATCACATGGCAGAAAGGGAAAGGCAGCTCTCTGGGGTCTCTTTCACATGGGCACTAGTCCCATTCATGAGGGTTCCACTCTCATGACCTAATCACCCCCCAAAGACCCCCACCTCCTAATGCCAACCCACTGGGGAGTAAGTTTCGACATGTGAAATCAGGGGGACACACTCAATCTATAGCATCGTTTGATGGTGAAAAGTACGTTGGAAATCTAAGCACTAGATTACACTGGGATATTTAATCTTTGCAATACCACAGTGTGAGTCTAGAATAAACCCTACTTCAACTAGCTCTTTCCTAACCTCCCACTCATAGTGCTTTTCATTCAAACAATGTTAGAAATATTGTCATTTGTCCTTAAAATCCAAGAGAACAAAGAACTGCTGCTCACATTTGTCTGAATATAGCAAGTACTATTCAGGCACCTAACTAGGGTCCATAGAACTTTCATTCAGCAGCACTTATTATGTACCAGGCACTGCTTCAGGCGCTGAGGACAGAGTGATAAACAAAAAGAGACAAAGCATCTACCCTTATGAAGTTTACATTTTAATGCAGGAAATAGAAACTAGATATCAAAAAAAATAGAATTTATAATGTTTAAGCTAGGAAGAAACACAAAGAAGTCAAGAGGGATGAATCAATGAGTATGTTTTAAACCAGGAAGTCATGGGAGGTCTTTCTGATGGGGAGAAATATAAGCAAACTTAAAATGAGGAAGCAAAGCATGCAAAGATGAAGGGGCGGGGAATGCCCTGTAAATGCTCCCGGCAGAGGTAATCACAGCAACAGCAAACACCCAGAGTAGGAGCAAGTTTGGCCATAGGGAGGATTTTATTTTGAGTATGATGGGAAACTATCTGAGGATTTTGAGAAAGGGAAAATATTTGAGCAGATATTAAACAGAAATATATTTGAGCCCCGTTTTGTAAACGTTGTCTTTTCTCGTAAATTTCCAGTAAAGATTGGGATAGAGTAGTGAAAATTCAAGATTTGTAAAATGGCAAAGTGACCTGGGAATCTTAGATCTTTATTCTTTCATCTGTGTGATGAGAGCCCTCCTGCCAGACCTGGAGGAGCAGCTCTGTATGGGTGTGAAGCACAGTCATGGTGGCATTTGCTTAGCAGGCTAGCTGCACTGAAGTCTGCCAGATCCAAAAGTATCACCAGGGAATTTGTTACTGGGAACAGAGAGAAAGGAGTCTGTGTGCTGTGGCCAAGCAGGCCCTGTGAGGGCAGCTGCTATGAAGGATCTGAGCCACAGAGCAAGGGTCCCTTCCTTGCATGTTCCTAAGGATGAACGGGAGCTACAGATACTGCAGCTGGCTTCTTGCCCAGGGTTCCCCTACATTCTTGAGAGTTGAAGCCACGCAAACTGGGTTCTATTAGAACCCCAAGAAAACCTGATGCTGGAATACTGTTATGTGCTTTATTAAAAAAAAATTCAAAAGCCCGAAGATTTAGAGAGTTGAAGCTAAAAACTGGTCTGCTATCTAGTTTTTGATTCCAATGACATTACTTCACATTATTTAATATGTTTAGTTTTCCATGAGCTATTTGGAAATCTCAATACAGATAGAGATAGTGCAGTGAGTTACAGGTACAGAATTATACTAGAGATTATATAGTTATAGTGTAGAATATACAGGGTAGAAAGAAACTTTACCGTAAAGAATGTATATTGAGGATATTAACAACACAATCTCATTTTTTCTTCATCTTCAGTAGGGTAGCTGATGGATCATGTGAAGACTCAGATCAATTGCTCCGTGATGTGCGTGTGTGGGAGGGAAGAGTGTTGTTACTGCTCATGCAAGGAGAGGCTGTGAGACCTCACTGTGGAAGTTGTGCCACAGTTCCTTAGGCATGGTTCTGTTTACTCTTAGGCAAATGCACTTGATTTTGAAATGCCAGTTGTTGCTATAAAGTCATTTTAAACATCTCTCCTATAATAGTAGGCATTCTGCCTTCTAGCTAATACAGAAATAATCTCAACTATAGGACCAGCTATATTCCCTCTTGCTCCCCAAATGCCCACACTTGAGATGGAGACTGGGAGTATAATAGATTGGATTTGGGGGCAATAGAAGCGATTAAAAGGACAGGATATGAATAGAGTATTAAGTATCATAGTCTAACTCACTGCAAATTCTGGCTATGTTACATAACCTTTAAAATATCTTTTAAAGATAGACATAGACTCAATCTGCCAGAAAGTTAGTCTAATACTGGCAATTTCATATGTTTCAACAATTTCATGTTTCATATATAACCTGAGGGTTTATGGTGGGTTTGTGAGGAATGATGGATAAGCACTGTTTAAGCTTAAGCTATATAATGCTATAAAAATACTTGCTATACTTAAGCACATTAAATTTTATATCTTGGAAGGAAAATGTTGCTGCCAAGTTTATATTTTTGGAACAGTCTTATTTTTCATGGAATTTACTATCAGAAAAGGAAAACCAAGATATCTCTAGGTTTGAATTTGACCCTTATAAAAAGACTAGCGTGAACTTCATGGGGCTGCCTCTTCAAATGTCTTGAAAGTTAATAAACAGCTTTAATAGGAATATTACGAATTTTCCTGATTAAAATTGTGCACGTGTCTCCAAAGCTATGTTAGAGTAAAAGACATCAGGACAAGCTAAATAGCTAGAAAATTACTTATTTTAGCTTTACATTTAATTAAGTGACTTTTAAATATTCACTGATTTGTTTTGATGCATGCAAGAAAGATTACTCGTCTGTCTTATGATCCCATATCTAGTGTAGATACAAAGAGAGCACCATTACTACCTCCCTTTGGTGTTAGACAGAACTGGCAACTGTAATTCCACAGGAGACCAAGTGCTTGTATGTAGGCATAGTGTGCAATGGGACACACTTGGGGCTGTGATCTTCCCTGTGAGGAAGCTGTTCCTTAAGGTCCACAAGGAATTTGTGGGATGAAAAATCATGTGCTCTGGAGGGCCTGGGGCTCACTGGTGCCCAGCTATCTTTAAAAGCCGTACTGCAGCATTCACTTGCCCAGGCAACTTTCCACCTCACGCCACCCTGCACACACCTATCAATAAATACCTCTGGCTCTAAGCCACAGCCTTTGGAATATGCATGAATCACCCAAACCCCTAAGGTGTCATTCATTAGCTCAGATTTTTCCCCAACTCCAGAGTCACTTGGGCCTTTGGGCTTGTGCCTGACCATTCCAAAGGCTTTCCATGGCCATCTTATTGACAGGAAGTAACAGAACCTGGTGGTCTGTTTGTGTTTCCGCAGCTAAGAAAGGGACTTCTGTCATTGTGAATCAGAGGTTTGGAAATAAAAGAGAAAAAGCAATCTCTCCTATTTTTCCCCCAGCTATTTTTCTTTGAAACAGAAATAGCTACTATTTTTCTCATTATGGAAAACAAACATCTTTGTTATAAAAATTAAGAAAAAAAAAAAGTAAAAAAATCCAGAAGGATTTGTGGTGAGTTATTCAATAATAATCTTTTTTTGTTAAAATCTTATAATAGTTTTATTTGGTTGCTTTAATTTGTGAATTAATTGGGGAAAAAAGAAAAATTTATATTTTTTTGATACACATCATAGTTTGATACATATAACCCTTCAAACATTTCCCATGCAATTACATTATGTATATATAGTTAAAAATTTTTAACAGCAATAAACCACTATTTCTGTTTTATAATTTTCAAGAAATTTAATGGCATATTATGAGCATTTTTACATGTCAATAAAAATAGACCTGCACCAGTAGTTTAAATTTCCATAGACTATCCTTTGCAGGAATATATCATTTATTTAAGAAGTCTGTTGTTATCGGTTGTTGGCATTTAGTTGGTTGTGTTCTATTTTATGTTATTATAAATAACCTTGGAATGAATTTCCTAGAACATTCATCTTTTTCAATTGTCTAACTATTTCCTTAGGATATATTCCTAAAAGTGCCTGGCTAAAATATGCTATTTTTAGGGGACTTTGATATGTTACCAAAGTCCTCAAAAAAGGATATACCAATTTATCCCCTGTCAATAGTGAATGAGTGTAGGAGGCTTCCTTTTCAATTCAGCTTTCATCATGCATTTATTTCTGTTGATTCGTGACAGAATATAAACTCCATGGAATTAGAGTAGATTCGAGAAGGAAAAGAAATCTCGGAGAAGTTGGGGGTATGCAGTGGACCTCTATGAATCACAAACATAAACCTTTCTTCCTACCCATGCCTTTGTGGGGAGCAGGAGGTGTTCCAGGCCATGTGTAGCATGCTAATGCCACATGGCAAACATTTACTGCTTGAACCCTAGCGTCACTAGGGTTTGATGTGGATCCAGGAGGAAGTAGAGGAGTCCCATGGTGTTTATGCATCTCAGCATGAGAAAATAATCCCTCAGCTGCAAAGTAGGTTTTAATAGTCCAGAGCTGTGTGAGAGGGCAGAGGGGACTGACAATTCCTTTCTCAACCTCATGCTTTCACTCTTTAGAAAAGCACTCTGTGATAGTCTACAAAATAAGGACACAGATAAGCAGCAAATGGAGTCTTTATTCTGCCAACATTGCTTGTCAATGCGCTAGGGAAAAATGCATATAAATTCAAAAGGCTAAATTAAAATAAGAGATGGAAACTTATTACACTGTTTGCAGTCACATATTTCTGATGTAA
Organism: Propithecus coquereli; assembly: GCF_000956105.1. NCBI lineage: Eukaryota > Metazoa > Chordata > Mammalia > Primates > Indriidae > Propithecus > Propithecus coquereli. Next base: position 1,478,506 of record NW_012149897.1, read on the forward strand.
TGAAAAAAGCTGGGAGTTGTTAGTAGAAGGAAGCATTTAGTTGAAACCTTTCCATCCTTTCTTTGATAATCCCGATGAGTAAACATTACATAATCAAATTCCTATAGTAAGCTAATCATTTTAATAGTTCAGCTTTGATACAGTAAGTTCCATCATTTAAATTATTTTATAATACCACATTGCCGGGCTGGAAATCAGTTACAATTAGGCTTGTTAAAGGATATTATTTCTACATTCAGTTTTTTGTCTTCCTAGAATTGCCTTTATACAATAGGCCATGTTATTTCTAATCTTGGCTGATGAGAAGCCACTGGAAGGCTGCAAGCAGGGGGGGATGACATGATGTGATTTTCTCAGGTGTGTCTCTAATTTCCCTTTCTTTTGAGGTGGTGGAAACTGTAGATGCCTCCCCCCTGCTTCTCAGCCCAGCATACATGAGGGAACCAGACCTCTTAGAATTTCCCTTGTTAATTTGGTTAATACCAATAAAATATACATATAGCAACTCAGGATGATCAAACGTATTAGAGCGGTGCTATTGTTTCTCCATTTAAAGGGAGAGGGAGTATCTGCCAAGTGGATACTGCAATTTCAAAGCCTGTTCTGAGACTTACTTGCCCGGCTTTGCCAGTTTGTCGTTCCAGATGCCACGATCTGTTCCCTTCCTTTTCCTATTGTTTTTATCTATGACGCTTGTTCCTTTTATTTCTTCCTGCTCCTATAGTTTACTGCCACATCCTGAAGCTAAAATTCCTATCATTGCTTGAGCCCTTCTATATTATTTCAGATGAGGGCTTGGCTTCATTTTTCTGGGCCCACGGTGGGACTCACTCTATACGTCATTGTGTGGAAATGTGCAACCGTAAATTTTCTCTTTCTGGGATAGAATGACTGATTTATTCCTGGTAATGATTTTACTCTTTGTACTCTTCTTTATTGTTTTTGGAGTGTTAAGCAGGGTGAGAGTAGTTGCATTTGACCTGTTGAACGGTGATAAGATGAAAATAATTTAGGTATCACCTATTAATTAAAAATTGAGAGAGGGAATTTCACTATCTAAAATGAATGATACTTTTTCTATGATTTCTCGTAAAAATTGTTTCTCTTTAGATATTTTTCTGTCTTTAGATATCAAACATCCTATCTCAGCTTTCTACTCAGTGGCAATAATGAGCTGACAGGAATTGAACGGATCTCCTCCGCTTGTTTTTATCCAAACAAAAAAGAGAAATATTAGTTAATTCTGCCTGCTTGGTGCAAGTTCCATTTACATGAACTTCTGGAAATAATATGTGTCATTCCTTCACAAAACAGTATGACAATAAAGAAAAAGTATTTGTCTGTCCCAAGGGTCAAGTGCTTTAAAATTCAGCCTATGTCAGCAACAGGAAGATAGCAGATAATCTCTCTTTTAGATCTAGACACTATAATCAAATATATTATTTTTTTATACATTTAAATAAATGTACTCAAGTGAGTTATCAAAATGTTTGAGCCCTAGTAATAAACCTTTGGGAAAAGGAGGAACAGAAGGTGGAGCTGAAAGGGAGAAGAAAAGACCTGGTGGATCTTGCGTCTGTAATGCCTTTGCAAGAGTTTAGAGATGTGAAGTCTAGCCAGGTGGTGTGAATAGAATCCATTTATTTTTAAGGTTTACCCAGGTGAATTTAGAAAGAAGTAGTATAGTATCATGGTGGAGACTCTGTAGCCTGACTGCCTTGATTTGAATATGAAGTCAGCCACTTACTAGCTGAGTGATCTCAGGCAAGTTATCTAACATCTCCATGATCCAGTTTTCTCCTCTGTGCAGTGGAGATCCTAGGAGAACTCCTTCCTCAAGGACGTTATGAATATACAATGTAGAAACGGATGGGAAGTGTTTAGAAAAAGTCATACCACGGGAATACTTGGTGATGAAGTTATTACCATTATCACCAGATCTGTCATTAACAGGGACAAGCCAGGTTTAGCATAGGAAAGCCCGAGATCATGGAGAAAATGAATTTTCTGTTAGCTGGCACCAGTGGGA
>NW_012149897.1:1481949-1482306 GCF_000956105.1 Propithecus coquereli
TTTGATTTACATTTTTCTCATAGCTGATGATGTTGAATATATTTTTAGGTGTTCATTTGCCATCCTTATAAACTCTTTAGTAGAGCATCCTTTTCAGTCTTTTGTCCACATTTCATTATGGCTGTTTGTATTTTAAGTGTTGAGTTTTGAGAGTTCTTTATATATTCTAGATATAAGTCATTTGTTGGATATGTGACAAAAATATTTGTTAGACATGTACAAATATTTTCTTCCAGTTTTTAGCTTAGGTGACTTTCAGAGTATAAATTTTAATTTGATAAAGTTTAATTTATCTTATTTTCTCTTTTATGGATCATTCTTTGAGTGTCATGCCTAAGAATTCTTTGCTTAGTCCTA
>NW_012149897.1:1482415-1483308 GCF_000956105.1 Propithecus coquereli
TATATAGTTCTGTGAATTTTGACGCATGTGCATGATTGTGTAACCACTGCCACAATCAGAACACAGAACTTTGTATCGCCACAAAATATTCCCCCATGCTGCTCCTTTGCAATCAAACCCTCCTGCACTCCTGGAAAGCACTGATCTGTTCTCAATGACAATAGTTTTGACTTTCTGAGAATGTTATATAAATGCAACCATTTACAGAGGCTCCTCAACTTACAGTGGAGTTACATCCTGATAAACACATTACACATTGCAAATATTGTAAGTAAAAAATGCATTTAATACACCTAACCTACTGAACATCATAGCTTAGCCTAACCTACCTTGAAGGTGCTCAGAATACTTACATTAGCCTACAATTGGGCAAAATCATCTAACACGAAGCCTATTTTATAATAAAGTGTTGAACATTTCATGTAATTTATTGAATACTATACTGAAGTAAAGTTTCTACTAAATGAGTATCACTTTCACACCATCATAAAGTTGAAAATCATTGGAACTGTCATAAATTGGTGACCATCTGTATTATGTAATCTTTTGAGATCAGTTTCTTTTTCATTCAGCATGACTTTGTAATTCATCTATGAAGTTGCATGTTTCATTAGTTTTTCCTTTTTATTGCTGAGTAGTATTCCATGGTATGGATGTACAGTACCACAACTGGTTTATTCATTCAATTATTTAAGGAAATTTGAGTATAAGACTGTTGTACATATTTGTGTCCAAGTTTTTGTATGAACATGAGTTTTTATTTTAATTTTTAAGTAAATATCCAAGAGTTCCAGGGTAACTGTACAATTTTGCATTCTCATCAGTAATGTATGAGAATTCCAGTTGCTCTATATCCTCTCTAGCCCTTGGTATTATCAGTATTATCTTTCTTT
>NW_012149897.1:1484037-1502347 GCF_000956105.1 Propithecus coquereli
TGTCATGCCTAAGAATTCTTTGCTTAGTCCTAGATCCTGAAGATTTTTTTTCTATTTATTTTCCTAAGAGTTTTATACTTCCGTGTTTTACATTTAAGTCTGTGATCCATTTTGAGAATACAGAAGGAGCTCAATAATGTTAATACTTTTTCTCAACCCCTTTGAGCTATTATAAGACCTGAATAGGAGCAGAGTTATGGTTTTCATCTCTATTGGATCCTGTATTTGTGATTTATACTTCAGTTGGAGGTATAGAAACCTCAGGAATCAGAGAAGAGAATTAAGTCAATAAGTGGATTTCAAACATATTAATGAGAGCCCAGTAGAGATTCCAATAATATTTTAAAAAGCTATTAAATCCATGGATATTTTAAAAAGGAAAGCTTATAAAGACATGTAATAATAGCTAGCTGACATTTTTATTTTTTAACATTGTGAAGAGTTTACGTTTATTGTACATTTTGGATTGCTTTTTGTTTGTCTTTTCTATTTCAAGCAGGTTTTTTAATCTAGAATTTCCAAAGCTTTAACATTGTCTAGAAATTTTAATTCAGTAGTGCAATCATTTTCTAAGTTTGATAAAACCTTTTTCCTTTTCCAATTCTGAAAGCAAACTATTTTTAATGGTTTTACCAGGGCCACAAAAATAACCTTTCACAAAAACAAGTTTTCACTAAGGCAATTGCTCATCTCTTTGCTGAGAATTGAGAAATAAAGCAAAATTGTCCACATGTTAGGAAACGAACATTGAATACAACAAGTCCAAATATTAATGTTTTTTCCTGTTGGGCTAAATAAAGTTTCTGCTGATTCTTCAATGTTTCCTATAACATGTTAGAATCAGGGTTAAGCAGTTTGGAAATTTGGTTTCCATCATCATCCACCTTGCTTTAAAAAAGAATTTATCACAAATTGTTTTAATCACTTGGAATATTTTCACTGGCAAATGAAGTTGAGAGTTAATGGATTCTCATTCAAAATGGAAAATCACAATATCAATTAGTTTATGTTTAAAAACACTAGGAAACATTGTTTAGGTATTGATAATAGTCCTACTAGCTAGGAGGAAGAGGGTGGAGTTGGCCTGGTTTAGAAGGTCAACGATGGCCCCTTGGATCTGAGTAGAATTTATCAGGCAATTTTTAGCTGGGGAAGACTGGATAGTAACAGAACACATATTAATAGTATTTCACAGCTTCAGTTACTGTCATAATTACCATCCTACCACAGAAATTTTGTTTTGTGTGGATGAATTCTCTTGGGGAGGCTGTGTCTTTGATTTTATATGGTTTTGTTCACTTAAAGAATCCCTATTGAAAATTATAAATATGACGAGGGGGAGATGCAAAGAAAAGAGAAGGATTTTTAATAATCCTGTAGTATCTCCTTTTCTACATTGAAGTCCTGGGAACACTACAATAAAAGAAGATTGCTTTGTGAGCAACAGCCTTTATGGCAAAAGACTTAATTATCTTTGAGGATATTTTCATTAAGCTGTGATAAACTAATAGTTTTCTCTTCTCCATGTTAGGAAAATATCTTAATGATTATCACATTAAAATTGCACCAATATGTCACCTGGGACTTTACTGTTATATTTTTCTTCAACAATTTAACTGAGTGAGTTCTGTAAACATTAGCTTGGTGACAAGTTTCTCGTCTATGGAAACTGAAAACTTCATATGCCCCAAACTTAAATATACAGAAACACAATGAGAATCTGCTATATAACACAAAAAGTCCTTAAGGATTAGAGATTCTGGTTTCTGGACTGGGCTCTGCTATGAGTTAGCTTTGTAAATTTGTACCTCAGTTTTCTATAATGTGGATTTTGGTGTTAGTCAAATATTGGTTTAAATCCAAGCCTTACCAACTAATATTTATGATTTTAGGGAAAGTTGTTTAATATGATCCTTGCTTTCTTTATCTTTAAAATGGTGAAAATTGTCCTCGCATGCCTACCTAATAAAATAGAGGTAAGGCATGTGAAAACTCTTAGAGAACTCTCAGGTTCTATACAAATATAAGGTGTTATTATTTAAAACTAAAGCTGTGCTGAAAGATAAGACTGGCTTGGACCACATGTGTGCTCCAGTGATAGTATCTATGGTGATGCAATTGAAATGGCCAATATTTCTAGATTGTTGTTATTTGGACCCTCGTACAAATAAATCCTGCTTTTTTTTTTTAAGCTATTGTCAATTTTTGGAAAGAATGTTTGCTGTCATGTGGTTAGAAATAGCTTTGGGCATAAACTTAGCCTTTGGAAGATGCACTGACTTGCCCATGCAGTAGTCTATCCCCACGAAGTATTGCTTAAAAAGGAGCATGATCAAAGAGCAGGATCTGTAATATTTCTTACACTAGGAAATCTTCACATCCTTCTCTGGCCAGACCAACTCAAGGGTCGGTATCTAAGGTTGCACAATTGAATAGCACACTTGAGATGTGGAGAACACGAGCCTTCTTTATTCTAGTGAAGTAAGTGATCCTTCCTTTGGGTTTTCCAGCGTGGTCCTCTGGTGTGAATGGTCCTGAAATCCCCATAGGAGCATGGAAGGACTTCCAAGGCCATTAGGTAACCAGGCAATGGTAGGCAGATAGCAGGTGAGATCATGTGAGAGAGGCTAAAGATAGTCTAGAGTCTGCTCCTGTTGGGATTTCTGAAAGATGGAGGCAGGACTAAGGGGCTACACACACACACACACACACACACACACACACCCCTGATCTAAAATCAGCAATTTGGAATTTACGTAGTGACTCAAACTCAGACAGTGTCAGCAGGGCCAACCGGAACACAAGGAATGCTCTGAAGGACCTCTGGCTCTTTCCATCTTGATTGGCTCAGACATGCTTTTTTGGCCATTTCCCTGAGCACTACTGCTGGTCTTAAATGACTGGGATCAGTTCATGTAGACCTGGCTTTCCTAAAAAGAATGGAACTTTCTTGTTTCCATGGATTTTTTTACCTCTCCCAAAAAGAAAGTCTCTACTTCTCAGAAAAAACTTTAGACTTTGGATTCTTTGTCAGTTAAGTCTGGGGTAGTCAAAGGACACCCTTCCTCAGCTGCAGTCTCAACTTCCAGGCCCAGGTACCAACCACATAGCTCTGCCCAGAGGCTAGACCAAGAGGATCCTAATGGACAATCGTGTCTTTTTTTGTTGGGCTAAATAAAGTTGCTGTTGATTCTTTAATATTTCCTATAACTTGTTAGAACCAGAGTTAAGCAGTTAAAAACTCTTCCCCCTGGTAGTTTGGAAACTTAGTTTCCATCATCATTTACTCTGCCCTAAAAAAGAACTTATTATAAATTGTTTTAATCTCTTGGAATATTTTCAGTGGCAAATGAATTTGAGAGTTAATAGATCCTCATTCAAGATGAAACAACCACAATCTCAATCAATTTATGTCTAAAAACTAGGAAGCATTGTTTAGATATTGATAATAGAAACTGGCCCTAGCTATATCCACAGTCAGATATAATTGTCCTGCTAATTAGAATACAAGTCATTGAGTTTTCCTATTGTGTTCCTCATTTTGTATTCATATTTGCACCACTCATTTCCACTTATATTTCAGTTTGTCCTGAAGAACACACCCAGTCTTAATTTCCACTGCTAAAACTTGATATTAAATATTTTCCCTTTCAAAATATAATTTAATGTTCTTTATTTCACCCTCCAAATTCTCATACATGGCAGGCACTGAATTCTATGTGATTAAATAATTGGAGTGGGAGATGTGATGAAAAGATTGCTTGCAGAGAACTCTTCAAAATTCATATCAGGGTTTGTAGTTGTACACGCTGAACAATTATGGCTTTTCCATACAAGTCTGAAGTAGGGGAACTCTTCAAGGATTTCTTCTCCAGTGTGTAGATGATTCAAGTGACTTTTTTTCACTCCTCTTATTAGATTTATTTTTTTTTCTTTTTTCCTGAACCTTGACTTAGTAAGAAGGTAAAAGTGATCAAGTGGCAAGGTAAATAAGCCATTCATTTCTCTGTCATTCCAGAAAGTGTTGATAGAAAACAGCAAAGCTAATAACTAAATTTAGATACCTATATTACTTGAGAGTTTTTTCTTTTGTTTTATTGATGTATTAATTCCACCCCATGATCAGCAGAAAGCAAATGCGAAAGTATAAAATGTACACAGATGGAACAAATATCCTGATGATCCTAATTGGAAAAGGAGGGGGGAGGAGGGAAAATGTGGATTTGAGGAAAATTAAGGAGATAAAGTGGCAAGGTGATTGTATTTGGAACCAGAAAATCTGTATATGAGCCCTATCTCTTCCAGTTACTAACAATTTAGCCATGGACAAATGAAGACACTTAAATATTCTAAAGCTCAAATGGCTCATGGTAAAGTGAAGCCCTAGCTGTATGGCTGAAATACTATGAAAAAAATGGAATAAAATGAATAAAAGTATTTTTAAAACTCAAAGGCATGAGAATGTGAGGTAGTGTTATCTTGATGCCTCAGTAGAAAGTAATGTATTCTTTTTAGAACAAACACACAAGACATATACTTGAAGAACAGCATCCCATATCTATTTTAAATGCTCATCAGCCTCCCTTTATATGATTAGAATTCAACTCAAAATGCAATAAATGTGTCCTTGAATTTTTTTCTAACTCTTTCATTAATTCATTGAGTAAACTTTGTCAAGTTGCAAGACCTCCCTGGGTTTATTAGAACCAAGTACCCAGTATCCTCTAGGTTTCCTAACCCACAGTCTTGCTTTTAGTCAACGGGCAGAGTTCTATAAACCACATATGGAGCTAGATACCTACCTTAGGCTACATTCCCCAATAAAGTGGACTCTGAGATGAGAACTTGAATCTAAGTAGTTTGTTTGCGAGGTGCTCCCAATCGGGAAGCAGAGAAATGAGACAGGGAAGGGCAATGAGTCACTACAGAATGCATTCATGAGCAAGTTAACACTGTAGACAGCTGGGGCCCATTCCCTTTGGGACCTCTGGAAGACTGCACAGAATATGTTAGAATTGTCCCATCAGAGCAGAGAGGGAGTTGGTTATTTTTCCTCCAATTCCCTTCTTTCATTGGCTGAGGGCTACTCTTGGGGCAGCTGCTCCCACACCCTCTGGCCAGCCATGCATGACAGAGCTTACACAGTGATGTGTTACAGGTGCCCGTACAAGGCAGCCATTGGCACACATGGAGAGGGTGAGTGCGAGGCCATATGTGTGGGGTCCTGACGGCATATGCTACAGTACTGTGGCTGAGAGGGGGAAGTACTGCTCAGATTTCTCTTCAAGACCACATAGCCACTGAGCTGAAGAATGCTTGGAAGACAGCCTCCAGCTGTCAGGATTCTCCTGGTTTGAAGCCGAGGTACTGGTCTTCTTGGGGTAACCCTCAGCCAATGACTGAGCAAGGCAAAGCTACAAGGGCCTATTTCTGTCCAAAGAAGGACTCCAATAATAGGTAATCTTTGCCCCATGGCCCCCTACGGTAGTGACTTTCTCAGGTTCATCCCAGCCTGATGGCTCCTTCCATCTACTCATGCTCCAGCTCCTTTCTCAGGTGTTACTACCTAGAAAACCTTTTGCCACCTTAACTCTCTTGGGATCTGCATCCTGGAGAACCGAACCTGCAATAAAAACTTAATTTTAAAGAAAAGTTTGGAAAATGTCAACCTCTGGACTTAAACTACAAAAGAATCTACCTTACACAGGTCAACAGGAAAGCTGGACTGGAAGGATGCTTTTGATAGTAGGACTAGGTAAGACAAAGACTCCACCAAGCATATTATTGGAAATCAGCCAGAGAAAAATGCAATCAATGCAGACAGGGTGAAAAACACACTGAACGTACGAAATAAATGGTAGATTGACACTGGAGTGTTGTCAGACATTGAATAAATACTTGAAGGGTTTGGTGGAATTTCTTTCTCTAAGCATTTTTTAAAGAATGTATTATCTATTTCACTAAAGCAGTTGTCATTTTTTGAAGTCTTATGACAGTGTTTTTTTAATCTTATGGATGACTGTACCTCTTAAAGAAAATAGCAGAAACATTCAGGACTCATTTGCATTGGTTGTTGGATTTATACAGATGACATTATAATAGGGTGAAAGGCTTGAGCAAGTATCTATATTCAGATTTAGCTGCTTGAAGGGAAGACAAGGAAAGGGAAGTAATATGTTTGAGCACTTATTATATGCTGGAGACCCTAGCAGGTGCTTTTATTTATTCACTCACCAATTATTTTTTTGAGCACCCACTATTTTCCAGGCACAGTTCTAGGTATTGGGATGTATCAGTGAATGAGCATACTATAATTTCCTACCATCATAGAGATTATATTCTAGAGGGAGAAAACAGACAATAAATATTAAAGTAAAATAAATGTAAGATAAAGTATTATATGTTAGGTGACATATAATGCATAAAAATTAAAGGAATAGGGAAATAGAGGGTTCTAGGTAGGGTGTGGGCTGAAATTGAAATAAGGTGGACAGGACAGGCTTCACTGAGAAGTGACATTTGAGTGAAGACTTGAATGAAGTGAGGAAATTAGCTGTGTGGATAACTGAAGAGAGTTCCAGACCTAGGGAATAAATGGAGAATTTAGGGATTTTTGATCCTAAAGCATGTCAGAGGAACAACAAAAAGGCCAGATGAAGAAATGGAAGATTTTACAAAAGTTAAATTGCTTTTCCAACTTTCATAGCCAATGATCTTAGGTTCTCATTCAAATCTATCTGCCTCCAAAACCCACCTGCTTGTTGATTGTTGCTATAGCATCCCATAAATTGGAGGAAAATCACCTCCATTTTCATCTTTCTACAGACAATTCATTTCTCTTATGATTGCCAACCAGATGAAGTTTGATGAGATAGTTGTCTAGCTGCAGTCTATACTCACACCTACAGACGCAAACATGCATTTTCTTTGCTATATCAGAACATTCATAAATACAATGAGCCAGATTAGAAAACAGAGCTTGAGAGGTATCGCCTGCAATCACATTGCATGTGTAGCTTTACCTGTTTGGTTTATTTTTTTTTTCCTAGAACACTCATTAAATGGTAAATGGTAAACATGATTTAAAAGTATCTCTAGGAAACCAAACAACTGGCTTGAGAGTCACTTTCACTGGTTGAAAGGCCTGCCCAGATGTTTTGGCATCATGGAGACCAGCCTAGAGGATCTGCTCTAAGGCTGATCCTATCGTGACCATCTCGGCCCAGGCTATTTATTTGAAGTGGCATATCTCATGACTGCTCCCAGTGGATTAGCATTTACTCTTTCCATAGAAACCAATTCCAGTGACTTTTACCTGAAACTAGCAACATCTCAGCTTGCTTGCTCAGAAGTGTTCAAAAGACACATAATTACTCAACACAATTAAAAATACACAATTGACCAGGCCCCCAAGGGGAATTTTTGTTATAAACTGGACAGCTTTATATCCCCATGGAAAACCCACCATCTGAATATCCTCGATCTCTTTTTAACCATCCCTCATACTGTTTTTTTTTTCCTTGCCTCTCAAGGACTCCAGAATATAATATCTCCTAAAGAACAGCCCTGGAATTAGGAATGTATTAAACTGAGGTTGTCAGCATCACCTTGCTATGAGACTAAAGCTGAAAAGCATTTAGTTATGATATGCATCTTACATAATAGGTGCAATGGAGTTTTTTTAATGAGATTCTTTTTATGCACAAAGTGAAATTTTTGGAGTTCCTTAGAAAATAAGTACTGCATACTTTGAAACTGCATTATGTAATCTATGGAACAAAGATAAGACATATTGCATTTCCAAAGCATCTTCTCCCAGGGAATTTCAAATGTGCTAATGATATGAACTCATTTATCTTCTTACTCTCCTTTTAATAGTTAAGGGTCAGATATTATTTTCCTGATTTCATAGACAAGGACACAGCCCCATCTCTCTGTTCAGTGAGAGAGAGGTATCTAGAAATTAGAGCTCTATATCACACATACTGCTTTCCCTATGTTTAATCAGCTGTTTGTCATCTTCGTCTTCTAAAACTGTAATTGCTTTTGTCTTTTGGAAAGCATATAAATACACACACATACAGAGACATACTTTTTTTCCTGACTACAAAATAAAGATTTGCAGTGGAGGTTACTCTTGCGCTGAAACAAAATTGTTTTGCAAAAATAAATGGAGACCATTTTTACTCTTAGAATTGCAAAAGAGAAAATGATAAATTGATAATTTCCAATGATGGCTATAGTATAGGGAAATAGGTGCTCCAATACATTGCTGATGGGAAAGTAAATTGACAAAAAATTTTTGGAAGGTTAACTGGAAGTTTCTATTAAAATAAATGTATTCATATGCTTTAGCTTTGGGGAATCTACCCTATGGAAAGAAAAGCACAGCATGTAGGATACATGCACAAACATGCTAATTTTGGCATTATTTGTGCTAGCCACAGGCAGACAAACCAACCAACCAAAAAAGCATAGGGAAAATGTGGCTTCTTATCAATGATTGCATAAATGAATAAATTCTAATTTTTTCATTCTATGAAAAATTATGTAACCATTAAAAGAATGAAGTATTTAATAGTTCTGTAAGGATTTACTTGGAGAAATAACCATGAAAATTAAATAAAAATTTCAAATTGAAGATAATAAGAAGCTGAGTAAAAAAGGAGGTGCCAGAGAGATTTGGGGTTTTATTTTGGCTAGCCTCTCTGGGTAAGTATGTATTACTTTTGAAGTTTGAAATTAATATCTGACAAAAAACATGTAAGAGAGAAAGTAAAAAAAAAAAGAAAGAAAGAAACAGAGGACCAATGCAGCCTGATGAGGTAGAAGAATTGGGGCTTGGGGGTCAGCTACATTGAGTTAATAACCCCAGTTTTGTTTGTTACTGTTGCTGTATAATGTTGGACATATCACTAGCTCCTCTGAGAATCAGTTTCCTCATGCAAAATGGAAATAATCCCTACTTCTATGTAAAGCACAGGCACACTGCCTGCAGGCGGAAGGCACAAAACAAATGCTATCTGCTATTTCCAGAGGAAGAAAGTTTTCCAGGTGGGAGTAGAAAGGAGGAGATAAAAAGGGTGGGCAGGATGGAAACAAGATTTTCCTTGGGATCTCTGGTTCAATTCACAGAATTAGGAATTAGGGACTACAGTCCCGGGACAGAGCCTGCTCAGCGAGACTCACTTACAGACTCAGTATATTTGAACGACTGTTCTCTCAGCAGCCTTAGACTCTCAGGCTGGATGCTGAAAGGAACTGATGGATGCTACTTCTGAAGAGTTTGCTGTTCATCAGCCATAAGATCCAAGTGGCAAACTGTTGATCTCTCTGGAAATCTAGACTCACGTTGAAAGATTTTTCAATATGTGACTTGGAAAGGAGGATTAGTTGTTGTACTGCTTCTAGGGTTACAATGCAAATCAGAAAGCAGAGGAGAGAAAGAGGCTGTGGGGGAGAGAGAGAGAGAGAGAAAACATAAATTATTCAACTGGGCAGACATCTCTGGTAGGCAGCTACCGGGTAAATTACTGCTGAAAGGAATTTATTCTACCCCTGCTGTGCTCTGTCTTGATGGCTTATGACTTTATTCTCAACAACTACCGACCTCAAGATAATACTCGGGACAAAGGTAAAACCAAAAGTTGTACCTAAAAAAAAAAAAAAAATGTATGATGACCTCAATGCAGAACTGGATGGAACTAATCTAGAACAATTATCCAGTCAGGAACAGGATTACTAGAAGGTAACATGCCAAGGATTGCTGCCAACCACCAGAAGCTAGAAGAGATAAGGAAGGATCCTTCCCTAAAGCCTTCAGAGTCAGCATGGCCCTGGCAACACTGTATGAAACTTCTGGCCTCCAGAATTGTAACAGAGTACACTTCTGTTGTGATAAACCACCCAGTTTGTACTACTTGTTAGGGTAGCCCTTAGAAATTAATACAGATTTTGATGGGACTCCAGCAGTCCAAAGAAAACCCTAGATATGATCTCTCCTTTCAGGGTGAAACTTCAGGACTTAGAATTGGAGAGGCTGGTTATTGGTTTAAGAAAAGCGTCAAGATTTCTCTGTCTTTTCACAGAGGGGGAATGCATATCATTATTTTAAAACCCACTACACAGAGGAGGTGGGAGAACAGATACTATCATATATTTATATCCCTGTCTAATTGGTGCTAGTTTGTGGCAGGGATTTTTTTCAATGCATTAACTTACATATTTATATATTTAAATATTGCAGACCACAAGATAAACTTTCAGCAAGAATCTGTCAATTCTCCGTAATTAAGTCTGGTGTCAGCCTTCTTCCGGGTGAGCTATGGAGGTCTGTGGTCCCATGAAGTTCTATGATAAATGCATCTGGCTCATGTTCCTATCATTGTTTGCAAGTAGCTTTTAGTCTTTCAGCACACACTCAAAGTAATTTTTGTAAATAGTCTTTATGGAGATTTTGCTTTCCTTCAACATATTATGCAAAATACTGCATCTTTTTCTACTTGCTTATCTTGATGATGGCATTTTAATCTTTTCTTGAACTTGAAACTCACAGTAGCATAAATACTGTGTTTTCTTTGCCTGCTGTGTTCTTTCTCCCTACTTGCATTTAGATTTTGCCCCTTGGCAGACAGAATGTATCGTACACTGCCATGGCCCTTCCTGGGTAATGCCACCAAACACCCTTTAGCACTCTCAGATCAATTCGTGTCTACTATACCTAAAGCAAAAGACAAACTGGCTTTAGTTAGTCCATCTTTCCATCTTCCACTATAACAAATCAACAGAATAACTGTTTATTCTCATTAAATTGTCAGATATTTTGACTGACCTTTATATTTTACATAAAGGCTGTTATTTCTGCATAATTTGTCCATATGATTAATGCTTTGAATTCCTTTAATTTACCCTAAAATAATGTTCCAGTGAAGATCTGCACTTTTATGTATTCTAATAATACCTGCAGACATACGCCTTTTATGTTATCCACAGATAGCGCAGTGAAACATAATAAAATCCTGGTATCAACAGGGTTATCAGTCACCCTAATTCATAGGGAAAATATTAATATCTTAGTATTTACATCCTAAACTTGGAAAAATTTCCAATAGCAAAGTTTCATTTTCCTGCTTACTGTATAGAACTTTGTTAGCATGCCCCTTTGCCAAGGAAAATGGAACCATTATTACAAAGTATTTGTAGTAAAATAGATTTGATGTTTGAGAGGAACAACATTGATGCTTTCAAAAAGCAAAGCTATATAATGAAAGTGAGTTGTTTAACACCTGTTTTGTGTAGAATTTATAATGTAACCATAATACCTAAATGTTTAAAGCAATTTGGACAGGACGGTGGCCAAGGATCAGAATTAATTAGGAAAGACTTCCTTAAACACAACTGAACGTGGACTTGAGGGAAGTGAAAAAGTAAACTGGCAAGGAGGAAAGAAGACTGAGATGAAAGGGGACCGGAATTATCAGCTTAGCTCTGATACATTAATAATGCTGCCCTTGGGTAACTCAGGTAACGTATCTGGGCCCCAGCTTCCCCACTGATAAAAGGAATTGGCTGGAGTTCATAACTTCAACAGTTTAGAACTTTTAATATTCTGTAGAGAAGTATAAAAAGAGAAAAGTGGCAAAAACGATTTCAATGGAGAAGTTATTTATTATCCATTCCAAAGTCTTTTCTGGAAAATAGAAAGATGCACATTTTTGTTGGAAAGGCTTGAATATTTTATTGAACAGTGTCATTGCTGTTTTATTGTGTCAACTTAGGTAAGCTATAACCACTTTTTCCATAATTTTCCTCCCTCTATAGGAGCAAGGGTTGGCCATAAGAAGAATCAATGGGAGACTTGGAAGGAGGAAGGCGGAAGTGAAGCAGCCGCCACTGTGACCTGAAGGTCTGTGTCAGGTGCTAGGAACTGCTGCTGATCTGCTGACCGCTGTGTTGGGATGGGCAGCCCCTGCTGGGTGATCTCCTGCAGCATCTCTGAGTCCTGAGCCACTATGTGGAAGGGGTAATGGCTGACAAATTTTGCAAATAAAAATATAGGATGCCCAAGTAAATTTGAATTTAAGATAAACAACAAATTTCTATTTTCTCACCTAAAAATGGGGGAAGATTTACATTTCCACTTAGCTTAACCAAAAAAAAAGACTATAAAATAATGAGGGTAGTACTAGGTCATCATTTTAACTTTTTATAGCCTTCTCATATTTAATCTCAGTCACAAAACAATGGAGCATTTCATACCTGCAGCTGTATTTTCTTCCCCTTTCCTTGGCCATATAGCTCATGTGAGCTGAGAGTGTCTTTGGAGGAATAAGTGGATCACCACAGCCAACACAATGAGGAAGAGCAGGAGGGCCAAACTGTGAAGCAAGTTAGGTTGTTTCCAAGAACAGCTGAAATTAAAACTCTCTCCCATTTTCAGTTGTATCTTCTTAATGATCTGTTAGATAGATGGGGAGGAGGAATCCCAATAATATGTTGTTCTCTCTCCCTATATATATATTAAATATATACACACACACACACACACATATGTGCATGTGTGTATATGTACATATGTATATATATTGTACATATATATATAATATATATATATATTCGTCTTCTTTTTCTTTTTTTCTGTTTTCCATGGTTGGAAGAAATGTCCTAGGAAGCTATAACTTCAAAATTTGTAATTCTGATATACATGAATTTTTAACACTGCTTTTTGTTTTTCTCTCTATATATGCTGAGCATGACAGTATATCGAATCTTTTAAAGAGCATTCAATAGAAGCAGTTCTTGTGTAACAAACAAACTTCAGGATAGGGGATCTTGATTTCTAGATTGGCTCTGCCACATTTTCACATGGGATGTTAAGTACACCATTTAAATCATTTGAGCTTCAATATCCTCATCTGTTAATGTGTACTAATCTGATATGAGAGGGAACAAGATACCATGTGTGTAGAAGAGAGAGGCATTAAATTCAAAGCAGGTGCCCCCTGTGTGATGGCTGAAATCACCATCCTGTAGGTCACATACAAACATATTTTGCTGTGTATAGTTGCAGTGAAAGATACACGGGTTTCAGAGTAAGAAGTGCCTAGTCACTGATATAGTCCCAGTATTTAGATAGAAATGCTAAATGCTACCTTTGGCAGAGATTTATCCGAAATTATTTGCAAATTTTGTTGTGGAATAAGAGTCTGCTCCTATGGCTTTATAGTGAAGTCTCTCACTTCTGCTCTCCTTAGAGATGCCAGAATTTGAATCTTTTTTTTCCTTCTCTAAGCCCCTAAATGTACAAGTACATTCTAATGAGTTCACTGTATTACCTTGGTATTTTAACTAGTCAATTCTCTTTTTATCCTCCACTAATCTCAAAGGCATTGAAGGACTGGATTACTGGAAAGCACTGATCCTTCTCTGGGAGTAAACATGATCACACCATCTGAGGATTGCCCACATTGGAACTCTCAGGTCTCTGAGCTCTGGTTTCCCTGGGGTTTTCATGCAGGTACCCGAAAATCCAAGCCCTCCCTTCTCTTTGGTGACTCTGCTGGGAGTCTTCTGCACTGCCTTCTACATTGACTGACTTTCCAGATGTTTCATTCCACCCATGTGTTCCTATCTCCATGTCCTAATGCATCATCAGTCCATCAGATACAACGACTGTTCATGGAGGCTGGCAAGGGAAGACGTTCAGGTCATCATCCATGTGCTAGGAACTATTATACATCAGGTATCCACACCTCACTGTAGCTTGATGAATATAGATATTCATGTCCTTCCTGGGAATACAGCTTTATATTAAATATATCTATAAGAGTGACTGTAAAATATAATTTTGGGTTCTATGTACAACTCTATGCATGAGTTGTATTTGAAAAAATTTGTATGTATTTTACTTCACAGCCTATCATGGAAAGCTGCTGACTCCCACAGGTGGACTAGTGCGTACTGGCTAACACCAAGCCTACTCTACATGTGGATGTAGCCTCAAACTCTTCAAACTTCCCTGCCTCTGAATTCACCCACAGCTCCTCATGGCTGTCTCTTGCCCTGAAAGGTGAAAGAGAGAGGCCTAATCTCACTTCCTGAGACACTGGGGAAGGGACTGGTGAGGGATAGATGTGGAGAAAAGAATGGTAAATACAGCTGTAATATTGCCTGTTGAAGCCAGCTCACAATTAGGTGATGTCCTTCCTCAGAAAGAAGCCCCCAATTTCTGATTCCTATAAGCCAAATTGGTCCATCTAATTCTATTGCTTCTTAATTTCTTTTCTAAACCTCACTGACAACCCCAGTTTTGCCACTGCTTCAATCCATCAGAGCACGATAATGGGTGCTAATGGGCGAAGGCATGGGGGATGACAAGAAGAAGAAGAGGAAAAAAGTTCCCTCTGATTGACAAAGCACTTTTCAAGGGCTTTAGCACATTCTGCATAATCACCTCATTTATCTTTACCACATCCCTGGTGACAGGAGGGGAATTGCGATTATATAATTCTACTTTATAGGAGATGCATTCGCAATGCAGAAGCTGAGACTTGCCCCAGTACAGTAAATTTCAGGAATAGAATCTACATATTCTGTTTATTGTTGGTGCACATCAAGGAATCTTCTTAATGGAGACTGGAGACAGCAAGCACTAAGATAGGCGGACCTCAGAGATATTGCTGATTTGGTTCCAGACCACCACAATAAAGCAAATATTGCAATAAAATAAGTCACACAACTTTTTTGGTTTCCCAGTACATATAAAATTATGTTTACACTACACTATAGTCCATTAAGTGTGTAATAACATTATGTTTTTTAAAAAACAATGTATATATCTTAATTTAAAAATACATTATTGCTAAAAATTGCTAACAATCATCTCAGCCGTTAGCAAGTCATAAATTTTTTGCTGGCGAACCCTCTTGCCTTGATGTTGACAGCTATTGACCGATCAGGGTGATGGTTGCTGAAGGTTGGGTGGATGTGGTAATTTCTTAAAATAAGAAAACAATGAAGTTTGCCACACTGGTTGGCTCTTCCTTTTATGAAAGATTTCTCTGCAGCGTCAGATGCTGTTTGATAGCATTCTACCCAAAGTAGAACGTCTTTCAAAATTGGAGTCAGTTCTCTCAAACCCTGCCACTGCTTTGTCAATTAAGTTTAAGTAATATTCTAAATCCTTTGTTGTCATTTCAACAATGTTCACGGCATCTTCACCAAGAGTAGATATCATCTCAAGAAACCACTTTCTTTGTTCATCCATAAGATGCAACTCCTCATCTGTTAAAGTTTCTTTATGAGATTGTAGCAATTCAGTCACACCTTCCAGCTCCACTTCTAATTCTTTTCTCTTGCTATTTCTACTACATCTGCAGTGACTTCCTCCACTAAAGTCTTGAACCCCACAAAGTCATCCATGAGGGTTGAAATCAGCTTTTTACAAACTCCTGTTAATGTTGACATTTTGATCACAAATGTTCTTAATGGCATCTAGAATGGTAAATCTTTTCCAAAAGGTTTTCAATTTACTTTTCCCAGAACCATCAGAAGAATCACTATTAAGGGTAGCTATGGCTTAATGAAATGTATTTCTTAAATAATAAGACTTGAAAGTCAAAATTACTCTTTGATTCATGAATTGCAGAATGGATGTTGTGTTAGCAGGGATGGAAACAATATTAATATCCTTGTATATCTCCATCAGAGCTCTTGGGTGACCAAGTGCATGTCAATGAGCAGTAATATTTTGAAAGGAATCTTTTTTTCTGAGAAGTGAGTCTCAACAGCAGACTAAAAATACTCAGTAAATCATGGCATAAACAGATGTGCTGCCATCCAGGCTTTGTTGTTCCATTTCTAGAGCACAGCACAGGCTAAGTAGACTTAGCATTAAGGGCCCGGGATTTTTGGAATGGTAAATGAACATTGGCTTCAACTTAAAGTCACTAGCTCCATTAGTCCCTAACAAGAGAAGCAGTCTTTCATTTGAAGCTTTGAAGTTAGGCATTGACTTCTCATCTCTAGCTAGGAAGGTTATAGATAGCATCTTCTTTCAATAGTAAGCTATTTTGTCTACATTGAAAATCTGTTCTTTAGCGTAGTTCCTTCATTAGTTGTCTTAGTCAGATCTGGATAACTTGCTACAGCTTCTACATCAGCACTTAGCGCTTTACCTTACGCTTTTATGTTATGGAGATGGCTTCTTTCCTTAAATCTCATGAACCAACCTCTGCTACCTTCGAATGTTTTTTCTACAGCTTCCTTATCTCTCTCAGTCTTCAGGGTATTAAGGAGAGTTAAGACCTTGCTCTGGATTAGGTTTTTACTTAAAGGAATTCTGTGGCTGATGTGGCCTTCTATCCAGGCCACTAAAACTTTCTCCATATCGGCAATAAGGCTGTTTGGCTTTCTTATCAGTCATGTGTTCACCGGAGTAGCACTTTTAATTTCCTCCAAGAACTTTTCCTTTGCATTTAAAATTTGGCTAACTCTGGCACAAGAGGCCTAGCTTTTGATCTATGTTGGCTTCTGACATGCCTTCCTCATTGAACTTAATCATTTCTGGTTTTTGATTTAAAATGAGAGGTGTGTGACTCTTCCTTTCACTTGAACATTGAGAGGCTGCTGTAGGATTATAAATTGGCCTAATTTCAATGTGTAGGGGAATAGGGAGACCCAAAGAGAGAGAGATTCCAGGAGGATGGCTGGTCAGTAGAGCAGTCACACCACACACAATATTTGTTAAGTTCACCGTCTTATATGGGTGCAGTTTGTGATGCCCCAAAACAATTACAATAGTAACATCCAAGATCATGGATCACAGATCACCATAACAGATACAATAGTAATTAAAACATTTGAAATAGTGAGAGAATTACCAAAATGTGATGCAGAGACACAAAGTGATCACATGCTGTTGGAAAAATGGCACCAATAGACTTGGTAGACACGGGGTTGCCACAAAGCTTCAATTTGTAAAAAACACAGTATCTGCAAAGTTCAATAAAGCATGATAAAATGAAGCACATTTGTATTTAAGGAAAAAGAAAACTGAGCTAAGCTTGATTTCACCTTACTTCATTGTCCAGTCTTGAGTCACTCCCCATGTCCTTCCTCCCATGACAAAACACTTTACTGTGATGATAAAGAACAAAATTATGAAAAGGGCTGAAAAGGACCATGTGGCCATAATCACATTGGAATAACTCAATCTGGCAAAGGAGGGAAAAGCACATTACAGAGGGTATCATGGCTAACAAATAAATTGCAAATGTGTTTAATGAGGAGTTGACTTGATTTTCAAATAAGAACACTGAACATGAGCTGTTCAATTTATTGAAGTTATTGAAACACAGGAAAAAAATTTTCATAAAATTTATGAAATATTGTTTTTACCTATATTATTTTAGTCACACCAATATCTTTGGCTCACCAAACTTCTGAATTCAGGCATCCCTATTGTCTCAAGAGTGGGATTTAGAATAAAATGTGGTGTAAGTATAAAAACATTCCTGATAACTGAAGCTTATCCCTTTAAGCATCCAAACTGTTATTGTTTGTACTATCTTGGGGTGAAATTTTTTCCAAAAAGTACAATAGAAAGAGGATACAAAACAGAATCTCATGTTTTGTTGCTGAAATTCTACCATAGTTATAAACATTCATGACTCTTCCATACTGGCAGACAGAAATACCTTGATGGGTATCGGGGTGTGTAGAGCCCCTTATTTTGAAATATGCCAGCCTAGAGTGGCTTAACTTTATTAGATGTGCTTTTTAATTTCTCCTACTCCTCCTGTGCTATCATGTCATGCTGCATCCTTCTTGCTACCTTCAGTACCTGCATCTGATGACCTCCCAATCTCTTCCTCATACCCAAGCTACCTACTACTACTTCTTGAAAATATACATGAGTTTTGGTAAATAAATAACAGGTAACATGGCCAGATAAGAATAACCTTTATAAAGACAACATCCTAAGAATGTGGTTCTTAACCTTTGGAATCATAGACACATGGGAGAATCTGAAAAAAGTTGTAAACACTCTTTCCATATTCACATTTGCATTTATTTCAGTGGCAGGGATTGTGAAATCCACCCCTAGAAAGTTGGAATTCACAGATGTGATCTAGAAACATGGGAATTTTCCTAAGTTCTTTGTGGATGTTTTTCAACCAAAGAAGTACCCTGACTTACCTGCATCCTCTGAGCACCAAAATATTCCCTACCTCTAGCAATCAGTCTGAACATTCTAATTCAGTTGCTGCTAATGGGAAGTGATCAATAAATATTTGCTAAATAAATATTC